>NC_088332.1:44840000-45205000 GCF_036884655.1 Musa acuminata AAA Group
GTCTCAAGGTCATTTGATCTCTAACTCAGATTCATAAGAAATTTGTATGATTTTATTGAAGGTCTAGCCTAGCTAGTAAAGGCTTTGATTACTTATCATAAGGTCTTGGGCTCGAATCCTGCCTTCATTATTTACCCTTTGTGAAAAATATATATATAATCCTTCTATCCTTGGCTTGGTAAGAAAGGATCCTTTTGTATCCATCTTTGTTTTTTTCTCTTTTTTGGCTTGAGTAGTTTCTTGTCATAAAATTGTTTGTTCTTGAGCCAAGATCTATTATCATCCTCCATAAAGAATTGAGCTCGAACTTGTTTGGACTTTCTAAACTTGGTTTACAAGTGATCACAGTGATGGAGTAACGTAGATTCAGTTTATATCTTTGCACTGTATCTAAATCCATTAAGAAAGTCATTGTATCTATCCTTGCTCTGAATGCTCCATTGTTTATAGATAAGAAATTTGAACATTTTAGTCAAATTTTCCTTACATGATGATGCCTCTTTTGAATCTATATGAGGGTTCATTGTTTTGATGAGCCTTTTTCTGCAGGTGTTGGGAAGAGTTGTCTCCTTTTGCGTTTCTCTGATGGCTCGTTTACGACAAGTTTCATTACTACTATTGGGTGCGTTATGTTTCAGGCACTGCTAGATTCATTTTTCTTTTCGCCTTCCTACTTATGATTGTTTTGATGCTGCCTAATATCCATAATATTCCAGTTCTGATTGCAATTTGCTGGTGTTTACACAGTATTGATTTTAAGATAAGAACTATTGAGCTGGATGGCAAGCGAATTAAACTTCAAATTTGGGATACTGCTGGTCAGGAGCGCTTTCGAACTATAACAACCGGTAGTTCTTTCTCCCTCCTGAAGTTGGTCTGTTACTAGGTGCATCTCTTACATATTATAGTTTTCCAAATGTTTTCTGGATCAACTTCTTCTAATTTTGTTCCCTTGCAGCTTACTATAGAGGTGCCATGGGAATTTTGCTTGTTTATGATGTCACTGACGAGTCGTCCTTTAACAGTAATCACCTTTTGTGCTTGTTATTTCCGTAGCATAGTTTCGGTGTAATTTTCTTTCTGATTCCGTTAGTGCATGGTTTTCGCAATGGACAGACATAAGGAATTGGATCTGCAACATCGAACAACATGCTTCTGATAATGTCAACAAGATTCTTGTTGGTAACAAGGCTGACATGGATGAAAGCAAACGGGTTTGTGTTCTCCTAGTCCATTTCAGCTTGTCGGCTTACGACTCATCTTTTCCGGTTCATACATGCACACAAGATTCTGCCAAAGAGGATGTTTAAACTTGTGATTCACAGGCTGTGCCGACCGCAAAGGGACAAGCACTGGCTGATGAATATGGAATCAAGTTTTTTGAAACAGTAAGCAGTAATATGTTATGCATTCATTTTCTACTTTTATGCTCTCATGGTAGTTTATGGTAAATTTTGCATGCTGCAGAGTGCAAAGACAAACCTAAATGTGGAGCAGGTCTTTTTTTCGATAGCTAGAGACATCAAGCAAAGACTTGCAGAAACTGATACCAAAGCTGAGGTAGAAAGTTTATCGAATAACAAATTACTCCGAGTATGGAAGCTTAATCAGTTGGTTTGAGTGCAGGATCGGACGATCAAGATTAACAAACCGGACCAGGCAGCTGCCGAGGGTACCGCAGCAGCGAAATCAGCATGCTGTGGGTCTTGAGAAAGTGATCGGAGAGGTGGTGGATGGATTGGATGTATCATCTGGGAACCAATTTGCTTATGGTACTTCATTGATGCTACGAATATAATGAACATATGGTGGGTGATTGTAATTTTAATCCTCCCATGTGTTTTTCATACGTTGGTTCTTAGACTGGCGAAGTAATCTGACATTTATTTCCTTTTGGGATTGGAACTCCTTACATTGCATGTCATATGTTCTTATGACGACAGTACTTTGGGTTCTACCAGAACGGGGGATGTAATTATATTGTTCGTCTTTGGCAGCTCATACATTCTACTAGTGTTGTTGTGTGTAAGTTGGGATCTTAGTTTCTTGTTGGACCAAACAAAAATTATTTGCAGCAGGGCAGCATGATAGATCCTATACATATACAGTACGGAAAATGGAACTAAAACTAAAGAATACATCAGTGTGAGCGATCAACCATGGGAATATTGTTTACGATCTCCAACCTTGGTACAAGCTCGAGATCGTTCTCCAATGGCGGTAAGTTCAAGTCCAAAGGCATCCCTCTCCTGTCGCCCGCGGCCCTGTGCCGCCTCATATGCCCTCCTAAGGCCTGTCCGACGGTGACCTCGAGGCCGCAGATGGAGCCCTCGTGGAGCTTTGGCTTCCCAGCAGCACCGCCTTGCGGTCGGCCATGGTCATTGCCAGCCGCCCTCAGCTTCTTGTGGCTTGCTCGGTGGCCTCCGAGCGCTTGGAAGGAAGGGAACCGCCGGCTGCCTGTTTTGCACTTGAACACTCGTCCCGCCGACGACTTCTCGCTCTCCCCTACGCCGCCTCCTCGAGACAGAAGCATTAGAATATTGACCATTCTAATCCTGTCCATCTCTTCTCCTCCTCCAAATCTGTATCTTTTCATGTCTTAAGCTTGAAGGGGAAGAACGAAACCTATACATGCATATAGGTTTGCTGAGTGGTGAATGATGAAGAGGTGACAGGTCTGAAACAAGCTGGATTGTCAAGGTAACCTGGTTGACACGTAAATGATAGACAGTGGTGAGGAGAGATGGGTTGTCTTGTTGCAACACGAGGTCAATGCTCCTCTTCTAGAACTGAACGAGAAGTAAACGTTGCTCACGTTGACCTAAAAGGGCTTGACAGAAGCAAAGCACAGAACGTGTGTGCATGCGTTGTTCCATCCCAATCTAGTTAGCTCATTGCCAGAACTGACGAGAGCTTATTGTTGACGTTGTTTTACGTTTAGAATGGCCGACATGCTATTGAATACTGGCCATCATGATGATCTTCTTCATCATGAGCATGTGCAGATGGGATGAGTGACATGTTTGCTTACATGAGAAAGAAGCTGAGGAAGGTTTGCCGATTGGGGAAGTCCATGGCAATCTAGGTTGAGAAGGTTCCTCGAAGCTGTCCGCCATAGGTATCGCTTGGTCAACCAAAGAGCTGAGGATTGTCGATGGCCCTGGATGAAGTATGACAAGGAGAAAAGCAATTAACACCTTTCATATTCCGGTCAACTCAGCTTTTGTTGTAGATTGCAGACCAAGTGTGTGTGTGTCATTTTTTGTTGACTTCATTGAAGTCCAATTGACTTTGCATGCAGAAAAGTTGACTACAAGGAACGAACTGGTTGGGTTTCTGAAGACGAAGAAGAAGGATTCGGATTTGCATACCTTCATGCATACATGTGTTGATAGATAGTGCTCCGAATTTGGACAAGTCAAAGTTGTCTTGCATTGTTTGACAGCAAGGCTGTTGATGCCATCTAAAGATTGGAGATCGCAAAGCACTCAGATCAAAAGTTCGATGTGTTTGTGTGGAAGACTGTCTTCTTGGAAATGGAACTCAAGCAATGTCTTCACTTCCTACCACCAAATGTCCATGGAAAAGCAATAAGGTTGAAGTCAACAAACCAACAGCAGCAGTGAAACCGAATTCGCTGAGCAATTGTGTGGAAAAACTGATTGGACTGTCTCTTCAAGAAAGGAAAAATATTGGACTGTGATCTGTACACTGCCGATTGCCATTGATCTTATTATCGGCATTCCCTTCTGCCAAATCAACACCAGAACTCTAGCTCATTCCAGAAGTATCAGTTGAAAGAGGCAATCAAATCCAATGATCGAAAAATTAACCTGGTGCGACGTCTATCAATACCCAATTGTTGGGCATAAAGGAAAAAGAGAGAGAAAGCAGTTCAATGCTCATCTCAAGGTGGCAATCGACCAGACAGATATTGGCACTACTTATCTTGTAGCTCATTTCCGTAATTGTCTGCTATGTCACAGAATTGTTGCTTGTAACTCGCATCATGTTCATGGGACAAAGGCATCTCATCTCCTCTCACTTCATCTTCCAAGTCTATCACCATGTTGTGCAGCAAGCAGCAAACAAGAATTATGCTCGGCAGCCTATGCTTATCAGTTCTCCACATCTCCCCTGAATGATCTTCCACACGCTCAACCTTGCCAATGCTCTCTCCGCCACCACCCTGGTTGCAGAAAGTCTTTTGTAGAACTCAATTTGGTCGTATGAAAGATCCTTTCCTCGGTAGGGAGTGAAACGCCATGGAAGAAGGGAGTAGCTGCAGTCTCCAATTATCTAATCCCTCACTTCTGAACCTTCAGGAAGCTCCACCTTCTCTCCATTTAGCCTCATACCTTTCTCACACATCCTGAAGAAGCCTGAGCTGCATAAAACCGTGAACCCAATCATGCTTCTGGGCCAGCCAGTAATTATATCTAAGATGTTGGATACCTCTGTGCTCCGTCTCCTCTACAAACTGCCAAGTCACCTGGAAAACAGTTGAGTGGTTCATCCCAAATGATACTCCAATATTCAATAGTGACTCGCCAGAGCCTAATCTTCTCAGAGCAACAGCTACTTGATTTTCTACAGAAAGGATTTTGCCATCTGCGAAAGCAAATTTTGATGCTTTTGCTATCAAGTCATTCCTGACCAATGAGCATATGTAGTTGAAGGTCTTCCTTGACATCTTAAAAACAAACTCAAACTTTCTAGGTTCTTGGGATAATGATAAGTGTCCTGGAAGCATTACCATTGTGTGTCTGAAAAATGGTCGGAGATTATCACATGGTCTTCATATAATAGCAAACTAAAACTGCTCACTATAAATTCATCGCTTCATGCAAGTCAATGCATAATGCTGAGAACAAGAAATATCATGAGAGTTACATGGTATAGCCAAAAACAAGATAGAAGCCATGTTAGTCAATAGGTAGAATGCTGATGTACAAAATCTATGAGTACCTTAATGATAAAGAAGGCACTATCATTTTACTACTCCACATAAGTCCAAATTAATGCATCCATACAAGACCCTATCATTAGGAAGCAAATATGGTTTGCTTCCAATGAAACTCATACAAAACTTGCTAAAGAAGGTTAGGTTCACTTGTTTTTTCACCTAGGAAAGTCTATTGTTGCTGAGCTACTAAACCCATCATCATTTCATCAATTCAACAAGTTATAAAAGATGCTCTCATTCAATACAAAATTATAATTCTTTGATTTGTGTTTGTCACACAACCAGGTTGTCTGTTGCATAGTCATAGACACAAAGTTTCATGTCAAGACAAAGTATAAGGAACAAAACTTCCGCTTTTTAGTCTTTATATTTCATTTTGAAAAGGAATGGTTCTTGGTAAATTAATTTTAACTACAATTTTGGGCCACTCTTCATAAAGACTGCTGAAGAAAGTCCCAATGAAGAAGATAGGCTAAGAGGATAATCCACATTCAAACTTGGGCCGTGCCAAACAATATAAACAGAACATGATTACATTTTGTTTTAGTATTAATAAGATAGATTATTTATTAATGTCAAATGAGGTCTATTGTTACATCAGAAGTATCACAACATCACAGAAGCAAAGTAACTGAAACATAAAGCATGCAAGAAATATTATGTCAAGTCCATAAGACAAATATCTGTATATTTCACTTGATATACAAATTATGACAAGTTGGCTAATAGCCAATACCGAAACATATGATTCCATGAGGAGCATATAACTTTTAAAGCTAATGACACAAATTGCTAGTGTCAAGTAATCATAATCAGCGGTCTTGTAGCCTAATTTAGAAAAATGATAAAAGCGGTACTTAAGTTTAATACCTTATGTTCGATGTGAAACATGAATCAGTATATTGTTCCTTTTTGCTACTTGAGCAGCTCTGCAACATAAAACCCCTCTATGTTGAAACCGACATTTGCAAGATAACATCAACAATTTGGTTGTTTACATCTGCATAACTATCTATCATCTATTAGCATAGCCTCTTTAGAATTGCATATCTAGCAAGGCTTACCTTCTGTAGTTTTTGACTTGCGTTCCATTAGGATGAGCAATGTATACATCCATTATATCCAAAGAGAAAAAGAACAGTTGTGTCGATTGGGTGGGAAAGACTTTATCGAAAAAGATTATCAAGAACAGGTCTTTGGTATCATCTCTGAGGTGCAAATTTAGAAATGATTAATCTATTTGGAAAGTAAATTGAGCCTCTAATAGGATCTTGTGAAAGATCCTTTGGTAAAAAGAAGAAAGGTAATAACATCATCATCCTTCATAGAACCTGTCAAAGGATACTCAAAACAGCAGATAAGTTGTGTACCACAAAACACATCTACGAGGCACCATAAACAATCACGACATCTTCGTAGAACCTCATGAGATTATAATGCTACTAGCTTTTTTATTTCAAGTAATGATTGTTATGTCACAAGTTAAGAAAATCTACGATGGTTAGTATAAAAGCATGTCTGATTTTATCGAGAAGGACCGATAGCTCATAAAGCTCGAACAACAGGAGAAAAACCCCAACTTGGCAATGAGATTTCTGCCAAGATTTTGAAAATTTTATCAGTAAGAGAATCGTCCGAATGCAATCTCAAAGCGTAATGGACGAGCTTAATCTGAAATGTCATGAAAGTTTGCTCAAGGAAAAGCTTCAGATGGTAAAATGTGATAGCTAGACTTGATGCTAAAATAGATATTTCTAATACATAAAAATCTCGATAAATACGATAAATTAGTCAATCGATTTCTCGAAAAGCTTGTTCCTTTAGAAAGGGAACCGGAGCCCAGTACCAGGACATGGAAATCAGAAACCATATCTTCTTCCCCATTACATGTAATACAATTCTTTCAAATACTAGCAATATGGCAGTAACCACTAATTGGCACATTATCGATGACAACTTTGAAAAACCAGATAGATGTTAGCAACTACTAGGTTTTGCCACGATGATAATGACGCATAAGCAGTACCTAAAAGAGCATCAAGATTTCGATTCGGGCACATATCCATTACCAAAATCACTCAGGAATCCCAATCTAACAAGCGAAAGAACATGAGACCCATCGAAAATAATCTGACTCCTACAAGAAAAGAAGTTGCAAATCGAAGATCAATGTTTCCATGGAATAAGCAAGATCAAGCGGAGTCATCTCACCAGTCACCACCTACCCGCGCCACAGCCGCCTTCCTCCTCTTCTTTGACCCTCTGACAAGGCTCATGATCACAACCCCACCACCAAGAACTGGATTTGGCAAAAGGGTTCAACAGAAAAGGAGGGACGGAGGCAGAAAGAAAGAGACAGAGGTCGCCAGGAGAGGTGGCATGACGCACGTGACGCTTAAATGTCTGTGTCCGAGAGACCAACACGACGACTCGCTTTCGTGACCTGTTTCGTGTTTAGAGGTCACAGCGGCCAACTACAGTATTCTCCCACGGCCCACGGCCCACGGCCCACAGACCAATTAAGGATGCTTTCTCCATGTCTTTGAGGCCTTAAACGGGCTCATTTAGTGCTAATTGGGCTCTCTCTCTCTCTCTCTCTCTCTTCATAGTCGAGCGGCACAAGCTGATTGCAAAGGTTAGACTTAGAATATGAGGTGTGGTGTTCCAAATGGAAGATTTTGACCGTTCTCATTCTTCCATATTCAATCTCCAAGGAACGAAAACGGTGGTGTTTCTTTAGTCGCATCGAGTCTATCACGCAAAGTGGTTCAAATCTCATGACGCAGGAAGCTTCAAATGCGTACACAAAAGGGGTTATTGTTTCAGTGGACCCCAACGAGTCAACGAATCACAACCACATGTTCACGGAACCCAGGGCTACCTGATCAGGACAGCGAGGCCATTCAGGAGTGACGTGGTCTGGGACCCCACTTGCAAAAGGTGGCGCATGCCCCTTGAAAGCGGTCGGCGGACGCGGTCGCTCGTGTTGCTTCGCAGCGAAGGAGGACGAGTCAAAGCAGCGAATCCGTAAACCGCGTAAACTGTAAGTAACCCTTCTTCCGCCCATGCCGAGCCATAGTTTCACGTACAGTTCACTGCAAATTAAGCATGAAACAGAGGGAACCTTCGCAGCTGCAGCGATCTGAAACCCAGACCTCCTCAAACGCACGCTTTGCTTATCCATAGCGTGTTGGAAGCGTAAGCAGTCGCGACATTTGACGTGAATGCGCGCACGGTAAGCGATCGCAGAATCTGCACGTATAAATCAACAGCGCGGAGCCTCTCGACCAGTGCAACAATTCGTATCTCGGAAAGAGTTCAAGGCATCGAGCCGCTGGATGAAGCGTTCAAGAGAAGCAGAAGAAGAAGAAGAACAAGCAGCAGGCGCGGAGCTGTGGCTGTTGCTGTCGCTCTCCTGCGGGGATAAGCCTGCGACGGTTCGCAAGAAGGTCAGAGCGGCGGAGGGCGTGTTCGAGTGCAAGATTTGCAGCCGCCAGTTCCCGACGTTCCAGGCTCTCGGCGGCCACCGGACCAGCCACAACCGCCCGAGGGTCGATCGTTCCACGTCGAGACGCAGCGTGCACCGGTGCTCCATCTGTGGCGTGGAGTTCGCGATGGGGCAAGCTCTGGGCGGCCACATGCGCCGACATAAGCCCATGGCCGCGGACTCGAAGCGGAGTGATCCGAAGAAGATGGACTTGACAATGGCTGATCCAGAGTTCGGTGATCTGCATCGAGTCCGCAAGACTGGTTCTCACTGTCATCTGCTTCAGCTGTTCGTATAGAATACGCAAATTCTATATGTATAGGGTTTCATTGTGAGATATTCTATTCTTTCGTATTTTCCTATAATAAATGGAGTAGATGATCATATACTCCGTCTGAGGCTACAAATTGGTTCATATGGAATTTAGTGAGTTTGGCTTTCATAGATCTTACGATTTAAGAAATAGCATGCTTCAACAACAAATAAAATAAAATAAAAATACTAAAAAATCAATGCAAAACAATTAACGAGTAATCCTACTATTTGTTTTTACACTCTCTCATGTAAATTCAGAAAAAAATTACACTTTTCTCTTGCTCTCTTTAAAAATCGCCTCTCTAAATAACATAAAATATATCTCACATTTGACTCTATTCCATAAAAAAATTTTAGATAAAATGAGATATTTATAAAAAAACTAAATGCTAATTTTTAAGATTTTTTTTCCTTTTCATACAAATATTCTTTCGTCAATTCTAATCAAGATCTGTCGTACCGAAGCATACCGCCCCTACCGGGCGATATGTACCGATCCGACAGGTTATTGGTATGCGGACCGCCCGGTATGATTACAGTGCTACAGTACTATACTGTAGCATTGCTACAGTGCAAAAAAATGAAAAAAATATTCAGTACATCAGGGCATACCGCTCGGTACGCCCTGATGTACCGCCTGATACATCGGTACCGTATCGTACCAAGCCCGGGTCGAAATGCCGGTACGGTATGGTACAGCGAACCTTGATTCTAATAATTTGTCTAATATAAAAAGATGCAAAAACGATCTCAATATTTCATCATGGATCAATAAAAAATAAAAAATATACTAGAAAGTTGATAGAAAAATTAACAAATTATCCTATTCAAGCATGACTTTATATATATATATATATATATATATATATATATATATATATATATATATATATATATATATATATATATATACTCACATATAAAGTTCAAAAAATTCATGCATTTCTCTCACCCTATGTGGAAACTTAGAAAACACTTCTATAAATATCCAGAAATATAGAAATATCTAAAATATTTCTCATATTTGGTTCTACTCTGCCAAAAACTTAGAGATAAAATAATATATTTATAAAAAAATAAATCATAATTTCTATATATATATATATATTTCCATGAGGACTCGTTTTCATGCTAAAATTCCTTCGTTAATTCTAATAATTTGTCTGCTCTAAAAGATGCAAAAAACACTCGAAAAGATGTTTTCTTTTGATGTGTGGTTGATGGAATATTATATGTAGCTGATCCATGGATATAAAGCGAAGAGAACGCACTGAAACCAGCAAACCAATGGCAAGAAATGGTCCGAGAAATCTCTGCCATGGCTGTCTTCTCATCCGCTTCTATCCTCCTAAAATAGAAGGCCATTCCGAACCATGCAAAATATAGACACTGCAATTGTATATATATACCTCCTCGTCTCTCTTCCTCCTCATTCCAACAATCTCATCGTACCCAAAACTCATCATATCCAGTCCGGAGACCGAGAAGACGACAATGGCCACAGCAAAGGCGAGCTGCATTGTGATCCTGCTGGGTCTGCTGCTTCTGACGGTGTCACCGGCGGCCGCTGACACCATCTTACCAGTGGTGACTTCGAATGATATGTCGCCGGCCCCGGCAGCGAGTGAACCGGCCTCCTCTGAGAAATGCCATGCCCACTGCATCACAAACAACTACTGGAGAGTCGTCTGCAACCTCAAGTGCTACCACAGCATCACTGCGAAGGCCCGCTAAGGAAGTATGCGAGGTATAGAAGCGCTTTATCTCTGTAACCTTTGCCATTTACGTTTCTTAAGATTGGTTGTTGATGTTTGATTGTTTTGCATGAACTGATGGCTCGAAGAATCCATGAAAGAGCTCCTTTGAGATGGGGAAGAGAAGAAGGGTGTTCTTGCTAGCTATGATACGACAACAAATAAGAATCCGCGTGAGCTCTTTTGGCCAAGGCGTTTAAGATACATTTGAAGTGTCTTGACAGATTCATGGATGTAATTCGTATATATATTTCCTATTTTCCCTGACATTTGATGCATTTCAAAGAGTTGCCTTCGTTTTTCTGTTCTTTCTGTTTTGAAGAAGCATTCAGTCATCATCTCTAATTATGAACACACAGGATATCTACTCTGACTCACTCATCTTCATTTTTATATTACGATTGATCTATTTAATTTAGGATTAAAATATTTAATCTCAAGTTAATAATAATATATCCATCAAACTGAAGGTTGTATGAAGTTTTGCTTGATGTGTTCCTCCAAATAGTATTTGGATGGATAGTTGTTGATCCAGCAGACATGAAAATGGAGTTGGAAGCACATTCACGACAACAACTACTGAGTTGCAGAAAGCCAATGATGAAAGCAACAAAAACTACAAAGTCATTATGAAAAGCTTAGACTTTAATAATCATACAACAGTTGATCATTAAAGGCATTACCAAATAATCCTGGGGATAAAGTCCACAGACCAAGCTGTTGATGCTGAACTGGCATCCATGTCATACTCAAACTAAAATCAACAGACCAGAAGACGGGATCCGAAAGACCGAAAGGAAGAAAACTTGGTGGCATATGGTGCCTTAGGCTCAAAACATCACCTGACAAGAGGGCTTTTACCGGCCCAAACTGAAAACAAACTGGAAACTCCAAGCAAATCTGACGGCCTTCGGCAAACCTAGAAACGTGCTGGCAGAGCAGGCAACAAAAAGCACCACATATGGAAGATCAGAAGCATTTCCGATGGACGATCGCTGGGCCAGACTCCTCGTACTCTCCCTTCGAAATCCACATCTGCATATTTGAAGCATGACGAGTCATGCATCTGTGCAAAACATTCATGGCACAAAAGCAGAACTAGGACATACCTGCTGGAAAGTGCTAAGGGAGGCAAGGATGGATCCTCCAATCCAAACACTGTATTTTCGCTCGGGCGGGGCAACAACCTTAATCTTCATGCTGCTTGGGGCAAGAGCAGTGATTTCCTTGCTCATACGATCAGCGATACCAGGGAACATGGTTGATCCACCACTGAGAACGATGTTCCCATACAAATCTTTCCTGATATCGACATCACATTTCATTATGGAGTTATATGTGGTCTCATGAATTCCAGCAGCTTCCATGCCGATTAGTGATGGCTGGAAGAGGACCTCCGGGCACCTGAATCTCTCGGCGCCAATAGTAATGACCTGCCCATCTGGAAGTTCGTAGCTCTTCTCCACAGTTGAACTAGTCTTGGCAGTCTCCAACTCCTGCTCGTAATCAAGGGCAACATAAGCAAGCTTCTCCTTTATATCCCTTACGATTTCCCGTTCTGCGGTCGTAGTGAATGAATAGCCTCTCTCAGTGAGGATCTTCATGAGGGAATCTGTGAGATCGCGGCCAGCAAGATCTAGACGGAGAATGGCATGAGGTAGTGCATATCCTTCATAAATCGGAACAGTGTGGCTGACACCATCACCAGAGTCAAGCACAATACCTGCCAATAAATAGCCGAATTAGACACAAATATTTATATTTTCCCACTAATGCTGTCAGACTGGTACAAACCGGTGGTACGGCCACTCGCATAGAGGGAAAGGACAGCCTGAATTGCAACATACATGGCCGGCACATTGAATGATTCAAACATGATTTGAGTCATTTTCTCTCTGTTTGCTTTGGGATTAAGAGGAGCTTCAGTTAGAAGTATTGGGTGCTCCTCAGGAGCTACACGGAGCTCATTGTAGAAGGTATGATGCCATATCTTTTCCATGTCATCCCAGTTGCTAACAATTCCATGCTCGATTGGATACTTCAATGTGAGGATACCTCGTTTAGACTGGGCCTCGTCACCAACATAAGCATCTTTTTGGCCCATTCCAACCATAACACCAGTGTGGCGAGGTCTGCCAACAATGCTAGGGAACACTGCCCTAGGTGCATCGTCACCCGCAAATCCTGCCTGTTTGATGAAGGCAAGAGAAGCATGAGATAATCTGGAGTAAAGGTCAAGAAGTGAATAGCAAAACTAAACAAAAAAAAAGAAAAATAATTGCTAACAGCAAACTGACCAACCTTGACCATTCCAGTTCCGTTGTCACAAACAAGAGGTTGAATATCCTCACCATCAGCCATTTTTTATAAACCTGGAAAATTAATGTTCATAAGAATATCAACAATTTAACCGTTAAATAGTTTCCAGCTCAAATGCTAACACATGCTTTCGTATAGGGCAAATGAACCAAAATTGGGAAAATTTTCAACCCTAACATTTTTATCATGCGGACTGTTTCAATTATAATTAATACAAGAAAAATAGTTAAACACAAAAAACATATTGCAGATATACTTTCTTCTTGAATAAATAATGATGCTAAAGAGTACATAGTGCTACTGCTCTCATTATCAACAGATACACCCTTACCAAAGCTGAGTTGATGACTAAAACATGACTTAAATTGTCCTTTCCGGAGAAAAAAAGAAATTGCCTTAGCCATACATCGACGAGGAGGAGTTGGGAAGGCGCAAATGTGAGTTAGAAGAACCAGTAAAGTTGTAGAATCTGTTAGCTCTTAACTGAAAGGTATAACCTTTCAGAAAGAGCGGATTAAATTGTGTATTTCTCTTAAAAGAGCCACTATGACATGAAATCCATCATCTCCCTTGTGTCGAAAAATCAAATAATCTCACACGTAGCACAGACAATTTTATCTCATCTCCCCTAAAAAGAATCAAGATAGCCTTCTAGAAGACTAGAGAACATAAGATCGGAAATCAATATAACCAAATGACACTTTACTTTGTTGACAACGTCTTGTTCTTATTTTGATTCTCCAATTGTGTTACAATCAAATATTGGCAAGCAATATAGCTCTCTCAACACTTAATTTGCTAATCGGGCAAGTTAACAGAAACAAAATGGGGATAAAGAAGCAGAGTAAGCAGGAAAAAAAATGGGGGTGAGTCAAAAAAACAAAATAAGCAACCACAAAAACAACACAAAAAAGAATCGAAATAAGACTTACAGCTCTATGATATACTAGCCAGGTAATAAAGTTCTGTTTCCCGATAAGTGGATGCAATATAAAGGTCAGATCTAACTATGGTTTATTGGAAAAGGCAGATGAATCAAAAAGTCATTAAAAAACACAGATCTTTGCATAATCATCTGAATCAAAAACCGACACGGATAAAATAGATCCACTCAAAAGGAATAAACAACTCATAAACATCCCATTTGTAGATTCGATCACTCCCCGATCCTGCTCAAATTAAACCCAAAAATCCATCTTTTGGAAGGAAAACAGCATCTTTCATGGAAACACAAGTTAGGACGCCAGGAATGCACCGATCGGGGTCGAAATCGTCGGATCCGGACCATCAACCCGTGAATCATCAAAAATCGGAAACCAATCGACGGAGGAAACAACAGATCTATGAGACCGGGGGGTCTAACCTTTGTCGACGAAGGCGAATAAGGGAGGAGAGGAAGGATCGGACAAGGGGAGTCAAAGGGAGACGCCTGAGACCCCAAGAAACGGCAGAGAAGACAGGAGCGATTTGTCGCCTTTATAACGAGCGAGTTTCTGAATGCCAGTCCGAGTCGGACCGGGTTAAATTAGCTGCTGGGCTTAACTCGGCCCATTAAGCGATCACAAGTCAAACAATTTAGGCGCGAGCTAAGTGGGGGAGTGTCGCATGCATCACCACTACACTTGACCCCTTAAGATCCTCCTTTTGGCACCTCAAATCAATAAAGCTTAGTTTCAACCCTTTTTTCACTTTAATTCGAAAAGTTATGCATGGGTGAACACTATATGTAAGACTAGTAATACGTATGATTTGATGTTTTAAGTGTAAGATCTATATAGATGCATTGATATATGATATATTAATATGATAAATTAAATTGTTTTGACCTAATCCAAATCTCAAATCTTGAAAATACAAGGATGAGAATGATAGCCTTTATGCTTCTTCCAAAAATAAAATATTATTGTTAAGAATAAAAAACTTTTAAGTTAACTAAAGGTTGAAGTCAATACGAAAAAAATAACTTCACTCAATCGGAGGAGTTTTCTTTTTTAGACTAATTATAGATTATCTATTGTATTTATATCTTAGTATCGTGATCTTTATACTTTAAAATTTTATATTAAAATCCTTATGGTTCTGAAAATAAAATAAATAACCTCATTTGTCCTGATACCAAATGTTACATCGATACAAAAGTGACAAAAAGATAATTTTAATATTACTTCTGTTTTTAATAATATTATCGGTAAAAAAATAATTTTAATATCTCACATGTTAAAAATAAAAAATATATATATTTAAATTTTTTTCATCACTTTTGAGTTGATTTAGGGCATAGTGTCATATGTTATGTTTTTACAATCGAAAACATTAGAACAAATAAAGTTATTTGTTTCACTTTAATCATAATGTAAATTAGAAAATATATAATTAATTTTTTTTATTCTTCCAATCAAATAATAAAATATTTTCAGTTCATTTTATCAAATAATAAAATGTTGATGTCGACATGTGACATGTTGAATAATACATATGGTTTCACTTCTCATATTCTTTAAAGCCTTTTTGTCTTGGATCTCATGTTGCACACAGATACGAAAAGTATGTTTGTAAAGGTGACTGCCATCCGTTTAGCTTCTAAAAAGTTTGGCATAGATTAAACTCGGATGATTCTTGAGATGCTCGATCGGACAAACTCCCTCAAGAGGTGAATCATAACCAAACCATAGTTTTGGAAGAGTAGCAAACACAAACAGCTAAATGCATGGTGTTTAGGACACAAGACTAAGATCAGCATGAGCTGCATACTTTTCACCTTCAACAGCTTCGAAAATGTACCACAACCAGCTTCTTTCGACACAGACAACAGGTAGATGTAGCAGTTGAAGAGGACACTGTCGCCACACAGGACTCACAAGTGTACAGTTCCAGATATAAATGTGATCACAGTATTCTTGTCAACAAACTTCAAGCATTAACTTTGGGCTCCCATCCTGCAATCATGTATTCCTTAGCAGCGCTGGTCTTTATGAATGAATCTTTGCTGAATAGTACCTGCAGAACGCAAATGATCCACAACGTGAGAGGCTTCAGTACATGTATAGATGGAGACTTGTGCTTGAGGATGAAGGATAAGTATGTCATGAAGAAAATTGTGTCGGGCATCCAAATATCATCACAACAGTGTAGACATCACAAGTCATTGAATGATTCTCTAGTTATAAAAGTATAACAGTCAGATTGATAAATCCGTGATGTTTCATCAGCTAGTTTAATTGATTGTCGATTGCAGCTTATGCAAAATAACACACGATGCTCGTCGGTCATGGAATTTCTAAGCCCCTGACATGGTATTGCTAAAATCAAATTTAGGCAAGATAGAGGAACTCACCTTCATGTAATTCCGAACACAAGTTAAATTCTCTGGGACACTCCAGCCTTTGAAATGAGCAAGAGTGACCTCAAGATGAAACAACTTTGGTGCCAGACTTAAATCAACAGCAGAAATTTTTTCTCCATTGACAAATGGGCCCTGCAAAAATCAACGGATTAGGAATAGTTCAAACAATAAATGATTTTGGTCTACTGGTTAGTAAAATATAACAAAGAGTTATATTCATGTAACTCTTGAGAGACCAATTATTCAGATGACATATAACTTGATCTTTCGGTTACTAGTGCAAATTTGGAATGTTTTTTTTTTTTTCTTCAAACAGTAACCATAAGAAAATTGCTGTTTTATCAGTTCACTTGGTCACAGCAATAACCTAGCCAACCCCCCCGTAATCCACCATGAGTAAGCGGTGGCTGTGTTGTTTCATACACCGCTCTAGTCATCAAGGAAGACAAATGTTAGTTAAAAAAGCATGCGATTCTTTGACATACATGATCCTTCAGATGTTCTTCCAGTGCATGAAACTCATCCAGCAGGGCCTGCTCGGAACCATCAGTGGGATCTTTACTCTTCAAGAACTTGACAAAAGAAGATAATATTTTTGATCCCCTGAAATGGCAATAGTATATGTTAAAAAGAGCAAACAAATGTTCCTTTATGATAGCACTTCAAAGTCAGTGAACAGCAAAATTTTGTTTTGGCTACACATTGAAGTATTTTCTCTTGCATGGGTTGGTGAAGAAACATACTCAATGTTATTCATTTTCACAAACTTATCAGTCAAGTCCACAGTAGGTAAACAAAGATTAGGTTGTCAACTGTCACAATGTTTAGGTACTATATATAACAATTGCTTTCAAGATTTATTATCTTCTACTTATAATCTTTCAAAATATCCATGTACAAAATGTTTATGCTATATTACATGCTGTCTCAGTTATTGCTCTTTCAGGTATAACTTAAGAACAATCTGGACTACAATATGCCAAAGAAATCACAATTCTTACTCCACCTGGAGCCATACATCAAAGATTCTTTCCTTCTTATGAATTCCACTTTTTGACCAAGTCAAGTATAGATTGATAGTCAATTGCCCATGTCAGTTGATAGTTAATCTGTGATTAAGCTGCAACTGACATGAACATAGTAGGCACGGAAAACCGTGCTCAAACAAAGACAATGAAGAATCCTATAGAAAATGAAGGAAGAACAGATGCAAATCAGAAGCCTTACACAGTGGCATATTCTGCCGGAGTCACCAGAGAAGGATTGGGGTATTTCTCCTCAATGATCGCCGTGATAACATCAGAATCCGGAACCCATTTGCCGTCGCCAAAATCGATTACCGGCACCTTCCCCTCGGGATTAATCTCTAGGAACCTGAATCTCCAACTCAAAGTCCTCAACTTTAGGCCAAAACCCTAATCAAGAACTCAAGGATCATCTAAAAATGGCTCCTTCCTTACCACTGCGGCTTCTCACTGAGGTCGACCAGCTTCAACTCGTAGGGAACGTTCTTCTCCTCCAAGGTAAGAAGAACCCTTTGGCAAAAGGGACCTTTTTGTACGATTTAAACGCGATTCAGACGAACCTAACAGGAGACGGGAGAGCAAACAAGAACAGATGAAACGCGAAAAAAAGGGGAGTTTTCGGGATCATACAGTCGCCCGGGACATCGGGGGCGCCGGCGGCGGCTTTGACGCAGACCTTAACGGGTTCCGGAGAAGCAACGTCAGCCATTAGCGAAGGGCAACGGTGACCGGTCTCTGCTTTCCTCGACCGACTTAGCGTGGGACTCGGAAAGGGGGAGAGACATTTATAGGCGAAGATGGCCTTGAAACATGGGATGGATCACGGTCTGTTGTTCCTGCAGAACTCCCTACCAGGAAAAGTTGGTCCTTCATGTTCAGGTGACAGTGAAATATTTCATGATATCTTCTCTGAGACCATGCTTCATCGAACACCTTGGTTTGGAAGGATCATCAATGGCGTCATCAAGCCTTCAGCCGACCTGTAGTTGGGTGGAAGAGGACGGTGAGCTGACCATAAGCTGAAACCATGGTTAGTATTCAAAGATGGACTGGTCCCAATTTGCATGATCAACATGTCAGCTTAAGAAATCGCAGCTCCATGACCGCCGAGAAAAAGACTGCAGTAACGTACCTTCTTTATTAAAGAAGAATGAGAGGACCAACTGGGTGACGCCTTTAGACCCAGAGAATATGCTTCTTTGGAAGATGATGTGCATGCCATGGGAACAAAATTTGGACCTCTTAGCTTTTTGTCAGGGCCATAAAAAAAATTGTGTATGCAACAAAACAATTCTATATCTTAGCAATCTCTAAACAAAGCCATCATCCAAATAACAAATAATTTTTCTAAATTCTCAACAGAAATTTCTACGATTATTTTTCTGGGAAAAAAATTCTACAAATATTGACATAATATTTACATCTAGTGCTAGCATTCTCAAGAGAAATAATCATAACAAGTTATAATCTGCCACCGACATCATAAATATTTTCGATAAACTCTATTTGGGTCAATAAATCTATGGTGGATGTACATATGATGTTTGCTTATAAATGTTACCATCTAACATTAAAAGAAGAAGGTACTCAACCAGCCCGGTGGTCACCTTAAATTAAGGTACTCAAAAAAGGCATTTTAGTGCACCGACAGGTAGCTAGCTGTATAACCAAACCACCGGTCTGCACAAACAAGAAACACAAGTTACAAACCCATGATGCACAAAATAATGGCCTTTCATGTATGCATTATGATCGGATCAAGATGAAGGAGAACAGGAGCATGAGACAATACCCAAGCTGGTCACCTTAAATACCCAAATCATCATCTGGTCGGGTTGCTCATCGATATAATGTATTTCATCCTTTCCAGAACACTAATCTGATTGTCTGAATCATGTAGCACATGGAAACCCTTTTGGGATCACCACCCGTCGTAAATCTGTATGGTCTCACCATTGTCTGTTATAAATATACTATAAAAATAAAATCATAAATCATAATTATTTGAGATCAACTACATGGATTCTTTATCGTTATTAAAATTTATAAAAAAATCATATGCTTAGTTAAGTTTAGAATATTATAATATTTTTTATTTATAATTTTTAGTAAAGTCTTTTTACATCTTTATCTACCTCTTCTCGTACCATTGACATTAGTCATTTCAACTATTTTAACTATCTTTCTCCTAAGCATATGTTTATACCATCTTAAATGAATCTCTCTCATCTTATCCTCTATTGAAGTTTTACTTGATTGTTCACGAATATACTTCTAGTACTTTCCAAGTCAATGAACATACTTGTAGTAGACATGCTAAAATGATAGTTACACAAAACTTGTGTCATCAAGAACACATAAATGAAGCATAATAAATTTTTTTCTTCAATCGAACAAGGGGCAGTTTTTTGTTGTGTCCCCAAGCATCAGGTGTTGTAAGAAATTAATTGTCAAGAGTAAGTTGGCTAGAGAGAGTAGTACTTTCCAAGTCAATGAACATACTTCTAGTAGACATGCTAAAATTCTAGTCTAATAGTGTCAAACCAATGACCTAGCTTATCGTAACAATTTAAACTCGAACATAAATGAATTAGCTACCTAATGGAGGTGTCATGTCCGCAAGATAAGACACCGAAACTTTCAACATCTTATGAACATAACTCCATAACTTGCAGAAATAATTATCAGATAATGCAGTATGCAGTAACTGACGTAATTTTCATCACAAGGAAATCCAATAAACTAGGCTAGCAATAACAAGAACAGTAAGGCCACTAAAATATAAAGATCATATCATAATTCATAAGCAACTTTGGAATAATAAGCTCAGATATAGATCTGTACCTTGATGTTCATATGGAAGAACAACTTTTGACCACTGAAAATATAAAGAGGATTGAACTTTTGACCAAATCACTCACTTAAGCTTGTAGCATTTCCGATTTAGAGTGAGGAGGAAGTGGGCCTGCAGGCTCCTAGATACAAAAGATATGACAAGAAAATGCATTGGCTCTGACCTTTGGCAAAAGGCTCTTGTTGACACGTATTGTCAGAGGTTACATTTGCAAATTTAATGGCAACTTGATCCAAGAATAGCTCTTCTGCCTAATACCAATGCCACATTCAGAATATTTCTCTTTGTTTCTTAACATGAACATTTACCAAAACACAACAGAGAACTTACAAGTAGCTTCACCATTCCATTGTGACATTTAAGGCGTACATGAAATTTTGCTTTATGAGAATTCTTCCCGAAGCCATAGCAAGTTTGCTGGACTTATTTGTTGATTGGTGCACTGCGTTATTGGCTGTACACTAGCAACCATAGTAGACACATGCATGAACCTGGGTTCATGAAGGTCTGAGTGTATGAACCAAAAGATACATGAAATTTGATCTGAAAATGGAAGCAAATAAGATGTTCATGAATCAAACACAGAAACCTTGCCCACACTTAATTATCTGTTTTTTATCAAATAGATATACACAGAAATTTTGAGGTAATCATATTGTTCAACAATGGCAAGAGACTATTTAGCACAACATTCTAAAGTATGATTTGGACACATCACAATCAGAACACCCAGAATTTGAAAGTGATAAATCCATCGCCACTTCACCAACTTTTGTTGAAAATCAGAAGTGGTCGTAAGGTTGCCCAATTCATTGAAAATATAACATGTTGCAGACATCTCTGCCCATCAATAATTTCATTGAATACCATTTTTAAAAAATGTGCCTACAGGGAAACACAAAAATATACAAACAAGAATCAGAACGAACCATGGGATGTGGAAGCCTGGAAAATTTTTATTATCAGAATCCATGTATGTACAAAGAAAATATAACTTTAATGAATTTGGCAATGCATGTAAAATCATAGGACAATAAATATACTAGAATATACAACATCAGTCTCTGTAGGGTTTCCAAATTGATTATGAGGTGGAATTACACTAGAATGCGCTCATAAGTGTTTGCCTGATGCATCATATTAACCCGCAACTATAAAGTCCAACTTCAAGAATACTCAATAGAACAAGACAAGATTAAACCTTATTGCTCTACCCAGGATTATTTAGAATCTGCGGCAGTTATTTAAATAAAAAGACAGAAAACTGTAGTCCTGTCTTATTTTGTCATTTTACTACGTAATAAAACTTTAAAATAGCAGCTTAATTCTAAAGGAATGTCATTGGTTTATACTACTTGTATATTGAGGATTAGAAGAAAGAGAGAAAACATTATCCATCACAATTGAGCATGAACAGAAAATTGCTTCATCATTCAGACTTCATGTACTATCTTCTTTTTATCAACTGAAATCACGACAAAGGTCAAAATCTGCAACTTAAAATTAGCAGCTTAATTTGACAAAGAAGCCGAAATGTCAACAACTTCAATCTGCATTTAAATCCTCAAAATCATTTGAGTTAAGAACTAAAAATTGAGAATACCATTGGAACGAAGGTTATCAAGTAGGCCTGCAACTGATGGTCACAAGGTGTGCCACAGCAAACTACTAACCGGGAAAGATTACATGAAACGATATGCTTCAAGACTATATCCATGTGGTTCCTGCCAAATCAGATGTCACGGCCGCGTGAAGCGGGTACTAAAAACGTAGAACAATGATTATTTCAAAAAGAAATTTGGTGACATTCAGATCTATATCCTTCATTTGCACTAGTTATGTCTAGTCAAGAATATGTTACAACATTCTGAACGTACCAGGTCAATTGCGACTGCAAATCGATTCTTGCCTTGCCCACCAAGACCTGACAAAGGAGACCTCTTGTATGAATATATGGACCTCATCACAATCCGAGCGGCTAAGAAAAAGAAACTAAGAAGCGTCAGTTCCTCACATCTCTGACAAAAGCGTTATTTTCCTTAATAGAGGAATTTAGAGCAGTCTCCAATGGTGGAACGCAGTCTTTCCTACAATTCCGATACGAAGCGAAGTTCCCAATATCACGCCAACTAGCAACATTAAAAGGCAGGCCTTTCCACTTCGAGTACCAAGAACACTTACAATTTATCCACCACCGATGCATCCACTCCCTTGCGTTTCAGCAAATCGAAGTAGGAGGACGGCTTCGATTCAACGCAACGACCAGCAAACCGCTGCCACAAAAGTACCACTAATCAGTGAGCAATCATGTAAAAGTCCAAACGATCTCAAATGTCTTCTTGCTTTTTATATGGAGGACTTGCACCAACAGTGCATGAGACTTTCCAAGGGCAATTTGGGACGCGAGATTGGTGACGAAGTGGTCGAAGACATGGGAACAGAGACGGCTAGCGAAGGAGTCTTCGATGCGCAGAGCGGGCGCGTGCTCTCCTTCCAAGCATCCGTCCCCCAGAGACCTTGCGATCAGTTCCGCCATCGAGAAGCCGGCTCGGAAGAGCTAGGCCGGCAAGAACGAAACCCTAAACCCTTCACCGCTCGCCGGAAGCAAGTCGAGTGTTTGGGACCATAGACCGCTCGACGTCCGATGGGTTGGGTCGAGCCCGTATCGGAAGGCCGCGTGGGATCGAAACCGAATCCGACCCGCTCGAGTCCTCAATGGTACGAACGCAAGAGTTGCCGGCACAATCCTAAAACTTGAAATTTCTGCCACAAAGAAAGATCAACGAGGCCGAACACTTCGATTTCACCGTAGGCGGCTCTGGTTCTCGGTTCTGGGTTTGGAGCTCCTCGACCCTCATTTCTTATCGTCTCGCACCGTCTCCTCTTCCCTCTCGCTGGCTTTGGGGTTTATGTGCTGACTTAGGCGAGCGAAACGGGCGGTCGGATCACCGCAATGTGTCACCTCCCTTCAAGAAGAGAAGCTTCTATCAAAAGCCCTACCTTCCCTCGACGCCAGATGGGTGGCCGGATCTTGTGCTTTCCTTAGATTAAAGGAGTTTGAAAACCAAGGGAACGCTTACCATCGAGATTGAAGATAGAGAGAAGAGCTGATGATTTCTTGGGCGAAGACGATAGAAAGATTGCCTCTTTCCCCCTTCTCGGCCTTCGAACGCCTTCCGAACAGGTTTGCCAGTCTTGGAACTCAAGCCGTAGCTGGAATTAATGTCATTCTCTTCAGGAGTTGAAACCTTTACATTTAGGCTGTTCCTTTTATTCATTTACAAAGTTGTCATCTTGAGCATTCTCATCTTGCGATTGATTTCTTTCTGCTTCTTCTTCTTCTTCTTTTGTTTCTTTTGTTTCCTTGTAATCTTCGAAAGCTCAACCGATGACATTTTTTTTTTCATTTTCGTCATGTAGTTTTGGCAATTGGAGTTTCACAGTGACTACTTTGTGCTATCAGCCTATCTGATGTTTCAGGTGTGTTCAGGTTAGAAGCTTTCCTTTACTGTCTCATGAGAGGAGTTTCACAAAGCCTGGACGATTGTGAGATCCTTCCTCACATTGCAGGATCTGAGGCCCTAAGACTGTGGTCCTTGCAACAATAGATGATCACATGGAAGAAGCAATCGAGACAACTAAAGCTGAGCAAGTTATAGCAGTGCCAACCACTACTCTATGGATTTGCATGTGATGCTTGGTAAGCAGGTTGGTGTTTTTCCTTTTAAGCCGCGGTCTTTATTTTTGGGCATTGACATTGCAGTATTCAATTTGCTTCTTGTTGAATGCCAAATTAGAACTCAAACTGCCGATACAGAGTCTGTTAAAGCTTTACATTTCATTTTTTGTAATATCATACAAGGTTCCAAAAGGTTGCTCTTGGCGAGACGAGGGAATGAATCAGAAATGCATGTTAAACTAATAAATATTACCACAATTGGTATTCATAAGCTATTGCGACAAATAAGCAGAGAAGAGGGAAAATGTGAAAACAAAGGAAATTGCCAGTTCAAAAATGAAAATATTAGTTTAGGAAATTGTTCGGTTAAAGAAAAATGATGAATTTAATGAAAGACAAATTCATTTTTCATAGTAATGTATGATTCCTTGAGCAATGTCCAAGCAGCCTGTTACCGAAAATAGCTCGGAAAATGGCAATAGTATATCGTTGTCACAAAACAGTATATGCAAGTGTTTGGCATTGATGTAAGAAATAATGCACCCATTTGATTTTTGAGAATGATGGTTGAGTTTGTGTGGTGAGTATAACCATCAATTTGGAGGGACAAACATCTTCTTAAACCCACCAATAATGATTTTTTTTTAATTAAGAAATAACAGGTGAATTTGCAACTTTGTTAGGTTTGAGAATTCCCGAGTTGTAGATAGCTTCTATGCGAAGTATGGGTGGTTAGTAAATAAACTAATGAGATCCACTTTTTCAGATGATTTCATGAACTAGTCTAGCCTTCTTAATAAACAGTTTTGTGTTTCTGGAAGTTGTGTGTGGTAGCAGTTTCATCCATGTCTAGTGTTTTTTATAAAAACTGAAATATTCTACTTATTTTTTTTACCTCTTTCTAAACGTAGCAGATCCATCAAATAAAAAATCACCATCTTATCACATTCCAATTACAGTCAAGTTACAATTCAGCTTTTCCTTGTTGCTGTTTCACGTTTATTTTAATCACTTGGTTGGAAATTTTTTAGCCAAATGTTATTGTTCATTTTTTTCGGATATATTGTAGGCTTTAAGATGTTGTGCTAGAATATTCCTTTGAACTTTAAAAGTGCATTTTGTCAGCTCTGCAGAAGCAGTTAAAGAAGTTTATGAGATTAGAGGATGTCAGCAGACAAGTCCTCTAGCGATTGCTGTTGCTGTTGTCAATCAATTACTGTTTATTGTTATATGTATGTTGTATATACAGACATGTGTGTATATATGTAGAGAAAGAAAGGCGAGTGTTTACCAAGGTTTACTAGGATCAGTGGTTAAAGTGAGATTGAGATTGGCTGAACCTGATATTGAAACCCCTGTTTTTAGGCAAATTGGTCAGACTGAACCAGAATCAATGAAAAAATCAATTGGAATTGAACAGCCCCTAGTGAGTATGGCCAGTTGGTGGCTCTTATATTTCAAAGCTGTTGTTTGTAGTTCTTTGCATTCTCTTTATCCTTTTCATGTTAGCAGTTTATTGATTGAAATGTAATCGATTGCAGCGCAAGGCTAGAAACAACAGCAATCCTCAAGAAATTTGACCTACAAGAAGTTCCTTGAGATTATGGAGTCAATGTAACTGTCCCTTCAAAAGGCTTTATTCTTTTCCTTATGCAATTTGTGGGTTCGAGAGGTATTAGTTACAGAGGTAAGCAGACGGTGTTTTTCCTGAATCATCACAGCATATCAGGCGGCGGCAATTTATGTCGACGATCATTTTTGCTCTACAACTGCTGTTCGCAAGAGGTAAAGTTGGAACATGCATAGAGCCCTTTTGATCGATGCGTTTACACCATTTTTGTCTGATGTTGCTGCTGCAATTCTGTCAAAAGAGTTTTAGCTAAACTAGTCATCATTCTTGGAGCTGCAAAAGCATCTCAAGTCTACTCTCAATGCTCTTAATGTTCTTAATCTGTGATATCAATGTATGCTGCTACCTCAAGTTTTTTGTACAGTTACATTAAGCATCCACCCTGTATTTAAAGAAGCTACTGCAGGAGTTGTACAGTAACACTTCCATTGCACACAACTGTTTGAACTCTACTTGTATCGATTGGCACCGATTAGAATCTTGTTATTCTTGAGGAATAAAGAATGGCCTGCTAATTCCATTGTCAGTGCAGAGTGGATGCCACTGTGCAGGAATATGTAAGTTATCATGAACTTTTATCAGCAGAGGATTCCTGAAATATCTATCATTCATCACCATTTTGGAGTCTTTAACCTGTACAAGGAGACAACACCATCCCACCTTCAAACTGTTCCAAACTCCAGGTTGAATGAGTTCTTCTGGGGTTCTTTTATGGCTTGTATGGCTGGCTGCTCTTGAGATTTCATGTCCTGAGAGTGATTAATGATGAAGGTTATACCACAATCAAAACAATCTGTTCCAAGAAAGAACAGAAAACAAAAAGGTTACTGAAATACATAAATTAGAATTTGGTGTTAGCTTATGGCAGTCTTCTTCCAAGTGGAGTAAACCTGTTAGCTTGTTGACTTCATTACATATGGTTAGCACAGACGGAGAGGAGCTGCGTACTCCATGCATGGAAGCAACCCTGCTTTGATGAATCATTCGAGACAAGAATATAAGGATGGGGACTCCTCGTCTGTCGCAATGTGGCACAAAGGCAAGAGAAAGAAGAAGCATCCGATTCTGTGGTTTGTGGACCAGAGTTAGCTCTGAGATAATGGAGAAGAAAGGCCACCTGCTTTCTTTTACTTGTCGCCGCTGAGTTCTTCTTCCACAGGTGAGAAATCGTAATGCAGAGAGACTGCTGCGATTGTCTCAGCCACTTCTTCCCTGTGCTAGAAGAAACCAGCGAGATTTACTGCAGAACAACTGCGGCTGGTGATTAAAAGCAGTACCAGCAGCTCTCGCAATCTGTGTTCTTAGGTTTCTCCTTGGCTTTTGCTCTGCTGGAAGGTAGCGTTCACGTGAAACCGGGCCGTGAATCATGGAGAATAACCACTGTTCATCTATTACAGCATTGCAGCAAGAAGTTAAATGTTGCCAGCTTGATTTTGGGGTGTTTTCTTCTGGGGTTTTGTCTGTTTAATGGTCCAAAGAGCATCATTGAATTGAATTTAGACAGATGAGTTCTATGCTCTGAATAATTTCTTACTGGAAGTGTAAGATTCCAGGAATAAAACGCAGAACCAGATAAGAATGCGTGAGATGCAGCAGTGATGGAGTGAATGATGTTGTACCTTGTACAGGTAGAATGAAGAGCAGTAATGAGCCAGTGTAGGTAGGTCAAGCTTACTATAGAACGAAGAACAGGTAGTTTCATGGTAAGAACATTAATCTTATTTTCCTCAAGAAGACAAAACTGTGGAAGATTTTGTGGGAATCATGGAAATAATTGTCATAAAAGGAGGAAAAAAACACACATCTTCAGGGGATTAGATCAGAAAAATGGAGGATTTTTCCTTTTTTTCTTCTTCTTAACCTCATTGAAGTTTAGAATTCATTATCAAGTTTTTCCATCTAAATTGAGATCAGGCTTTTTTCTAAGTGCAATCTCAATCACTTTATGTGTTCATGCTTATATAAGCTCATCAAAGCCAGTTCACTCAAGAACACACACACAGTCTCTCCCTCTCTGTCTCTCTCTGTCTCTCTCTCACTCTCTGTTTGTGTGCTGACTGTACTATGGCTTCGTTGCTCTTCAAGGAAAAGACAGGAGTCAACTTCTCCTGCGTCTCCCCCGCATCGGCAGCGATATGCACAAGCATAGATCGGCGGTCGATGGTTCAGCCGAGCACCGGCAGAACCATCGATCGGCACACGCCTCGTCTGAGAGATCCGCGACGAGCTAAGGCTAGTGTCAACGCCATGTCACAGACGCCCACAAAGCCAAAAACCTGCAACCAGAGGAACAAGAAGAGCTTGGAGAGAGCCAGTGATACGCTCAGTACACCAGGCTCCACTCGCTACCTGCTTGATGACGACGACGGTGATGCCTACTTCAGCAATGTGCTGCCGGATGTGGAACCCCTTCCTCCGCTCATGTCGCTCGAGCCACCCACTCTACGAGCGCTGATGAGAGAAGAACCAGCTCGATTGATGCCATCTGCTGCTGCCATAACACAGGGCCAGGTTCTCAACTCATCCGGCTTCCTTAATGCTTCAGTTGCTCGAGATCAGACATAAATCTAGCTTGTCTTCTTCGTAGGTGGTGGTCTTGCGGGTGTCTTTGCACTGCAAGGGCTGTGAAGGGAAGGTAAGGAAGCATATCTCCAAGATGGAAGGTGAGACACCGTCACGATTCAACCGTGCTGCTGTGCTGTACTCATCAGAGAAGGAAACAAAACAAACATCAACTGTTGTGTTGTTGTTGTTGCTGTTGTTGTTGTGAATTTTAATGATGGGTTAAGTTGAAGATGTGATCATGCTGCTGCTGCTCTTGGTCAGGGGTGACATCATTCGACATCGACTTCGCGACGAAGAAGGTGACAGTCATCGGAGACGTGACACCACTGGGAGTTCTGAGCAGCATCTCCAAGGTCAAGCATGCGCAATTCTGGCCATCTCCACCACGCGCATCGGATTCCCTGTGACGATCATTGGCTGCTGCTCTCTGGAAGCTGTAAAAAACCTATGTGAGGGTGTCTGTAAAAAAACGAGAACATTTGCTGTAGTACTTCTCTCATGTCTTGGATGCTGCTGGGATTGTCTGGGAAACAAACAAATCATCCGGTTATCTCCTCATCATTTCGGTCATAATGGATCCGATCTCGGCCTTTCCTCTTGTTCTGTTTTTGGTCTCTCTCATCACTGTCACTACTATGCATCTTTACAAGTGGACACTCTGTGATCTAAAGCTTTAGATCCTTCCTGTGCTTCTCATGCAATTATATCTGCATTTCTGCACTCTTAGGGAAGTGCATCTCTTGCTTACTTGTACTCGTTTGCCTGGTGTGGTGCCATAATGCAGTTCTTCAACCTCAGGATTCACAGACTTCGACATGGTACTTGGTGGATTATGCAGCATAATCCACCTCGCGTGCCGATCGTGTTCTGTTCTTCCTCGATGCGAGAGTTTCTGTGCAATTCTACTTTAATGTCTGACCTACTATGTATCAACGACGAGGTGCAGCAGCGGATGACGACGATGGAGGCCATGGTTTCGTGGTGAATCCGATCATCTTCTCGGAATCTTTGAGCTCCACCAGCTCTGGCCATTTGGGTCAACTACAGATGCTGGCAAGCAGAAACCAACGCTTTATTTATTAGATCCTGCATTATCTGCAGTTCACAATCGAAACAACACTGACAAGAATAACTCTACACAACACAGAACGAGGTCTCATGGAAGTCATCAAGATCAACAAGATCGCCGCCATTCTTCATGCATCAACAGGAAGCTTCTTGTGCAACTACTGTTTTCATCGTCCTCTGTTCAAGCCAGGCCACCATGTCGGAGAAGACGAGTTCCACGCGTTCTGGGGCCTCGCCAAACGTGAACGCATGCCACATGCCATCGTACACCTTAAACGTCTTATCGGTGCTGGAAGCTGATTTGTATAGCAATTCACTTGATGATGGATCGAAGATCTTATCATCCCCGCCGTGCATCACCAGGAATGGCAGAGTAACCTATCAGCAGAGGACAGAGGCACACGGCAAGGTCAGATTGAGCGTTGATCTCACTTACTGGTTGACCGTAGCAGTACAGAGGTTACCTGGTGCAGATTTCTCTCAATGGCCAAGCTAACCCGGAGAAGCTCATGACCGGTTCCTAAACGAAGATTTCCTCTGTAGTTGTACGGATTTGATCGAACCTGCAGAAACCGAAGAGCAAATGACTTGACAAGCAAGCATAGATAGAGATCCAAAAGAAGCGGATCACACGTGTATGCTGGATCACCTCCTGTCTCTTTTCAGGATCTTTTATGGCAATATCGATCATGTCTTTTGCAGGAATCATCTTCCATGTCGGAATGATGCTACACAACTTCTTCAGGATGCTGATCACCAAAGGATGCGGCTTCATCTTCCCATCGATCTGTAGAAGTTTGGATCCAGGGTCAGAATAACTTCACATCTCACACGAATGACGACGACGACGACCAGATGGAGGACCTTGCACATGGGGCTCACAAGAACAGCACCACTCCAATAGGTTGGGGCCTTCAGATGGAGGAGGAGAGCCACTGCTCCCCCCATGGACAACCCAAAAAGGTACCTCGGCTTCTTCTTGTTCTCCCGTCTCTCTAATAAATTTGAAGGCTCGTAGAATTAGAACTTGAAACTAGGAACGCTTGAGAATGAATGATCCGAGTTCATACCACATACACTCATGAAGTAGTCAGAGCAGTCGCTGACGAGATCATCGAAGCTTGAGATGTAACCTCGCAATCCGGACGATTTGCCGTGGCCTTCATAGTCTACTCCACGAACTGCGTAACCTGCTTTCGCTAATCGAGTTGCAATGTCTAAATCGAGAATGAATCAGTGATTTATACCGATCCAAACTATGAATAGTATGTCAAGATGTTTGCAGAAGCTTCACCTCTCATGGATATGCTGCACTCCGAGCCATAGCCTGGGCAAATTCCCGGAACATTAAAAGAGATGTTCATGAAAGAGATTACCAGTACTTGAATCTGTGTGAAGAGAGTACCATGGCACAGAAAGATCAATGCTTTCGGTTCTACGTTCCTCTGTACAAATCTGCATGTAAAAAGTCTCGCTCCACGTTGATTCTCTATAAATTCCTAGAATCGAACTAAGATATTACTAAGATCAAAAAGAACAAGGAATCGATAAGAAAAAGCTTCTGATCACTGAACGCTAACCTCTTCATATTCGACGTTATCATCGGCATGCGCCTGTGAGAAAGGATGCTTAGTAACCAAAGGAAACAGAGGAATTCTGTGAGAAAGAACTCACCATTATAAGCCAACAGGAAGCTTTCAGTAAGACAGGATTTGATGAGTAAAGGGGAAGAAATAACAGAGAACTATATAGAGATCAAGAAACATGGGGCGGTGGAAATCGCTGGCGTATGAACAATAATCCACAGGTAGAGATTTCAGCTACGTTAGGTATAAAACAACTGATATCTCTGCCGACAGCAATAGGTTTCGAAGACTGGAAGAACAATTCCGTGGAAGAACGTGGAATAATTCAAACATTATATTACGTGACAACCTTCTCCTCGAGGTGTTCAACGGGTCCTAAACAAGTTGCCATTGCGATAGACTCGAAGCTTACAAGATTTTGGTCTCCCATAGTACACGTAAGGAATCAATTGCTGCACGGAAAGATCATTTGACGCCATATAAAAGTTATTTATATTTCTTTTGGGGAATGCAAGTCTACATAAAAGTCAGCTTGTTTATTTTCCGTAGAGGAGCCAATAGCGGCAATCCTGATGAATAGGATAAGGTAGCTTAGTTCTTAGCCGTCGATTTGCGATGTCTTGGAGTGTGCATCCTCGTCGTGCTTGGCTTTCAGCTCCATCTCGGATGCGGGGTCTTGGGTGGTCGTCCTCTGGTCGAGCCAAGCGATGATGTCGGAGAATACGAGATCGATGCTCTCCGGGGGCTCGCCGGACGTGAGCGCGTGCCACATGCCAGGGTAAAGCTTGAACGTCTTGTCCTCGCTTGACGCTGTCTCGTAGAGCAGTTTGCTGACCGAGGGATCCGTCACAATGTCGTCTCCCCCATGCACCACCAAGAATGGCAGCGATACCTGCAAGCAGCAAATTTGCTTGGACTCAAACAAGCTTAGCGATCAAACGAAGCGAATCATTCACCATGGTTAGCACATAGCTACTTTCGTGTGTAAGAAGAGTCGAAATTGTCTTAATCTATCTGAGATCGGCTTCCTCGACAAGCAAATCTTCGACAGCAATTTTGTGTAGTCGAATACCCAAGCAAAATTAAACTATAAATGCTCATCCTTTAATTGTCAGAACAGTGGGCCAAAGATCGAGCACATAGTGGATGATAAGAGAACGTATAAGAAAAGCTAAGATGAACTATGCATGAAGGAGGAAATGATAAGGATCACCTGGTGCAGGTTTTGCTCAATGTCCAAGCTAGCCATGAGAAGCTCATGAGCGGTCTTCAAGCGCGGTTTTCCCTTGTAGCAGTACTGATTAGATCGAACCTACCAAAACAAAACAAAAGAAACGAAGATTCGTGTGTATTATAAGATAGACGAAGAAATAGGTGCCGTGTACACTGCACTTGGGCATAAGCTTTGCTACCTCCTCTCTCTTCTCTGGAGTTTTGATGGCGATATCAATAATGTCTCGCGTCGGAACAATTTTCCACGTCGGTATGATGTAACTCAGCTTCTTCAAAATGCTGACCACGAACGGGTGGGGCTTCAACTCATCAGCAATCTAAAGTAAACATATCGATTAGTGCTTCGTCAAAGAGTAATCTTAACTAAAAGGTACCACCACATGAGAGAGACAGAGTGTTTTAGGACAGCAGTGACACACAGCAGCGTGAAACGTGCTTGATGTGATCTTGAAAAGGAAGAAACAAAGAATAGTAGGTCACAGGGAAGGAAAAAAGAGAAGACCTTGCACATGGGGGCGACCAGAACAGCACCATTCCAGAAAGATGGTTCCTTCCTGTGGAGGAGGAGGGCCGTGGCTCCCCCCATGGATTCCCCAAGGAGGTACCTCGCTTTCTTCTTGTTCTCCGGCCGCTCTAAGCATAGAGGATTGTGTTAGAACTTGAAGTGCTGCTGTAACTATGAGCGCATGCTTTTGCAGTTCATACCACAAACGCCGACGAAGAAGTCAGAGCAGTCGTTGACGATATGTTGGAAGCTCGGAACATATCCTTGCAATCCAGAAGATTTGCCATGGCCCTCGTAATCTATTCCGTAAACGGCGTAGCCTGCCTTTGCACATCGAGTTGCAGTGTCTGGATCGGAAAGAAGTTCAGAAGCCATCATCGATCATAAAAAGTGGGTGAAGAAAAGCACGACGACGTTTCTTGGATGAAGCTTTACCTCTCATGGATATGCTGCACTCCATGGCGTAGCCTGGAAGAAGCACGAACCTTACGTAACAGGAATGCACAGGAACGAGAAAGAAGCGAGAGGTGATCGGGGAGTACCATGGCACAAGAAGATGAGGGCTTTCGGATCTTTGTTTTCCGGCAGCCACCTGCACGTAAAAAGCTTGACTCCCCGAGGGTTGTCTATGTATTCCTGAAATCATGTGCAAACGACATGAATAATCTGTCAAAGAAGAAGAAAGAAGCTTCTGATTGCTGATCGCTGACCTCTTCATATCTGACATCCTCATCGCCGTTTGCCTGTAAGAAGGAAAAAGATGGAGATTAAAGAGACAAACAAATGCCAAAGACAGATCTGTATATAGATAGATAGATAGATAGATCGATCGATCGAGAGAGAGGAAGTTTGTGAGGGAAGAACAGACCATGGGGGAGAATTCACAAGGAGGAGGTTTGGATCTTTGGGTTGACGATTCGGTAGAAGTGAAAGAGCAGGGAGTTGAAAGGATGCGATGTCTTGAGGAAACGCGAAGATAAGGAGAGTCGGATAGAACGGAAGGATTGGCGTTATGGAAAGCACGGCATCGATGACGCTAATATTGGTGGTAGAAATAGGAAGATTCGCTGATAAATACGTTGTCTATTAAGGCATCGAATTGTTGTGGAACCGCAATAGTCGAATCACCATCGGTTCAAGAATGGGCGGCTGTGATCGATTGCACGCAGCCAAGGGGAAGGAGGTCGCCATTGATGACTCGACGGCGTCAGTGGGAGTCGTTATAACGGGTCACGTCTGCTGCTTTGCCTTTTGGACTTTTATGACTTTGACCGGTTCATGGTATATATATATATATATATGCACACATATTGAATGGCGCTGAGAATTAATTTGGCAACGTGATATATGGATAATGAATGAATGGTTGACAATTGAGGCCAAATGCAAACGAAATGGGTTGTCTGGTCTGATGAGAATGACAATAGATTTAGATTAGTAACAACGATCTCGATCAAAATTTAGAGGTCAATAAGAACAACTCGGCCTAATTTGGTCAAAGCAAATTTCTGCACATCTTGTTGCCCATTGGCATCCTTATCGTAGTCAAGCTAACATTAAGATAGGGACCATCTCATCAACCAGTTTGTGGTTGATGCACACGCAGGTTTAAGCCACTGTCAATGATGTCTCAGTGGGATTAACATCGTTTTGGGCACCACCGTCGCCACCGTCGCCACCGTCGCTTCCTCTTCTCATCGGTAAACGAATCACAGAGGAAGCTTCCTTCCACCGTATTCTTTCTCAGAATATGACTCACCACCACGTGTTCTCCTTCCTTCCGGCTAAATCTCCATGTTCTCTTATCGTAGTCAACTTCTCAAGTTGAAATGGCAGTCTCCACCGAAACAGAGGAGAGTTTGCAGAAGATTGCGATGACCTGCGCGAACCTAAAGGAACGGTGCTGAGGATGTTTCCCCGGCTGACATCTTTACTTCCTAAAGGAACAACACAAACAATAGAAAAGGCATGGATAGACGAATTAGAAGTTGGTTGACTTCTCAAGTTGCTGATCAGTAATGGTGCCTAAAATCCATCTCTCCGTTGACAACAGCACACCCATGTGAAGAGGTGCAGAAATAATGGGTTATAAGACTAGAGGCTGAGGTGGGCATGAATAGATCTTCTCCTGATGGAGTTCTTCGAACTCTTCCTTCTCGAATCTATCATTGTTTATTGCGAAGAGTACGGGTTCGTACATCGACAGCATGCTCTCACTCATCTTCTCAGCATCTTCTCTTATGTCGCCTCGGAAACTTGTCATCTTATCAGATGCCTGATAAGACCAACCGCTCATACACACTCATCGTCGTGCATTTAACAACGCGATTCAGCAGTGGCTTCATCTTTACTATAAAGTCCATTTTTGCCGTCGTAAGGCGACGCTGAATCCTTCCACAGTTTGCAGGATCGATTGCTCAGATCGATGGAGCGAGTTAATCGTCGTTATTTTTCCAAGATGAAAGGTGAGATGATGGTGATAGCTTACCACAAATAATTCATCTAGCTCGTGAGTTTGGTGCACAGAAGAAGATTTCTTCCTCCTTGTTTGCCACAGCCGGCCGAATTCACATATATAATATGCCCATCATATCAAAGTTCAAAGAAGCTATTTCTTCAGTGACGTTTTCCTTTTGATTTTGATTGATCGCGAAAGCCGCTGAATAATGCAATATAGTAGTTAGAATCACAACCATACACGTTATCTTCTTCTACTGCTGGTTTAGGAGATGAGCGAGCGTTGAACGTGAGGTATACACTGCATGCATGCAACGTGGCGATCGAGTTCGCGGTGAAGTGGGAAGTGCAAGCGAACGACAGTGAGAGAGAGAGAGAGAGAGAGAGAGAGAGAGAGAGAGAGAGAGGCCAATCCCCCTCGACGAAATAGTGGCTTTGAAGAAGAGATCGATGGAAGCGTTTTCCAAGACTGTAACTTCAAGTTCGTCACCCTGTCACACCAAGCTCGATCACTATGTTGTCGATTTGTCTTTCCCAAAATAATATTTTGTCTTAAAGATTAAAGGAAGCATAGGAAGCATATGTGCATGAGTTGGTTGGCTGTCGAATCCGTGTTATACGCATGATGACGACGACGATACAACAACGTAATTAACCAGCTTCCTCTCCTGCGCTCCTTTATAAGCAGCTCCGCTGTTTCCATGTCTCTCGTCCCACGCCGCCTTGTGATCTCTTTCCTCCTCCGACGGAACTGTTGGAAGCTTTTTTATCGCCTCGACGATGCCGCGGAAGGGAATGCGGAGTCTCTTCACATCATCTTCCGCGCCAAAGGTCGGTCCTCCGCTTCATCTTCGTGGGCCTCGATACGGAGCAGCGGGTGGGCCCCTGTCCCCTTCCTGCTTCACCTTCTCTGACAGGTTAATGGAGGAGAACATCGCGGCCGCAGCGGAGGTCATTCGAGAGTGGGGCCCGGAGGTGGACGACTCACTCTTCGGCAGCGGCCGCGCCGACTCCGGCCGTTTCCTGCAAGCTGTGTCGGACCTCCACCGCTCCATGCTTTTCTTCTCTTCCCCTTCCGCCGACTCCTGCGCGTCCACCGCCGTCCGCTCCGCGGCCCTCCTCCGCGCCCATTCGCTCCTCTCCGACGCTATCTGCCGCCTCGAGCGGGAGCTCAAGCTCCTCCTCTCCGCCCACGGTCGCCTCCTCAACCCCCTCGACTCCCTCCGTTTGGCCTCCTTCTCTGACTCCTCCGACGTCGAGTACGCTGCTGACTCCATCACCGAGGTGGAGAGCGCTGCGGACGTCGCCATTCGCGACCTTCGAGCGGTCGCCGATACCATGATCTCCGCCGGCTATGGCAAGGAGTGCGTCCAGGTGTACAAGAAGATGCGCAAATCCGCCGTCGACGAGTCCATCCACCGGTTAGGTTGCGAGCGCCTGACGCAGGCGCAGGTCCGAAAGCTTGACTGGGCAGAGTTCGAGTCGAAGATCCGAGATTGGCTCGCCGCTGCCCCAATCGCCTTCAGAACCATCTTCTCCGACGAGCGCCTCCTCTGCGACCGCGTGTTCGCCAGTTCCGACGCCATCCGCGAGTCCTGCTTCGCCGATGTCGCCCGCGATGCCGCCGCCTCGCTTCTCGCCTTCCCGGAAACGGTAGCGCGGTCGAAGAGATCGCCGGAGAAGCTGTTCCGGATCCTAGACCTCTACGATGCCGTTTCTGAGCTCTGGCCTGAGATCGAGTCGATGTTCTCCTTCGAGGCCACGACCGCCGTCCGGTCACAGGCTCTCGCCTCTCTCCTCAGACTCGCAGAGGTGGCGCGGTCGACCATGGCCAACTTCGAGGCGGCAATCCAGAAGGACGCCTCCAGGTCCCGGGTCCCCGGCGGCGGCGTCCACTCCCTCACCCGCTATGTTATGGACTACCTCGTCTTCCTCGCTGACTACGAGCTCCCCCTCACCGATATTTTCGCGGATTTCCCCTTCCAGGCCCAGAGCCCCTTGCCGGAGTCCTTCGACGAGGCATTGCAGGCGACGCCGTCCCTGTCCGCTCCCTCCTCCCCCTCCGCCGACTCCACCACCACATCCTTCGAGAGCAGCCCTTGGAGCTCCTCCCCCTACCCCGCCTCCAGTGCCGTCGGGTCGATTTCAGTGTGGATCGCGTGGCTCGTCCTCGTGCTTATTTGCAAGCTCGACGGGAAGGCAGAGCTCTACCGGGAGGTGGCTCTCTCATACCTTTTCCTGGCCAACAACCTCCAGTACATAGTGCAGAAAGTTAAGGAGAGCGGACTGCGCCTCCTCCTCGGGGACGAGTGGGTGGCACGGCACGGGGCGAAGGCGAGGCACTACGCAGCGAGCTACGAAAGGCTGGCGTGGGCAAAGGTGGCGGCAGCGATCCCAGAGGACGGAACTGTGACGGCCGCAGTGGAAGCGTGGGAGCGGATGCGAGGGTTCAACACGGCGCTGGAAGCGGCGTGCCGGGGGCAGGCGGGGTGGGTGGTGGTGGCGGATGGTGGGTTGCGGGAGGAGGTGATGTCGGCAGTGGCAGCGTTGGTGGTTCCGGCGTACCGGGCATTCTACAAGAGGTCCCGACCGGTGCTAAGGGTCTCTGGCGCCGCCTCCGCGGCGGTGGTACGGTTCTCGCCAGAGGACGTGAGGAACCGAATCTACGGGCTCTTCGGCGGTTCGATGGGGTCCGGTTCTTCCGGAGACTCAGGAACCGGTTCATCCAGAGGTTCGACCGGCTTCAGTCCGCCCGTAGGCTCGAACCGGTCGGAATAGAGACTGCTTTTACAATTTGGAATAAGATGTGTTTATACTTGTAATGTTAAGAGAGGATCATTAATCCAACTTTTGTCCTTGATACTAAATATGCTTGTATAATTACAAGCCAATTAACCCAAGAAAGCATTTACCAAAAAGATTTCTCGATGACTATGTTAAATCTTGGATTTTATAATAAAATCAATTTATAAAGTTATAAACTAATATGCGTTTAAAATAAGTAATGCATGAAAAACTTTGATTGTGGACTTGAATCATGAAAGCAGAATCTAACGTTGGACCGGAGAGCATCATGTCGAATTATTGTGTTGAATCTCGTATTTTGATGATAAAACCACTTGATATGTGTTTATAATTTAAACTGATATGTGTTTATAATTTAAACTGCATTTTGAGTGATGTAGGTCTACTCGATCAGGATTAGATAGTTGACGCAGGAGGAATTGACGTTGCGTCAGAGGATATCACGTCAGGATATTGGACGACAGAAGGCTTCGGACGTCGGGCATCGAGCCAAGGAGAGTGGAATTACGCCAAGGATATCGGGGTTGTGGAGGTCAACCGCCGATTGGGCAATAAGCCGCAAGAGAGGACGATGCGCTGAAGAATCGGATGAAGCGCCAACCAATGACGTGCCGAGCAACAGAATGTCAATTCGCGTTGTAATAATTGTCTAGATCGAAGTAGAGTTTTAGCTTATGTGTGAAGGATTAACTACGATAACGACGAAGACATAAAGCGAAACAAAGTGTCGAAGTCAAGCGCGAAGGATTCGTTGCGAGTTCGAGAGTTCGACGGAAGTCCGAAGGTTCATCGGGAATGCTGTCGGAACTAGCTGAGAACGAGTAGGGAGCTTGCCGAAGGGTTTTTCGGAAGCTCGCCGGAAGGTTCTTGGGAAGTTCGCGGAGCTCGCCGAGAAAGATCGGAGCTTGCCGAAGAAGCTCGTTGGAACTCGTCAAGATCAAATCGTGAAGTCTAGGAGCTTGTCGGGAGTCCGCAGAATGGTTTCAGAGAGTTTATCGGAAGACCGTCGGAAGTTCGCCGGAAGCTCGCTGGAAGAAGTCTTGACTTACGAACTTTGTAATAGCTTAGAAAATGTATTTAAATTCGTAGTTAGCACGTTACTTAGGGTAGAATTAGGTGTTAATCCTATAAACCAAGTAGGGGCTAATTGAGCTCTAGTTCGGACTGGTTTGGGCCAAGTTTGGAGCCCAACCAGTGAGCTGAAATAGTGTAAGTGGTGGCACCGCCAGATTTGGCAGTGGCACCGCCCAACACCCGAGAGCCAGGCGGTGGCACCGCCAGTACACTGTCAGTGTCAGACACTGACAGGCGGTGGCACCACCACTGATAGGCGGTGGCACCGTCAGCATCGGGAACCAAAGAGAATTCAAATTTTGGAGCCCAAATTTGAATCATCTTGATGCCTATAAATACCCCTCAATTCTCAGTTGAGATTATAACCTTTGAGAAGTATTAGATTGAGACAAAAGCCTTTGTAAAGTCTTTAGCATGTTTTGTTTTCAATAGCTTGAGTGTTTACCTCCCTCTTTCTCTTTGAAAGTTTGTAAGAGTGTGAACCACTTGTAAAAGGTTGTAAAAGGGGTATTTGTCCTTCCCCTTCAAAGTGATTTGCTAGTGGAAGTTGGGAGCCTCTTCGAAGAAGGCTTTGCAAGTAGATGTAGGTCATTTTGACCGAACCACTCTAAAACTACTGTATTCTCTGGTTTGCATTTTATTCTTGCCATTTACATACTGCAAACTACTTTACTTAGTCACTACGCTTCCATACGCTTCTAAGTTATTAAGCTTCCAAAATCGGTTTTCATCGAAATTGATTTTTATCGTACGAAAGTTTTTAAACCAATGTTATTTTACCGCTGCACTAATTCCCCCCCCCCCCCCCCTCCCCCCTCTTAGTGCTGCTCCGATCCTAACAGATTGGTTGATGTGTCATAAGATAGATTTTATGTTATGAGTTCGAGCATCAGGCCAAAAGAATTATATATTGCACTAAGATGTTCATGTGTTGCGAGAAGTCAACATGTCGATTGGATAATACGCTAAATAAAATGATAATGTGTTGAAGAATTGAACAAAGTGTTAGATATACTAATGATATATCGAACAACATGGGTTTTATTATTGACTCTTGATTGAAGTTTAAAGTCCAATTGAGTCGTTTTGGGGTGTAACATGTTAGCTCAATTAGAGTGAGTCAATTAGTTTATTACTTTTATTTCGAGTGCCGAATATGAATCATTGATTCAAAATATATAAACATAATATAATAATAACGATATAAATAAGATAACGAGAGATATATTATCTGAATAAATAAGATAATTCGGATGATCCCTTAACCTTATATTACTATTTTTTAATATCGCTAACTTAAGTATTAAAAAAGTTTTTTTAATACTTACTATTTAGTTTTCTAGAATTTTGTATGGAATCGAATTTGATATATTTAGATTAAATCAAGGTTTATTTCATGACCTGATGCATTAGATAATTAAAATATGTTTTCATCACCGTCACAGCCTACGTAAGAGACAACGTTGATTATTCTTGGAATGAGACCAGGAAGACTGAGAGAGAGAGAGAGAGAGAGAGAGAGAGAGAGAGAGAGCTGTGCCAACTGTCGATTATTGATTTGTCTTGGAAGGCCAATGCTTTTCATGATTTGACTACGAACATCATTATCAAACGTACACAATCTTTTGGCTTTAACTCTTCGTCATCAACGAGATTTACTGTTCACCACATGTTAATTACCAAACTGGTGTTGCTTGCGATCGAGATTAATCTCCGTCTGCAAACTACGTGACATGCTCTGACGTGGCGGTGAACCAGTTTGACTCGATTTGAATTTTCATCTGACTCTTTGGACTCAGCTTAACATACTTCATAATTCTCGTTGTAACATCGATTTCTATTATGATCAATGTCAGATGAGGTTCTCGATGTGCACCTATTGACATCTCAATCACACTTTCGAGAGGATCAGGTGATAGTAATAGGTCCTCTTAAAATTAATTTTTTAGATAAAATATTTTTTAAATATCTTTTTTTTAATTTACTTGACATTATATACTTGGATGATTTTATTTTTATGTTTTTTTAGATTGAAATATCATTTTAAGTGTTAAAATCTTTCATCATTCTGATCATTATATTTTTAAAAATTACATTAAGATCTATATATTTACGATAGTAAAATATTAAGATTGTTAAAAAAAATAATTTTATAAGATTAAAATTCAAGAAAAAAGATTTTATTGGAGTAATAGAGTTGAATATTTTATTTTTATAAATATAAAAATTTTAATATAATTTTTAAAAATATGAAGATTCAAATACTAATGATAATTAACTATATATAATAATATATCATTAATCGCATCAAAACTAAAGAAAAATCGTGTGTTCATAAATTTATGCTCCAAATGTGTACATCTGACCATCTTGAATTTCTTACAAACATAAATGCAATGCAGAAATCAGTTCTGTAGTGGCATCCATTTAGTACCAAAGTCCATTTATATATATTATTAAAAAGAGTGCACTATGCTTCTCTCAGAAGTTTGAAGATGGTAGGCAACAGCCAGCTTTTCATGGAGCAGATAGATGTCCATTTCCATATATATATATATATATATAAGATAAATGATAAAGATGGAATTGGTGCTTTATCCATTGTGTTAGTGTTAATAGCGGTGTATTATGATGGAGAAGAAGATGACATGTCAAATCAGCCGCCTTCGGAGACGAGAATGGGAAAGTTAATGTGAGAAACCTGAAACAGGTGATGGTTTCTTCTCCATTCGTGCTCGCAGGATCTGCATTTGCTAGTAAAAAGCTTGGATCGTTCATGACAACGAGGAAGAACTTTTTGACGACATCTTCTACCGACGAAAGCTCGCGGAAGCTACATAGAGTTGAGCAACAGTTAACCTTAGAATCTGCTCTGCAACATTGATTTTATAGTACCACTACAACTTGTACAGAGACTCGACAGTAACGAAAGGGAACGCAAACGCACGCCAAAAAGGCAGGAGGAGATGAGAGATGAGTCCCCCCACTGGCACGTCTCCACTCTACTTTGGCGGGCTTGTCGTCTTCGTTCTCGTCGCCAAATCTGCTTGGGTGGGCCCGGCGGCGTCACATTCTCAAGGCACCACCATAAAGCACGAGATAGAAACTCGAGCCGTGCCAACCTCTTCTTCCACGAGCTCTCCTTCCTCCCTGCTTCCTCGGCGGTCCCATCCCCATCAAGCCACCCCGCCTCTTCTTTAAGTGTCAACCTTGCTTACCGCAAAACCTTCCACCGGTTCTTCCGTCTGAGCTTGCCGGGGTCGAGGAGCAGCAGCGATGAGCCTGGAAATCGAGAGAGCCGCCTCCTTTCTCGCTGACCTGGAAATGGGGTCGGTGCTGGCGGCGGAGCCTTCCCCGGCCGGCGCTGCCCCGGCGCTGGTGCTGTCGAGCTCGATGGACAAGAAGAAAAAGAAGTACGTGAAGCAGGTGACGGGGAGGCACAACGACACGGAGCTCCATCTCGCGGCGCGGCGCGGTGATCTGCCCGCCGTGAGGCGGATCCTCGGCGACGTCGTTGCCCAGGTCGCGGGAATGACCACGGAGGTGACGGAGTTGGAAGCGGTGACCGCGGAGATGGTGTCGGCTGTGGTCAACGAGACCAACGAGTTCGGGGAGACGGCGCTCATCACGGCCGCCGAGAAGGGGCACCTTAGCGTGGTAGCGGAGCTGCTCCAGTATTCGGATAAGGAGAACATCTCGAGGAAGAACCGATCAGGGTTCGATGCTTTCCATGTGGCGGTGAAAGAAGGACATCGAGGTGAAAGCCTTTCATCTTCTGCGCTGCCTCTTCGGCCTCCTTTTTCTTCTTCCCTCTTGCTGACTCGTTTCACACAGACATCGTGCAGTTACTTCTCGGCCATGACCCAACACTCGGCAAGACGTTTGGCCCCTCGAACGTGACGCCGCTTATATCTGCGTCGGCGAGGGGCCACACCGAAGTGATCAAGCAGCTCCTCGCTCAGAATTTTAGCATGGTGGAGGTGGCCAAACGCAACGGGAAGAACGCTTTGCATTTTGCTGCCAGGCTCGGCCATGTCGAAGCAGTGAAAGCATTGCTAGATAAAGATCCACAACTAGCGCGAAGGACGGACGTCAAAGGCCAGACTGCACTGCACATGGCCGCCAAAGGAACAAACCATGATGTGATCACAGCACTCGTGGATTCTGATCCCGCCATAGTTATGTTGCCTGACAAAAACGGGAACACCGCCTTACATGTGGCGACGAGAAAGAAGCGTGCAGAGGTAGAACCTACATCCGATCGTTTCTGCATCGAATAAGCTTTTCTTATATCTGATCGTTCTTCGTTTGTCTTTCCAGATAGTGAATTTGTTGTTACTTCTCCCGGACACGCATGTCAACGCACTGACAAGAGACCACAGAACTGCGTATGATATCGCGGAAGAGTTGCCTCTCTCCGAGGAGTCAACGTACATCAAAGAGTGTTTGTCTCGCTACGGTGCGCTGCGGGCAAAAGAGTTAAACCAGCCTCGAGATGAGCTTCGGAAAACGGTGACGGAGATCAAGAAACACGTGCACACGCAGCTTGAGCAGACCAGGAAGACGAACAAGAACGTTTATGGGATCGCGAAGGAGCTGCGGAAACTACACAGGGAGGGCATCAATAACGCCACCAACTCGGTGACGGTGGTGGCGGTACTCTTCGCGACCGTGGCGTTCGCAGCCATATTCACCGTGCCCGGTGGAAGCGAAGACGACGGGATCGCGGTCGCCGTCCATGCCACGGCTTTCAGGGTCTTCTTCATCTTCAACGCCATAGCGCTGTTTACGTCGTTGGCGGTGGTGGTGGTGCAGATCACTCTCGTCAGGAGGGAGACGAAGTCGGAGAGGAGGGTGGTGGAGGTGATCAACAAGTTGATGTGGTTGGCCTCGGTGTGCACCACGGTGGCTTTTCTGACCTCCACCTACATTGTGCTGGGCCGGCGACTTCAGTGGGCGGCGATACTGGTGACGTTGATCGGGGGAGTGATAATGGCGGGTGTCCTCGGCTCCATGACCTACTTCGTGGTGAAATCGAAGCGCATTCGTAAGATCAGGAAGAAGGAGAAATCATCCAAGAGAAGCGGTTCTGCTTCCTGGCATCACACCTCTGACTTCTCCGATTCCGATTTCAATCCGATTTATGCCATCTAAAGAAGCGTGAAAGGCGTTTGTGGTTGCTTCCATGTGATTCTGAAACTGTACATGAGAGCTCGATTCATGTCCCATTCGTCCCGACGGGTTGCCTCTTGTTCTCGGGTAGCGTGTGCGTCCAAAAGGTTGACTGAGAACCTCGCGACAAGTCAACGAACATGATTCTTAATCAGATTAATCTTTGATTTGTTTACATTGTTTATTCCAAGTCCATCACCGGGGCAACATCTTGTCATCACAAATCTTAATGTTGATCGAATGGTCAGAGACTCCTCTTGCTGCTTCCCCTTCCTCGCAGAGGTGCAGACACCTCTTCGGCTTCACCTCCTCCTGCTCGTCGTCGTTCTTCTTCTCGCCTCGATCTCTTCGTCTATGGCGAAGATCGAAAACCTCCCTATCATTTCCGTTCCGGCGTATCTCTGCGCGAGACTTCAAAGAACCCCGCCGTGCTCGCTCTTTTCTGGCAGTTCTACATCGTGGTGATTGGGTATCTCTACTTGGCAGGAGTCGCGGTTTACGCTCCAAATAGGAGCGCCTGTTACGAGTACGTACCGATGTGTTGGTGTGGGAGCCGAGGAGACAGCAGACATTCTCTTATATCTTCATGTCTTATACGTACCAGCAGCACTTTGTTCTCGACGGCGAAGAGGAAGAGGCGGCGGAAACGGTGCTCTGCGAGGAAGAATCCGAGCTTTGAGTGGCGGTGGATTGGATTCTTTGTCATGCGTACTTCCTGATTTGATCTCCATTCCAAATCTGTTATAAATTGTTCAAATTAAAAAAATTCAAAAGATTTATTTGAAAAGATGATTTTTTTAGTTATTTTGATAATTATTTTTGAAGGGTCGAATCTTTTATGAAAATACCTATAAATAAATATTTGAGAGTAAATTATGAACATATCTTTTTCATATTCTTTTTCTTTCTTGATAGAATTAGACATTCTCTTATTCTTCTTTCATAATTTTTTATTGTTTGCTTAAACTCATAATGATCTTGTTGAGAAGATGATGCAAATATTATTTTTAAGAAAGTGTTTATACATGTTTTAATCCTAAATATATTTTCTATAATATTCTTGATCTTGTGTTTGTTATTTGTTTTCATAGTGTTTTCATCATCTTTTTTGTTATATTTTTCAGCCTAAATATCTTGATTGTTCTTCGAGATGCAAATGGCATGGGCAATATCATGGACGACATCGATACGTATTCTTGTATGCACGGATCATAATATTTGGGCTTAATCTGTAGATTTTTCATGTCCCCGAGAGGGAGAGAAAATGCCAGTTGAACATTACGCCATGTTATATTTATTCAAATGGTTAGCATGACTTGGGTACAATCAATAGGTTACAAATCGCAATTGGTGGAAAAAAAAAAACACGGAGATTTGAAAATATTGCACAAAGCCGATATATTTTTATTTAAATTAATTATTTTAAAATATGTTGGTCAAAATAGTTGGTAAGAATTTTGATAATTCGTCTTAAGATTTTGAATTGGAAACTCATCTCTAACTAAAGAAGAGAATTGAGTGCACCCCACACATTAAATAGAAAATACTTTTTAATTCGGATAATATATAATTTTTTTAACCAAAAACAATTAGGGATTTCAAACTATAAATAGGGATATCTCATATAACCTAAGCTCTCTTTTCTCTTTCTAATTCTTCAAATTCAATTTTGGATCATCTCCTAAACTTGCTTCCGACGTTTGCTGATTTAGATGTTTCGTTCGGTAGCTGGTCATACTACAGACAAAACCCTTTGATTCGTGCTACAGATTTAATTTCCAAGTGCGATAAGATTAGAACAGTGGACTGATCGTATCCCATCAAATCAGACAATAACATTTGTGAACCCAAAGAATGATCATGGAAGCCATGTTGTCGTTTCAAGAACAATTCTTTTCGACAGTCATGCAAGTCTCGAGTTGTAGCTCCAGAAAATTGTACGGTCTGAAAGGCACACGTTTGAGGTGGTCTTTGGGAAACAGAGTATACTAGTTTGGAAGATTGGAAAGCTCTTTCTTCAAAGTCCTCGATCGAGCTTGTCAAGTAGGCCGACAATGAGTGACGGCAGGCGACACGCTTCGTCTCTCTCTCGTTCCTTTTGCCGGGCCTGTCGGATTTGGTGGATGTCATCGTTCGGAGAACAGCCCAGGATACATGGCTGTATACTGCCTTCTTCGCTTGGTGTATTTATGTACGTAAGAGCCACGAGATTGGATATCCAGTATGAACTCATGCCATGATGGGAAGAACAGTACATCAAAACTTCCCACCATGAGAGTCAACCGTGTTAATGGGGAGCATGTTTTGTTGGACGTGACCTTACCGTCGAAGACGGGTGTGGAAAGCTGAATCGAAATAGCGCTCGTGGTGCTCGTGTCTACCACTGAAAACGAGAAGTTGAACGCTTCTTCCCGTGTGGCAGACAACACATCAGCTTTTCTATCTTGTCCTTGTTCTTTGGTAGTGCTAATTAGACGCAATCGAAAGCTGAAGTTGTCGGTGAGAAGCAGCAGAGGAAGGGATCGCAGCCAATCTGCTGCGTGATTACCCGTCTTCAAAGCATCCACCTGACAGTTCTCACCGAGCACGTCTGTTCTGTCTGGGTTTACCTTGTGTATGCTTTGACCTTGCTTGCTCTTCATCTTCTTCCTGTCCTCTTTAACTACAGTCAAGCTTGTACGTATGTGGGCAAATCATGCAGACCTCAAGTCAAAGAGTTGAATGGTCTAAAGACTGTTTGTTGCAGATGTCCCCACTTGCAGAAGGAGAAAGGAAGCCGATTCCTTCGGACCGCTGCCTTTATATGCCACTCTCTCTTCCACCACCACCTCAGCTGTTTCTCGCATCATCTCGCTGCGGAACTCTGTCGTTGCCCTGCTTGGAGCAATGGACCGTCGGTCGTCGAAGGAAAGGAGGCTGCCGCCGAAACGAGGTCAGGTGAAAGCTCGTATCTTTAAGATCTTGATTCGGTTCGTCAGTGCAATCACTTCAGGGAGGAAAGGAGAAGGCTCATTGCGACAAGGTAGTGACTCATCCTCCACCTCTCCGGTTCGCGATAGGCACAGCCATGGTGATGCCAAAGACATTGAGGCTCAAGCTTAGCTTTAGGCCTTTGATGAGATGAGGGCAACGTAGCCATGAAAACAAGTCTACGAAGGATGTCCAGCTTGGATATCAATGATGAGAAGTATTAGCCGAATCAGAATAGAGTGAATCATTGTAGTCAACTAAAATAAAGAAAGAAAAAGGTGAACCTTGGCGTCTAGGAAGCTGTCATCATGGCCATGAATTGTCATAGCACTGTGACCCTACAGCAGACAGATCAAACAGGAAGAAGAAGAATGAACTCCACAAAGGCTACAAGTGCAACAGCATAGGCAGATGCAGCGAGGGCGATGCCACAGGTGTCGGTCTGACCAATCACCATCCATCGCTTCATGGGAAAAGCCTCTGTTAGCGTACGTACCATATTCCACAATACAACAGTCCACCTGCTTGTGTGTGTATGTGTAAAGCTAATGAATGATACGACAGTCCACAATAGCGTCCCTTGTTTGTTTTCGCTCTCTAGGCTTAGTCTGTTCTGCGATTGTACACCGGACAAAAGAACTCTGCTTTCCATGCCACAGAAGAAAAAGAAGAAAGTAACAAAAGATGATGCCTAGTTTCGATTCTCCTCGAGAGAGGGGATTGGAATCAACATAATTGAGGGGAGGATCATTTTGATCGCAGTGATCCTAATTAAATAGCCTACCAAAATTAGTCAGACGCAGTGCGGTCCTATTATTTATTTGTCCTTTGCACAGGACTTTGGCAGACAAAGAAGTACCAAGTCATGACCCAGTAATCCTCGGAAGGGAAACCCTCGCCAGGGAAAAGTCACGTTATCTATCGTAAGTCTTACACATCACACAGCTGGAAGCCAATGACGGGGCAAGAAACTAGGAAGGAAAGAGGAGCACAGCTTTCTACGACCCCACGCCACGAGCAGCAGAACGAGGTACAGTCGTAGTGGAGAGAATAGGCATTCCTCGTAGATAAGCGAGGCAAAGTAGTGTCAGACGGCAAAAGTGAAGCCTACCCAGCGTTTAGCTTTGATTGCTATGCCCACCTTTCTCGGAGCCATGGGAGCTCCTTTTGATCCGTCGAATCCATCACCTGGCACGCAGGAGTAAACGCATCATACATACCCTATAGCTTATGCGAGAATGCAACATAACAAAGACTGCAGCGCTAGTGGTGGTGTCTGTGCGTACTCAGTTTCTGAGAAAGTAGCCGGTGCTCGCTGGAGGAGGGAATGGCAAGTGATGGGAGATTGGAGGTGGTGGCGGAGCCGGCAGCGGTGGAAGCGCAGCCACTGTTGTGGCGTTGGAGAATCCTGATGATGCTGCAGACGTGACTAATGGCAACAGAGTAGGACCATGCATGTGCCACGCCCAGCCGGGAAGGGATCGCAAACCCACCTCGGGCCTCTGCTCTTTCCCTCTTTCCTGTATCCACGCAATGCTGTCCGTTAGATCATACCAGCAAGCATGATGAAGCAATACACGAATTTTGATGAACACGACTATCAATAGGAAAAAGATGATACTAAAGTAGACCCACTAACTAATAATACAAACGCTGGAAGATGCTAAAGAACGGGCAGCAGCTAGAGACCATAAGAACAAGTGGGGCACTCCTGTAACGCTCAGGGCAGCATATGTGCCTAAAATGCCAAGGCCCTACATGTTCTCGTTATCTAATATTAACTAAAAAGTCATGAAGGTAGTAGAACAAACGTTTGACACAAAAAAAGCTGTTTTGGAGTCTACTATCTATAATAGTTGTCATGCACTAATGTTGGAATAGAATCACCACCATACCGATAAAAAGCATGGGCAAGAAGAGCTAGAGGTAATGAATTTTAAGCAATGTTTATGTTAAGAGAAGGAAAAAGAGAATCAGTAGTCATATGAACATATTCGGCGATTCTAGAGGTAAAATGGCGAGCAAAATAATTATTAGGTTTTTACCTCAATTCTGGGAAAGTAGCCTGGGTAAGCATTCCACAAATGGGGATGTTGAGGTGTCATTGCGAAACCAGGGACAACAGCCGGATGATTAGGACTGTCAGGCTGCAACAGCAACCAAAAATGAATGGCATATCAGTGTCACTGAGCATCTAAAGAATGGATGCAACACCAATTAATCATATCATTGTGGCAGCATGCCAGATTATTTCACATACATAATACACATGCATTTACGGGAACCCTCGCACATTGGACGTACAAAACCCAAGAACAAGACTAAAGTTGGAAAATAGTGCATCGATAATTGTCCTGAAGATGCTGATTCCAGAAGAAAATGAAATGAAAATAACAGTTTGTTACTTTAATGTATATTGTATATTTTATAAAATAAATTTGCTTGGACGTTATGGCTTGTGGTAGTGGTTGTTTATTTCTGCTTTCTTGGAAATTCACTTGGACATCTAGTGTACACCAAAATGATGCACGAAACATGTGGTTAAATAATAATCCTAACCGATCTTCCTTCCGTAAAAACTTTTGCACTTTACATCCACCAACATCAGCTTCTAACATACTAATCCTTTGGCATTTACTAAAGGTACTTCAATCGGACCATTGGTACCATAAGAATTTTCCTTTTGAGGGGACTTCTAAAGGACATTATCTACGAAATCTGTGAATGCAACGAAAGTATTGCTGCTATAGCAGTGAAGAGGAATCATGATGAGTTAGAAGAACATCAGTGCGAGAATAAACATTTAAAGCAACTGGCTCATCTAAGGACAATTTGTAAACTCAACAAATCAAGACATATTCAGAAATGCAGATGGTGGAAGACTATTTACCTGAGCATTTCCAGTTTCCGGAACTTCATATGAGACATGACTGAAATTGGTACCAGTAGAATTGCCATCACTCTTTGTGCTATGGAAGTTAGGCTGAGAAATCCTCAGGCTTAAATCAACATCCTCGAAGGCAGCTATCAGAACATGATATCAGCATCATGTGAAGATTACCCATAATCGACAAAATGCATAGTGAAAATAACTTGGGCCGTACAAAACCACCGAGAATGGTTACTGATGACACCTTTGTTTTCAGGCTCAGGAAGTCTCTCTCCTTCATAGAGGCTTGACTCAAAATTGGTGATTGCTACCCTTCCATTCCATCTGATAGCAGCCTTGTCATATGCCCTAAAGGTCAAAAAGTGAAGTGGAAAAGAAAAAAGGAACATTATACAGTTCATAACTCTCTGAGGTAAACGCTCATAACAGAATGTCATTATTAAGAATTGAGAAAGCAGACCTTGCGGCCTCTATTTCGCTGTCAAATAAACCAAGATAAATATACCTGCACAGAAAGAAAATTTGTGTTTAAATATAAACACCGAGTTCAATCTCATCTTTGAGAAGTAAACAAGTTTTTTAAGGGATGAGATGTCTCTTTGTTCAACCTTTGCACCTACTGCTAATTTTCTTGAGACTACAAAGAATGCAACCACTTCTATATATCTATATAGCATCATATAATTGTTTGATTGAAACTTCCGCAAACAAATTGTTTTTCTTTTTATCTACAAATATATTAAGGGCTATCAAAGAATTTCCTCTGAGAATGACAACTTTGAATATCTAACTTTCCTTCCTCATATTTCACTTTCATCCACCACATTTTTCCCATTACTTTTCCACCCTAAGAGCCATTCCATGACACATTTTACTTCTAATGCATATAAGGTCAATAACTTGCAGGTGGTTCCTCAATTTAAAATAGAAGCAAGGCCTTGAATTCAAATGCACAAACCACCTAACCGAGAGTAGATTTTATGGATATGAAACATAAGTGTATTCCAGAGCAAGAAATCAAGAAATACTACGACATCACACTTTTTGCCGAGGAACTGTCCCATGCGAGCCTCCCATCTACCACACTTGTGAAGAGTCACCCCTCTGTACTTGGAGCTTCCCCTTGCAAACCCAGTGCTTTGACGACGAAGTATATGCACAAATTCTTCCTTGGTCAGGTTTCTCATCTGAAATAATACAACATAGACATCCTCATTTAACCTTACCATGTCTTTCAAGAGAGACGGATCACATCAACACCCACATATACCGAGTTCTGGGATTACCTGGTTCAAATCCTCGTCGTAATCATTAAGATCAAAGTTGATGTCTGCATCAAGTCCCCGAAACTTGATAGCGGCACGATCATATGCTCTGCAGTTCATTTAATAAATGCAACACAATCCTTCCAAACCATGAACTACTCGAGCAGTATATATACAGGCCATCAAACATTTTTCAAGGAGGAAGGGAAAAGATATCAAACCTTGCGGCAGCATGAGCGGTGTCGAAGCCTCCTAAAGTTGCAATGCAAACAGAGCAAAAGAGTTAAACCCCAAAACATAAAGAATTAACAATCTTTCCTCCGTTTATGTGAGGAGAGATGGAACCTTACCCAGGTAGACTTGCTTTCCACAATCCCTGCGCAGAATTAGAGGTAGTAAGGAGCACAGCACATTAAACTAGAACACGATGGAAAAGAGAATAAGGATCAGGACGAAGCATCTGCTAACCAAATGTGGGACTCCCATCTCCCGGTTCTCCTGTAGAAGGTGACTCCGCGATACTGCGAACTCCGAGACCTCGGTCCTCGCCTACTCTTCTTCACCACCTCCTGCTGCTGCTGCTGCCGATGCAGCAAAACCCTCGCCTCCGCCTCTGCGGCGCAACCCACCGTCCCCTCCACGAACCCAAGATCGCCCCGGCGGGAGGTCGAGCTAGAGTTCGCGACCAACGGAGGCTGAAACGTGGACGCCACCGCCGTCGTAGGAAGCAGCGGCCACGTGACGACGCGCCGCTCCGGCAAAACACCACCCTCATCCTCACCGTCATCATCAACAACAGCCGGCTCGGTGGGGCACCTAAGGTTGTCGAAGCAGAGGGAGGCGGCGCCGCTGGTGGAGCGCAAATCCTCCTCTTCGGCGGCGGCGCTGCTCGACGCCTCAGATGAGTTGGAAGCCCATGCGGCCGACTGACCGGGATAGACGACATTAAGATCAAACTCTATCTTCGCCTCCAATCTCTCGTGCGCCATCGATGCGACGCTTCGCCGCGTCCGATTCAATACGACAAGTTGCAGTAATCAGAACGGAATCAGAAGGGAGCGAGCAGCAAACTTCCGAGGAGGAGGAGGAGATCGACGTGGGAGAGGATCCGGTCCATTTGGGGGTTGCTTCTTCTCGGATGGTGGGAGGCGGAGGAAGAGGGCCGGGATCGAGACAAAAAGAGGAGTCCTGTGGGGAGCGACGCGGACGTGGGAATCAGCCCGAGTGGCATATATCATATCACTTCCATAATATTACCGTTATTATATTCAATATAGCTCTTAATTATTTTTTATATTTCCGAATTAACAAAATGTGAATTAATCTTCATTTTTTTAATGATATATTTAAAATATATATATATAATTTTATAATTAATAATGGGATGGAGTCGTCGATATTCTGTTTCCTCTTTCCCACGTTGCATCGCATGGGCCCATGTCACGTGCGGCGGCCGCCAGGTGTCCCGTGAGCGCGCGTTTCGTAGCCTGCTCACGTTTCCGTCGTTTGATGCCAGGAATAATGCGTGATTCTATATCATAAATCAGTCGAAAAACCCTAATGGAAGACGAATCGATCTCATAAACCAATTAGGGGATTGTCGACTACCTTCTCCGGCGAAAGAGACGTGCCAAGCGAAGGAAAAGACCTTCCAGAGAAGGTCTACTCCCTACCACTGCCCTCTTCTTCGGATAGCCCTGAAAAGACTGTCCCTGACAGAAGAATGGTTTAGGCAGAGGTTCCCTTGATTGAGACGAAAAGAGAGCACTGCTTAGAAGAATCTGAATCCACATTCACTATCGGAGAATAACGTGTGATGTCGAAAGTGATCAGCTACCACCGCAGCTTTAGATGAAGCAACAATGGTGACTTCTTATTCCTTGCTACCGCACGCCGTTGGTCTTCTTCCCTAATCCTCACAAAAGTACCTTCCGCTTCGGCAATGTTTCGGTCAATGGCATGGCAATCTGGTAATCCAGGAAAGAATCCAAGACGATGAGAGTGGGGAGATTGGTTCCGCCATTGTGTCAATCGAAGAAAGTATTGATGTGGACTGCACGCACTCAGTAGTTTAATATTGTGGGGTCGATTCAATTCCATGGCGACTGGTCACAGTGGAAATGGACTGTGACATATTCCGAACCTTTCCAGCGATCTCTTACCTTTTGAATGGGGGTGATGAAGTGATCCATAACTTTTGTTCCGTCATCAGAAAAATTCCTCCTTTTTTTCTCAGATAAATTTGAAAGATACTGTTGATGTAAACAACTTTATGTCGTGTCTCGGGGCCGACACGTCTTGATTCGGGTCTGAATGACGGGGATCTTTACTCGGGGTTTCTTGGGGTTGTCGGAGTGATCGACCGCGCGGACCGGACCACGCCTGGGATCGTCGGGATGCCCTAGGGAAGGCGCCTTCTCCTTGCGTCCCTAGGAAATCGTCTTGTCTCCTTCCCTACACACAGGTCTGGTCGGAAGCTCAGCCCGACCCCTCCGACGATCAAGTTAGATGATGTGGAGGGGAGTTTGTCGTCTGTCCCCCATCGTTTGGAACTCCGGGGTATTTATAGGGAAGTTTAGTGTTACCTGATGTGTCTGTCTGCGGGGGTAGGATCGTACCTCTGATAGCGTCTGATATTGCCGTTGTCGTTGCGTGAAGAATCGAACTGTCGCAAGGCATGGGCATGCCTCGATCGTCGTTCTTCTCTGCCTCTGCCAAGTATGTTGGGTCAAACGACGACAAAGTCGTTGTCTGAGAGCGGGTGACGTCAGCGTCATCGCGTCGGCATTATTGTCTTCTTTGGGTAGAGTATCGTCCTGGTGTGTCACGTTGTCATTTATTATCCCCTAATTAATTTAATTATCCAAACATCATCAGATTAATATTTTAAATATAAAAAATATTGTACGATATCAGGAAAACTCAATCTTTGGTGTGCAGCCGTCCAATTGCGAGGAAGATAATAGACGGACAAGCGTGGACTTGGTAAGAAAAGAAGGCACTGCAGAAGCGGAGGCTCTGATCGTAATTATATGCAAACATATGGGCGGGTTGGTGTTGGTGGGGTGCATTTAATTTAAATGACGGACCCTCGAAACGCAGCGGGCCAAATTAACAGCGAAATAAAGGCAAACAAATAGATTAGAAATTGATCCAAAGAACAACGGGGAGGGGGGGTGCATTCTTGTCCTCGTTGTTTCCCCCTTCTGTCTTCCGGGAATCCGCGGCGCCTTCGAGTTCGGCGTCTCGATCCTCCCCCGCCCCCCCGAATCAGGTATATTATTTCACACAACTCTCTTGATTTCATCTGTTTTCTGCGGTTCTGTTCGTTTTCTTGAATTTTATCACCTGCGATGCTTGTATCCGATCAATCTTGAAATCTTTATTCGGATTTTTTCGGGTTCGTGTTGCTTGGGGGATGAAGTTTTTGGATTCGGATGCATCTTTAGGGTCGCTTTCTTTTTTGCGGTTGTTTTGGTTGATCGCATCGGAGAGATTTGAACTGGTCTAGGAGATTTTGCTGGATTTGTAAGTTGGATCGTTTTAATTGTAAGTTTTCTTGATTTCAGGATTTTGTTTGTTTTTTCGGAGATGGATTTGGTCGATCGATGCAAGAAAAAAAAAGGGTGTGTTTAGGATTTATAGAAGACGGGTTTGTGATTTATTTTCTTATCCGTTGGATTTGGTAATCGATCAACGGATTGCTCATTTTGATGTTTGCTTCACTATTAGTCGGCTTGAGAATTTTGTGTTCCTTGAAGCACGAGGATGAGTGACGACGGAGAAAGGACTTGCCCTCTGTGCGCGGAGGAGATGGACCTGACCGACCAGCAGCTGAAGCCTTGCAAGTGTGGGTATGAGGTACGATCCCTATTATGCAAGAACCATTCAACTTCTATTGCTTGCAAGTCCGACACTCCTTTGGAACATCAAGGAACATACTGCTTGATATGTTTTCGAAATCTATATATTATTATCCAGCCTTGTTCAAATATATGCATTATCGTTAATAAGAAGGATTGTAGGTTTGATGCCGTTTGAATTTTCTTTAATGAATAGATTTGTATCTGGTGTTGGCATCATATAATTGAAATGGCTGAGAAAGAAGACACAGAAGCTCGGTGTCCAGCATGCCGCACACCATATGACAAGGACAGAGTCCTTAAAGCGGCACCTGCCAACTCCGAGAGGTTGCCTATTGCATTATAATTATTCTTCTCGCTACATTTATCTATCAAATCTATTTATTCTTTTTTTCCCTCAAACATACTAATAGTTTACAATGAAATTTTGCTTCACCTGGGGGCAGGATAATAGCTGAGATATTTTCTGAGAAAAAGCAAAGGCCTCAAAGAGCAAAGACCAAGATATCAGCAGAAGCTATGAAGCATCTTAGCGGTGCCAGAGTGATGCAAAAGAATCTTGTATACATAACTGGGTTACCTTTTAATTTATGTGATGAAAATGTAGGTGTATTGGCATTTGTTCAACTGGGATCAGTATATATGTATACGTGGCCTCGTGATAGGTTTCTCATGTTTCTGCATCAGATTCTTGAGCGCAAGGAATACTTTGGCCAGTATGGGAAAGTTTTAAAGGTTTCAATTTCTCGTGCAGCTGGCACTTCTTCGCAGAAAACATCAACTAACAACACATTTGGCATGTAAGTCTCATCGGACTCAGTTACCATGTTGTTTACTTGGCTGGGATGTGAAGACAGATATACTGCCACCAAATTGTCTATAAATAGAGAAAATTAATTACTGTAGACATCATTAAGATGCTCTCTCTCTCTCTCTCTCTCTCTCTCTCTCTATCTATCTATCTATCTATCTATCTATCTCTCCTATACACACACAATCGTGTCATTGATGTGTTCAGACTTGAGTTTCAAGTTCTCGACCCCTGTCAAGTTTCTACTGGAATTGTGTTACTCATGTTTCTTTGTTTAGAAACCCATAATGGTTTATTGACTCATGCTCATGTTCTATGCTCCAAATGATATCAACATGCTCCTCCCAGATTCCTTCTTTGTTTCCCCTCCTTAATCTTTGATGTATATCACATTTTGATGACTAAGTTGGCCTGAAAATGATCAGTGGATATCGACAAGTTAGTATTCTCTCCTAGATAGCTATACCATGCCTTACTTCAATCAGGTGCCCTGTTTAAAATTACTTTTGGTTATTTTTTTGTATTCTTGGGATGGTTTGACTCAGGGCATCAGTCCTCACACCTAACAACCTAGGCTTTGGGTGGCCTCTTGACTGATCTTGGCTTCTTGCAAAACATTTGTCATAGTGTTTCATTTTAGGCGTCTTTTGCCTTCAAGATATGTTCTAATTATTTTTTCAGAAGAATATGTTATATACAGATCTAGGATGAGTAATCTAGGTTTGTGATAATGCAGACCAAGCAAATAGTTAATATATGAGTAATGATATTACTATTTAATTTTAATAAAATTATCAGACAATTATCAGGCTATCATTAATCTGTGTGTAGATCATAATGTTGTTTTTTTTACAAAACTTGTACAAAAATTTGGTGTTTGATCTGATATGTGTGTTGAATTGGACATGTGGCATAAGTGAAAAACAACAAACAAAGAGATATTCACTAATTTAAGAGATGCATTCATGAAATAAGAATTATCTTAGCTTTAGGTTTCCAGCATATGCTTTTCATGGTTTCTCCATCATGGACTATGTTTGACTGTTAGACATGACCCTTGTTGGACAGTTATGTTACATATGCCAAGGAGGAAGAAGCTGTTCGATGTATACAAGCTGTACACAATTATGTGTTGGAAGGTAAATCCTTGAGGTAAGTACATGAATTGAATTTCCATTTTGCAGACTTGTGCATATTATCATATAAACGTCTCTGATTTTTTGGCTTTCACCAGAGCATGCTTTGGCACCACAAAATATTGCCGTGCATGGTTAAGAAATATGGTAAGCAGATTGCTCATCCATGCTCTCCTATGTTAATAAGTACAACGTTTTGCTGTCTACTAGAATTGCACGCATTTGTTTGTTTTTATTGAGGTGTTGTGTTGATTCAGACCTGCAGCAATCCCGATTGTCTGTATTTGCATGACATAGGTAGCCACGGAGATGGTTTTACAAAAGATGAGATGATTTCAGCTTGTACAAGGTATTTTTTTTTCCACACCTTTTTGCATGCGGATGGTGATTTTTCTGATTGTTAGTATGATCAAATTTTGACACTCCATGTTATAACCAACACAATCATATTGTTGTGCTTCCATCCAGAAAATATTTGAGAAACTTGTTTAGTACTTCGAATTCTGCCTAGCCAAAAATTGTCTGGTGAACTTTGTAGGAGTTATGTATATTGTTGGGCTGTAAATGATTAATTTAGTTGTGTTTTTCCTGCAAGCAGTTTCGGGTTGAGGTTCCTGTTGCTGCCCTGATGGCAGCATTTGCCTGACACTGCCATACTAAATTAATGCATAGTGTTTATCAGAGATGCTTAGTGGGCACAAACTTGTTGTGCTATATCATTCGGAGTTTGCGACACCTTTGTGGAATCCTACCAAGGAATCAAGTATTGGTTGGACCACAATGTATTCCTTTATGGAGTACTGATAACCAAGGAATTAAAGACTAGTTGGACTGGCACATACTGATCAATGTTTACCTGTTGGCATATTGGACCATGTAGATTGGTTGGTATTTATTTATTTACTATCTTTTCGATGATATTGGACAATTTAGGTGGTCCTGCCCAGTGTACTGGTACCATACTTATCTGACGAGTATGGGTCAGCAAGAATTGGTTTATTCATGTTGGGTTCAGCCAATTCCTGCCAGTTCTGCTGTTAGTCATTTGGTTTAACATGGTAACATTGCAAATTTGTTTATCTAAGTCACAAATTGTGTAGACTCTTTTGTCTAGATTTGGGTTTGGGTACCAGAAATAACCTTTTGGATTAAAGTAATTGTTGCTGTACTAATGCAACGTGATATTTACTATAAAATATAGAAGTTAGAGTAATTATGGGCTTCCATCTTGGCATAGTATGTAGCAGCTAGTTGCAGGCACAAGGTTTCACCTTAGCCAAGGAATATTGAGCCCCAGTTATTGGTGATTGGCCAACGGTTTGTGCCTTCAAGGTTTTAAAAGTCGACGGGATCGATTTGTAGCAAGGTTCATAATTTCATGCACTGGTACTATACTGGTAGGGATCAGACCGTATACGACGGGATTAGGAACCTTGGACTGTACAACCCAGTAAATATTTACTAGTACGATTAATACCAACACCCAAACCAGACAATATCACCGGTCTAGTTCAGAATCAGTTTATTTATTTTTTATTTGTCTTGACCACAACAATCATATTTTTTTATTTTTAATTTCCCCATGCTCCTTCCTCTCACGCCATGTGCTTGTTGCCTCACCATTGCCTGCTGCTTGGCTGTCTCCGTTACTCCTTTGGACCGAAACTTGAATCCTTGTTGTCTTTTAATGCGAGAGCTTTAGGATATCGCAATCATATTTGCTTAGTGCCGGGTGCAGCATTCAGACTAAGCTGAGGTGCATCCCACATATCAGACCACACGGAGAGGTTTGTGGACTTGCACTTTATCCAATTATTCTACAAGTCCAAAACTTGTATATATTAAAAATGTTCACTTCTTAATTGTTGAGGTTGACTACTCAAAGCATATGTTCAGATATAAGCTTATTTGGGTGTCACAGGAAGGATGCACCTACATTGTTGATCAATGTACAATCATTTGCTTGAGTTAAACATTGTGCATTTCAGACTATTTTACAGCAGATGACAAGTCAACTATTCTCCATAATTTTTTGTCTTTACTTTTGGCATATTATTTTATGCCCGTATACTTGTCTTTCTTATGATTGACTTTGTTTCACTAATGGAACTTCATGAGTAGGGTTCCTCAAATTACTTCTTCCAGTTCTCAACGACGTTTTGGAACTGTTTTGCCTCCGCCAATGGATGACTTCAACAGCAGATTAGGCTTGGACAAGCATCCAGTCAAGAGGACCTGTATTGTAAGCCCATATTTTCCTGATGCAAAGGACTTCTGTGAGATAGGATCAGCCACTCTTTATAGTGATATTATGCACATCATGCTTTTATGCCTAGGTCTCATTCTCCCTCTCTATATTGACTTAATTTTTTTTTTTTTAAGAATTCCTCAATCCAGGTTAACGGTTCTTCTAATATTAGTGCCGAAATGTCCAATGCTTTACCAGCAGCTGCTTCATGGTATGTTTGTTTTTGTGCCTTATCTTGGCAATGGTCATTTTTGCTAATTCTATGATCATATGCAGGGGACTTCGTGGTTCAAATTGCCAGATTTTGGCTTCAAGTATACAATGTTCTCGAACACCTGCAATTCAAAACACACAGGCTATAAGCAATTCATCTTTGCCTTCTTTATTGACGACAAGCACAAAGCAACCTTCAGCACGGGATGATGAAATGCTTATAACATCAAGGGTACCTGAAAGCAAGGAAGATGTTCATTCCATGTCCGGGTCCTTGGAACCTTTACGACTTGTTACTCGGGCAGATTCACCGCTGACTTCATCTTTAGAGACAGTCAAGATTGTTGATTTTTCTTTGAGATCTTCATTGAATGACAATGCCATTGTAACATCAAAGCCAGTGGAACAAATAAAAATGGCAGATTTGGATGACAGGTCTAGTCCGTTAGTGTCTATAAGATCTGACTTTGACAGGCAGCAGCAAACACTTTTATCATCAACTCAGGTGGCCCCGGTCATGATTGGTACCTCTCAGGTTTCTTCAAGTTGCTTATCCGACCCTCTAGCAGTAGCACTTGAAGACAAGGAAAGAGGTAGTATTTCAAGTGGTAGTGACTCGGAGCCAAAAAATGCCACCACTATTTCTAAAAGTACGGTTAGAAAATTTGGCAATTCCAATCATGATAAAGTTATTAATGGTTCTGCTATTGTCAATGATGATATGCAGAGCTTTCGCTTAGGATTTTCTTCAGTTAATATAGATGCCCATTCTGTGGAAAATCAGTTAAATATTGACCAGCATCAAACCTCAGTCTCTGATCTCTGTTCAACTGAGATGCTCAGGAGTCGAGATTTAAATTTGGCCTCTGTTACATCGAGCATGATTAAATCAATGGATTTGAATTCTGAACCCCTAAAGCAACAATCGATCTCTATAATGGATATGATGAAGGATCCTGTGAAATTGCAGCACACACAGTTTTCACCTTGTGGAGGTCACCCACAAAACAGTACAAGTCAGTCAAATTCTGCTCCCTGGAGTATTGGACTTCGAAATAAACAACCCCCATTTACTGATGGTTCTTGGGACATGGATAGAAAAATTGAGGTGGCTATGTGTTCCATAGGAGACGACGAATCTGTAATACATGATGGACACAGCGAATATGTTATAAACTCAAATTCTTCAAGCGGTAATGGTTCAGAGTGTCCTGGGTTCAACTGCATGGAAGAAAAGATGATACCAGTAGATATGATTGATATAATTAGTAGTAACAATGATGCTTGTGTAGATAAAAAGCAAGAGAGCAGCATCATTTCAGATTTATTGTCACTAGATTTTGATCCATGGGATGACTCATTATCCTCAGCTAACAATTTGGCTAGGCTGCGTGGTGAAATTGAAGAAAACAATTGTTTAAAATTATCAAGTTCATGGAAATCCCTAAACAGTGACCAGTCTAGATTTTCTTTTGCGAGACCAGAAAGTCAAGCAATCCTTTTAGAACCTGCTAGAGAAATTAGTGATGCTCAGAGACTTCAGTCCTCATCACGAGTTTCATATAAAGATGGTTTCCAGAATCGAGTTCAATCCAATGATTTTGAGGATGTTGATCTTTTCATCGGTAGCAACACTTTGTCTGATAGGACTACTGGTAAGTATTTCTTGTTTCTAGTCTCTATAGCTATATCTTTCAGTATATGACACAATAATATGTACTTATTGTGAAAATTATTGTATTAAAGTTTCTTTGATTCAGCAATTTTCATTCCTTCAGTATCTTTTTTAGATTACATCATGGTTGTTGTTTCTTGACATTTGGTGTAAATTCTCTTTGGCTATTAGGATTACTTTATTTTTCTTTGTTCTTTCTAGTATTTGTTCAACTACAATCTGTTGATATCATTTAAACAAGTGATTAGAATATTTTTTACTTAACCTTTTCTCTTATAATCTAAAATGTGCCTCTTGTGCCCCTCCCTCCTCCCTTTTGTAAGGAAAGTTCTATGGAAGTAATTACATCACAGTTGGTGAGAATCTTGCTGTTTCGTTTCTATTCATCATGCATTATGGCCATGATTTGCTAACTTTAATTGGATACCCTTTCTATTCATTGCCTCAATCATTTCATGATGTATGCATCTCGGGTCAAAAGAGAATACAAGCGTGACAGAGGCTGCTGGTTTGAACGTACCAGCTACTTATGCTCAAGGATAACTAAAGGTTTTTGGCCCACATGTGAAAATTCATAATGTAACACACATTCACTTATTACACCAATAGAATGTCCTGTCCTATGCACGAGCTAGAGAACTCTAGTATATCTTGAAACAACATGCTGAAATGGCTTTTTTGCACCTTTCTGATCTTCTGAATGGTTTGTAGTACCTTGCTGCAGCTAAAATTCGGTGCTTATTTTTGGTCTCAGCACCATAGTGGGTGGATCCATATTCTAATATATAGTTGTGAGCATTGAATGGGTACTAAAAATTGGCTGTGTTTTGTGTTAGGAGTATACTTGTTGAGTGTTATTCATATTCTTGTCATGCAATGTTCATAATGTTTTTGGAGAAATAGTGCTACCCATTAACAGTTAAAAGTGAATGGGAGAAGAAAATTGAGGATAAATCTGTTTCCAAAGTAGGGCTGTGTAATTGAACTGATAAACTTGATCAATCCAACTGAACTTATGCACTTAGATTTTGTGCAGGTTTTCATATTGAGTGTTTCGGTTGAAAGGATGGAGAAGGAACAACTTCCAGTTTGCATGGTCTGGGTTTAAGAAATCACTATTAACCAAAGTGAACTGATTGCATATAGTCATATGTGTAATCAACTGTGGTAATATAAAATTCATGCTCATAAATAGGGTATAACACCTAGTATATATAAGAAATATAGATGCAATGCACCTTTTCCTTAGGAATTTGATACTTTAAACTGTAATACATATCTTTAGAATATCACCTGTTTTCGAAACTGAATAAGAAACCAAACTGAATGAAACAATTCAGTTTCAGTTTGGCTTGGTTTGTTCCCCTCTAGTTTAGAGAAGCTTAAATTAAAAAGGAATTATAGGAAAGGAGAACTACTAAAGAATTACTAAAATGGCCTATCTATTATTAGCTGTTTAGAACTCAAACGGATCCATGTCCAATGTCAAAAGTTGTTGGTTGGAAAAATGCAGATCAAAATAAACATGACAGATATTTGTTCTCATACACACGTGAGATTCTAGCCAATCAACTTTCAGCTCTACTTGGATCTAAGCTTTTAAATTGGCCCTACTTGTATCTTAGTTTAGATCTGAACTAGTGGAGCTTTACCTTTAAATTAGCCCTACCCGTCTAAACTTATTGTCCAATTATTATGTTTTTTCTGCCTTTGAAGTCTACTAGTTCACTGATTTTCTGTTTCTATATGGCATAAAATTTACTGAATATTAAGGTTTTTGCATGCACATTCTATGTTTCCAGTTATTTCAGTTAAAATATATATTTTAAATCCTATACTTGTTGGAAGGTGTTTCAAGGGCCAAGATAACAGCTCCACCTGGATTCTTGGCTCCAACCATATCGTCGCCTCCGGGGTTTTCTTGTCCAGACAGAGGTAACCAGGAACATGACATGACCTACTTAGGTTTGTACACTTTGTGATGCTTGTTTTGAAAACTTTTCACCCTTCTAGAAAATCATATGTTTGGCTGTTTTTTAGGTGGAAATCATTATCAATCACATTTAGCTGGAAGTTCAGGTGACGTGGAGTTCATTGATCCAGCGATATTGGCTATTGGTAAGGGACGGATACATCTTGAACCAAATAATTCAACATTGGGGTTGAAATATTCATTTCCTGCACAGTTTAGCACCCCCAATAATGATCCAAGGCTTCATTTATTGGCTCAGCAATCAGTTTCTTCTCCTCAGAACCTGGGAATACCAGATCATATGGGAGAAAGATTCTTACAGTTGAATGATGCATACATTGCATCTCAACTTTTGGCACAAAGCCATGCTGGTATTTCTCCAATTATGCAGTTGTCATTCCAGCATTTGAGAAATCCACTCTTTTCAAATAGCCAGTGGGATGCCTGGAAGAGTGTATGCCCTGGCAATAATATAGGCATGAGTGAGAAATTCAGGAATGGGAGATTTGGACTTAATGACTATTACACAAGCACTGACGAAAATAAGTTCCACATACCAAGTGCAGGTAATCTGTATAACCAGGCATTTGGAATGTAACGCTGATCTGTTGCTGTGCTGCTCTGACCTTGTTATTGTGAAAGTGGATATCTGACAATGGATGACAGTCAGTTTTTCAATCTGAAAGCTTAATATTTGGACAATTTCCATCGACAGGTATGCACATTTTTACAATCTGTATGGATTAACTGTGGGGAATGCTATATGGTGAAGGTGCTTTAATAACATATCTATAAACCTGAAATGTTGTTAATGTCAGCCATGTTGTGCTGTTTCAGTTCGAGAGATCTCTCAACTGCATAGAATCTTTGGAATCTCTATGATGCACTTCTTAACTATAAGGACCTTCCTTAAAATGCATGCTAGTTTGATGGTCAAATAGCTCCTTTTAAAGAGAAAGACATTTGGCATGAAGTTGCATGTCGCCATCTTGCTTTTATCTTCTTGTGTTAAGATTTGTCTAGCTGTTTTTTGTTTCAGTGGTGTATTGGTTGACGTTAGCAAGAACTAACTTGTCTATAAGGTGTCATTGAATATAATAACGCACAGTCGCAAACTACTTATTTTTTAAGACGAGATGCTGAGCATGTCTACAGTATTAAGAAGCATAAATATTATGAGGTTGGCCAAGTGTAGCAATGTAGAAATGATTTCATAATTGGTTGAGAGTTTAGTACACCAAATTGTTCATTTTTCAGCCTAGTGTGCAGGGATTGCACAATTATTTTCACAAAGAAACTGATTTCTACTCCATTCAACTTGCATTAGAGAATAAGATCAAGATCTATTTTGCTGGAGATTTATTTTTTGACATTCATTTTACTTTTGAAACTTCACATGGATTTATGCCTCAACAGAGGCGACATATGTACTCATATCAAGTGGACAGCAAAGCTTGTAAGTATATCTTGGCCCCTATCTACTAGATATATACCAGTAAAGGGTTCATCAATTTAAGGACATTTGTTAAAAATCTCACCAAGGACATGAACACGGAGATAGCTGTCCATATGGCAAACAATATTGATTTTTTCGTTTTTTCTTTTTTTTGCATAGTGTAAAGTGGAGAAGGCGGGATTTGAGTCTAGGACTTTGCGATTATTGGAGTTATTATTATGTTCCCATTTCACAATTTTATTTTACTTCATTATTATCGTTCTGCTTTCTAGGATTGGCTAAAATTGTTACGTTAGAGTTTCCTTACTTCATATCTGCAGAATTAAAAAGTGTAGTCCAATGCAAATGGTAAGTTGGGAATTTGATTTTTAATATATATCACTAATGATATCTGCAGTGGATCTGTCACAGGATTTAAACTAACACTAAAGCGCGTGTATATATCTATATTTATACACCAATGAACTCTTTGCGTTTGAACTAGTGTGTAGAAACAGAGCTACACTGCATGTTTATGGTTGTGAACCTCATTTAAATGGTTGAATTTTTTTTGTATTACTATTTTTTTTTCTGCTTGCTGTCTGTTGTTATCTAATTTATGTGAAGCATTGATCTCTTCTTTTTATAATGGTTAACCATGACACTATAATGTTTATGTTGATTTTGTTTCTGATTAGCTGATAGGTGTGTTTTGGTTATCTTGTATTGTTTGCTATTTTTAGCAGTAAAGTAATGTCTATGATATATTCCAAGCAGGAACGCATCAGTTACTGCAGCTTGATTCTTGTGACTAGTTTCTTGAGCGATGAGGCATTAGCGAAGGGCTGTCATCTTGATGTGTTTTGTTGTGTTTGCTCTGCCTCAGTGGAGGTGTGTCTTGTTGTATTTGCTCAGACGTCGAGGATACTGCTGCATATGTATGGGGTTGTTTTGAAGTTTCTGACTCTACCTTGAAGATCTTCATGTAAATACATGTATTTTGTTTTTGTTGGCCCATATGATTTATTGGCCAAAGTAATTGTATAGCTGAGAAGAGTGATTCTCACATTGCGGTATCTTGGTGCTACTGTTTGATCATTTGCATAAATCTGTGCTTTGTCTACACATGGTAAGACCCTTGAATCACATGGGAATTTTCGTTGTGGATTCGACTTTTCTCCATTATGACGCAAGAGGGTGGGAGAGCCACCTTTCCTGAGGTCATCCAGGAATCAGTTGTAGGTGGGATATATTCTGAAGCGTGATGATGCTGATTGGAGAAGCAGAACACCCATCTCCAAGTCGAACCAAACAGGTTTTCAGAGATCGGGTTCGTTGTTGGTAACGTGGAAGTGAAGGAAAGGTAATGAGAATTGTTGGCTTTGATGTCCGTGTTTGGATTTTATTCTTGACCTTTAGATTGGGATAATCTTATTTTCATTTTGATCACAGAGTGAAACCAGATATCTCTTTAGATTTAATAATCTAATTTTCAATCGATTTTTTCAGGGATTATTTTGTTAGATGCAAAAATCATTCTTCGAAGATTATTGCTGCTGCTGTGATGATTCGATGATTAACAGGTTGTGATCATATCAATGGACTCACATGGTTTTTTCATCTTACTAGTGATCAGTGTTCGCATCAATAGTCTCTTTTTGTTTGCAACTCAGCACTTGAGCAACATATAACTCTTCTTCCTGAACTCAAACCGTTCTTATATCATATATAGAGCTTGCTTGTTTTCTATCAGTCAACAGGAAACAGCAGCTGTTGGCACTGAAGCCAGTCAACAGTGTCTAATGCTGAAATGGCTACAAGGTTTTAAGCTGCTGTAGTTTTCGGGAAAATAACCAGAAATTGACATGTTTACACAAGTGTATATCCATTTCCAGCTTCCTCTTGTCAATGTTCTTTCTTGTGTGGTAGTATATAATGTCCGAAGTGTTCAACAGTTACCGGAGCCCTGGTCCCAGAAAGAACTCTGGGAAAGTTACATTCTGCTCTGGAGTAGCCAACTCCCCGGCATTCGAGTTCATAGAATGATCCGTAGAGTTCTTCGACTGTGGCCCCATGGTGTGATCTCCACCCAGCCTTGACCCTCGTTCTACTTCTATGGCCCCCTGGATCTCCTTGAGAACCTCCGTTATTGATGGTCTTTGTGATCCATGAGGTTTGACACACATGATGGAGATCTCTGCAATTTTCCACACAGACTGCACGTTGTAATCATCCCGCAATGAGGGATCGATGATGGCCTCGATGTTACCACTCTCCACGTGTGACTTTGCCTGCCATACGATATAGTTCGATGTGTCAGAGATTGGCACATAGTAGCCGCCTAGCTGTAAGAACATGGAGAACGATCCATGCCTTGACAACTGATATCGGCGATAAAAGAAGAAAAAACACAAGAAAAACTGAGCTCAGTTATAATATGATAGTGACTGACCCATGCAACAATGTTACGGCAGTTCAGGCCAAAACTTTCACTGGAAATTGGCTCTTGCCCTGAGATCAGCTCAAGAAGAATTACACCAAAACTGTAAACATCGCTCTTCTCTGTTAGTTGCTGTGAGGTATAGTACCTGCATGTGTCTACCGTTAGTGAGTTGGAGTTCTTTCACAGCTAAGCATTGTTAAAAGTATCGTATCATACGATAAAGGAGCACAAATAATAGTTTTCAAGTAAAATAAAACTTGAAAACCAGGTTCGCAAAGAGATTTAAATTATTTTCGGATTGAAATTACTTAGTGAAGAAAAATCAAAGGCTTACTCAGGGTCAAGGTATCCCACTGTTCCTCGAACTATGCTTGAGATATGGGAACCATCTACTGCAGGTTTGGAGAGACCGAAATCTGCAACCTTTGCTCTCATGTGCTTGTCAAGCAGAATGTTGCTGCTCTTGAGATCTCTATGTATAATGGTCGGAAAGCAGCCTGTATGGAGGTACTCGATTCCTGATTTGTTTTCAGTCGAAGGGGTCTTTTAGATTCAACGTAATGTGATTGCAGTTTTAAAATGCAAAAAATATTCTTAATTGGGTTTATAACCTTTTGCAGCATCTTCTGCTATTTCTAAGCGATTGATCCAACCGAGATTCCGTTCATGAGCCAAAGGTCCTGCAAAAATTGCACATGAACTTTTGTATCGTAAAAGCATTTATTCTGAAACAAACAGGGCGGACATACCACGAAGATGCTCCTTCAGAGTTCCATTTTGCATAAATTCATAGACAAGAATGTTTCTTCCATCCTGTTGACTGTACCCAAGAAAAGTTACCAGGTTCCTGTGATGAATTCTAGAAAGCAATGTGACCTGAAAGAACATTGTAGTAACTACAAATAAGAATATTAACAAAAAAGTATATTCTGTATCGTATAGGCATGTTTTGCAAAGAACTCATTAACCATCTACATTGAAAATTCAAAAAGTATTTTTCTTGACAATAGCGATGTATATTTGACAGTCAGTATAAAGAGGTACCTCATTTAAAAACTCCCGGATTCCCTGGTAGGAGTCATTAGTAAGAACTTTGACTGCGATTTCTTTTCCATCTACCATTTTTCCATAATAAACTATTCCAAATCCTCCAGAACCAATTCGTCTTTCAAATTTGCCAGTGGCATCTTCAATTTCAGACAATGTATATTGATGGGCTGTTTCTGCAGAAACTTCACTGAAGAAAGTACCCAACTTCTGAGCAGGTTGGACATTTGGCACATCATCTGAAAAGAAAAAAGATTTGTAGATTGTGAATGTGATCCTCTTAATCCTGATGATATAATAAAGCAAAGGTTTTCCACATGTACCTTTCGGAAGATTTTTCCTTGTTTTGCGCAAAAACAAGCAGCATATTATAATACTCAGAAGGAACAAACAAGCTCCCAGTACAGAAAAAACAATAATTATGACATGATACAAGTCTTTGCTTTCCTTGTGGAGGCCTTTGTTTCCGGAGTAGCTAAATCAGGACAAAACAAAGAACAGAAATCAGTTCAAAATTTATCTAATGTGAGCATTTTGCACAAGAAGTTTGAAAAACTATATCAATTATCAAACAAGGCAAAAATGAGAAAAAAAAAAAGATGGACTTCCTGTTGCTTGTGCTTCAGAGTTCTTAGTGCAATGTTCTAGCATAAGTTAAAAGTATCAGGCATGGCACTGGTCAATCCAGCAGTGGTCAACCCACTATATATATACATACACATGTACATACATACATATACATACATACATATACATATACATATACATATATATATACACACACACACACACACACATATATATATATATATATATATATATATATATGTAATCATGGAAATAAAATAATTTTCTTTGCAGTTTTGTCAATATGTTGCCTTATTATGCCTAAGTGCAGATTCATCACCTAATTTCTAGTCCATGTTTTGGAAATAAACTACAATACTTGCACTGGATATCTCATGTAATGGAAGCTATACCCACTTGAGGATGATGTTTTTATTGAGAAGCCCCTTTGGTATTACTCCAATCAGATGATTATTCTGCACATACCTGCAATGAATATTCATAAAGCTCTGAAAATTTTTAAAATGAATAATATCACTTAAATAAAAAGGGATGAGATAGAGATAAGCTCTACAGAAGTAGATGGAGAACTGTATGGTTATGGTGGAACTCCTACAATAACTAAACTTCTAATAATATGAAAATGCATATAATGATAAAAATTGCATCCACAGCCCCAAGCCACCTAAATCGTAACTTTAACTCGAATTGTAGAACTTACAGTTCCTTTAGACTTGGTAGGTTTGCTAGATAAGAAGGCAGTGAACCAGTTAATTCATTGTTCTCGAGGTGGCTGCATGAAATAAAAAAAGCATTTTGTCAAATTCATGTGAAATCTAAAGTGCAAAATGTACAAGGCATTATCCCTTTACATCTTATTCAGATTTACACTTCGACTAAAATCAGGTATTAGTCCAGTAAGTGAATTCCCATCAAGATGTCTGCAGTAAAAAGAAATTATTCAATATAATATAAAGTAGTTTAAGCCAAACAGACAATCCACAATGATCATCTGAGAAAATTTATCCACTAAATCTTACATTTCAACCAAGCCTGCTAACTTCGACAATTCTGTTGGAATATCTCCTGTCAAGTTCTTTCCAGACAAGAAACTGCAAAAAAGGTACATCTTTACAATCTTCAACAGTTTGGAATACAAGATATGAAAGGAAAATTGATTTTAATACATGGAAATTATCCTCGGTTGTGGATCTGTACTACACTGCACCCAAGACCATGATGCTGGTAGACATGGATCACCACCTTCTTGTGCCCAATCAGACAGCGGGTAGTGTGAAACCAAACTGGCCATGACAATTGCTGCAACTCATTAAACAAATACATCATAAACTCATAATTATATTTTTATGTAAGTTACAATCTATCCAAATAGATGAGTAGGAGAGATTACCATCTTGAGATCCATAATTTATCTGCAGGTACACATAGATCTCCAGCGCATTCAAGATTGGCCCTCTGGATGAATCATTTGTTTTCTTAAACCCAAAGGAAAAGACAAACGGAAGGGAAACATTGGTGTACCCAGGTTCGTAGAGCCGATACTTCCCTTGAGCATTCTCTTGAACATTGACAGTGGGTTTACTATATGCTGGCATGCCTGGGACTACTAGCTTAAATTTTCTGGTCTCATTTGGACTGAGTTCTTCAATTTCTGCAAAATATGAAAATGCCCAACCATATCCTGGAAAACCATCTAAGTCAAGACGGTAAGTCAAGGATCCATTTTGACCCACCACAGCTGTCTGCATCACTTTTTCAGGCGGCATTTCAAAAGTACTAACGTCTATCGGCATTGTAGTTGATACTCTTTCAGTTCCAGGAGCAACATCGACAAGGTAATTTGCTCTCCTTTTAGCATCTGATTCCCATATTCTATCAAATGGGTCATCGGGAAACCTATAATGATAAAAGTTTCACTAAACAAGGTTTAGAAGGCAAGTCTGCTTTTCCAGATTTTGAAGACAAAAATATATGGAACATCAGGTTTTGCAAACAAAAATGCACGTATAGAAAAGGGAATTCAGCAGAAAAGGAGTATATATATGTATATACATATATATACATACTTATATACACAAATATTTGAATTTTCTCCTCTTTACTCTACTGTGGCAAATGTTCACACTTTCAGATTTTACATGAAATGTATATAAGCTTTACCTAAATGGTATGCCAGACCTTACATTTCTTGTTTCTGATTATATAGGCTCAACATATATCATGAGAATTCATAATACAATAGTGCTAGGTGATTTTGGTGTCTTAACATATTTAATTGGTCAAGCAATTTTTATGCTATCTTTTTGTCATACAAAAGAGCAAAATCTATGAATTAAAGTGGTTTTGAAGGAAATCTCCTAATTTGGTTGCTATCTAAAGTGGAAAAAGTTGGGCATGGACAGAAATGGGTTCACAGGAGTATTAGAAGTATGTCAATATCACATTGCTTTAAAGGCATTGGATTGGCTTCAAATGATCTCAACAAAAAGTATTAGTTCCAATTAACAAAAGGCAAAAGCCGGACAAGAACCAGCTATGTTCTGGTTAGCCACCAATTGAAAATGATTTTTGAATTGGTTTTGGCTTGAACATAGCTGAAGCTGATTGGAAACTGACTAAAGCTGAAATCAATGGAAATACATTACTTCTGGCAGTCATTGGATATAGTTAAGTTTGATAGAACCTCAAAGGTTCTCTTGACCCATACCCTGAAAAGACCATCGCTGCCATGGTCTCCATAAGGCCAACTGTTCAACCTACCCTTGCAGAACATCATAAGAAAATCAGTGAGACGATAAAATTCACAGGTCTCCCAAGATGTCATCACCAAAGTAATGGAATGTTTAGAATATGTGTCGCGTAATGCCATAAAAAGACCAAAATCATTGATAGCCTACAAACCTTTAGTGTCCTATTGCTTCTTGTATGCTTCTCTGCAAGTACACTTGTATATTCTTGTTCAGAAAGTTAAGTTGAATTGCCAACCCATTTAGCGGCACAACCTAAACTAGTAAATACACTCCACCTTCTCCTTGTATATGGACTAACTAATGATAACTAAATGCACTCGATAGACTGAATACAAAATAATGTGGAAATTTTAAATTTAAAACCAATATTGTCCTTTATTGAGTTATTTACCATCTTAGAATCCAACTCTACCCATTCTTGAAGTGAACAACACTCAGCATTTGAGGATGTACCCACAGTGTAAGGCCTTCAAAAGCTTGATGATATTGATACGCAAGTCAAGAAATGCATGACTAGCATAGAAGATATCTTCTTGAGCTTTCAGGTCGATTCATTTATTTAACAATCATTTTTTTATATATTTATATGGGGCATTGTTGTGTGTGAATAAACCACTACGAAATTAGGTTGCGGTACTATATCTGATCCTGCATCCAACTAGAAAATAAATATGAACATATCACAAAATAGAATCATTGCCTTAGGACTTATGAACAAATCACTAACAAAAAGAAACATATGTTCTAGTACCTTACTGAATCGGTACTCTCTGCGCCAAAATTTATTCTCGCCGACAGTTTGAGAAAGAATTGAGTTTCGTATATTGTATAATATAGTGAGCCATTAAATTGACGAAGTTCGAGTGTGGAGATAAATGGTTGCCCAGTACTAGCATTAGATAAGCAAACACTAACTGTGGGAGAAGAGGTCAATAAAACCAGCTCTTGAACTTCTATGGTTGCTGCATCTGATATCACAATGGTGGACCAATACGTTGCCCCAAGAAAGATATCGAACTTTGGGTAAACATTACTTCTATCAAAGTTCCCATACAAGAAAGTTGCTCTTACTAGGTAGCGGGTCCTCGACTTCACACTCAATGTATAACAGTACTTACTGCTATCTGCCGGAAAATATCGCACTTTCATATATTGCTTCCGGCTCTCACCAGGGATGGATATGCTGGCAGTTTGTCCATGTATAATGTTACTATCCGGAGTCCACTCAAGTCCAATATCATCTGTATATTCATCTGTACCCCCACAGTCCAAACTTATAAAACCTGCATCAGAAAAATTAGGTAAGTAGGAAAGATTAATCTTCACATCTAAAACCATAAGCAAATTGTTTCTTACAGGGACAACAATTTTAATGAGACAATAAGTTTTGTAGGATGAACTGCAAGAGAAGTTATCCGTCGTGTTTGGCCCTTCTTAGAACATCATCTTGGCAAGCAATAACAAGCTAGAGCATGCAGAAACCTATGCTATCTCTTCGTTCTGGCCCTTACAATCAACATAGATAACAACAGACTTAGATGACAAAAAAAAATTGTTATTCACATAAGCAAATCAAAATCCCTTAATTGCACATTCAAATTTCTTTGCTCTGGTTTAGTACAATCAACATGATCTTGATAGTTGAGATCAATAGTAAGATAAAAATTCTTTTTTTTTTCCCAACATCTAATCTGCAAATCTCACCAGTATCTTTTAAGATACATAAAGTTCACAATACCCTATCTTATGCAAATTAAAATAGCGTGCCTAATGCATCAAGACCAAAAGTTCTAACCTTTTATGAGAGAGAAAATATTAAGGTGGAAAACAACAAATCTTTCACTTAAATCAGAAGCGCATGGAGCTGTTTTGCGCACATATTTACACACAATCATAAGGATCTCTTTTCATCCGTCCATAAAGGAGATCACAAACAAAAGAGCACAGAAGTAAGAAATCATCACCGACGGGCTCACCAAGACCTAAACAGAGACGAGCACCAAGAAGTTACCAGGCATCTGAGCCGCCGACGATGAGAGGAAGAGGACGAGAAGGAAGACGACGAGGAGAAGTGGCGCGGCCATCTCTGCTCCCGAGCGGAAGAGAGTGACGAACTCACCCTCAGCCTTTCTATATGCATGCTTTTCGGGAGTGGAAGAGGAGGCGAGTGGTGGCAATTATGGCTATCTCTCCACCATCATCATCGCTTTCGAACCTGTGCGTGGCAGAGGGCTGAGGCTTTGGCGCATTCGAGTGGCCAGTGGGGCGGAAAGGGAAAGGTGGTGTGAAGCGTTGACGGTGGAAGGAAAGAGACACGGCGTGGGATACGCCACCTGGCGACTGCCACAGGGTCCCACCAACTGCCACATGGATCGAAGTCCTTCCGACACAGTGGCGGCGGCTAAACCGCATTAGATTCCGGCAGTGACGATGTGGCTTTTCAGCTAATTTTTCAGGATATACGATGAGGAATTCGGGAGATTGCCGACAACAATTATGTGGCGGCTGTGTGCCATCGAGAACTTGAATTATCGTTCGAGGAGGACATGGCCATACAGTCGAAAAGAAAAAGGTAGAAGAAGCGTGAGCGCTTCATAAAGTCGGAGAGAGAGAGAGAGAGAGAGGCTCCACAAAAGGTTGACGACGATGATGATGCTTCTGAGTGAAGCCATGGAAAAGGCATCAACTCTGAGTTAGACTGTCTTCCCAGTGGAGCACTTTGTCCTCTCTCTGGTGCGTTGTGATGTCCCCAAAAAAGGTGATACCTTTAGTGTCGTCCCTCACACACCAACACACCCACTCACTCGACTAAACATACTTACAAGGAAGTCTTCTACTGTACAACACACAGCTCGAACACAAATCAGCAGCGACAAGAGGAAAGCAAATCTTGCTTTCCCTTACATGCTACCTGATGGTGACAAACTTGTTGGTGCCATGCCGCGCCCAGTGATCCTTCAAGTCTACCGCGTACGACAGGTCGAAACCTTCGGCTGAGAGTCGCTGCAGCAGCTTCCCGTATGCGCCAATGCTCATCTTTCTTCCGGCCAGGCGAGCGCCGGGCCGGGTGGGACTCATCGGAAGAGGGTACTCGGAAATGGTTGTGGTGCAGCAGGAGGATTGCCATCCGCCTGACCCCCATCTGTAGCATTGGCGTGGCACGCCGGTACATGAGCAAACGGGCACAGGAACGCTCGAGATGTCAAGCATCGTTCCCTGCTCTGCAACGCTGTCTTGATTCTTCTTCTCGCGTTTTCCTGTGGATGAAGAGCCTCCTTTCTTCTTCGTGGGGTTGGGGAGCTGTTTCTTTGGCTCTTTCGGTCGCAATACCTTGGCGGCGACACGACCAGATTTCTTGGTAGAAGAATGCTGCTTACGGAGCTTCGGAATAGGCGGAGGGGTAGTGGCCACTTTGTCGTCTGTTTCCTCCTCAGCGATCGGCATGGTTTGGATGTCGATCATTTCTGAACTTACTGGATTTGCAGCAGGGTGGTCGACACATTTTGACTGGGAGACCAAGCTTCTCTGCGGAAACCATGAGAAGTCCATCGTGGGTGGATGAGAGCTGTGTGAACCAGTTGCAGGATAGGAGCTAATCCTAAGAGAGGTCTCCTGGTGTGCAGGAACAGCACCAGACACCGACTTCAGCATCTTCCCTGCTTGTTTTGACTGATCACAGAAGTCCCAATTCCTTGTCCCCAACCTTCCCCTTCCATCCATGCTACTACCGAGGGTTCGAAGAGTTGAAGAACTCCAGGTTCAGTCCATCAAAGATTCTTGTTGCTTATGCTCCCTAACTCCCTAAATATATGCTGAAGGACTGTGAAATCTACCTCTGGAGATGTAACACCAACATCATTCAAGGATAAATTGCTGCGAGAAGAGAAACATTTGAAGCCAGAAAAGAGACAAAATGCATTTATATCAATGATAACAGCTATGGATGCAACAAATGAATGCCCGGATGAGCAGAACATCGATTAAGATCATCACATCCACAATGTTCTCACAAAAGAGAAATCAAAATTTTGAAGAACTAAAATCTAAGATAAGCTTTTAATGGAATCAAAGAACAATATTTAAGAGACTAAGTAAATATGGTTCCCAAATGAATGTTGGGTCATAGATTTTGTCTAGAGATTTATACTTTTTCAAAGAAGAAATTAGAAAATAAGTACAGAAACGATGGGAATGGGAAGATGGAAAGATCAACATCGAGGAACAGATAAAAGTTTGAGCTGATGAGGACATTTCAGCAACGGAAGAAAGAGGCTTAAGCAGCATACTAACAAGGAAAAAGGAAAAAAAATGATTTTTTTGTTGACAGAGCAAAATATAAACAGAGATCTATGATCAGAGACTAACTGATTGTGAGATCCTTCCATCATCCCAGAGATCCTGAAGAAAACAAACATTGATAGAGGATACTAGAAAAGCAAGAAACAGAAAGAGGAGGCTGAGAGCAGTATGCAACAGATCATAGAAGAAACAAGAAGCAGAAGAAGAAGATCTTACGGAAGAGAGAATTCCTTTACGCCTCCTACTATCGTTCATCTAAAATCAAACGAAAAATTTAGCACCGCTGATGATAGAGGCGGAGAGCAGTTGAGAAAGGTAGGGGGGGAGGCAAAGGAAAGGGCAGGTGGTGTCCTTTTGTCAAGCTTTTAATGAGCACCGCACCAATCAAGAGAGCGAAATGATACGTTTACCCCTCAACTGTGTCGGAAACTACAAAATCCATCTCGCTGTGCCGAAACTGTTATCTCTTTGTGGGAGAGACAAGCCTTTTTGACTCTCGAGTGTGGGCCCTACCCAATGTGGGTCCACTCGGCGCAGACGATGGGGCGCATCTCAGGCCTCGCATCCTGCCGTGGTTTCACTTGGGTGAGGAGATCCCCTGTCTCCGCTAGGGCACAAAACACGATTCTGAGCCACGGTATGGCCTGATGCCGTGGCCCCGCTCAGGGATACCATTGAAACGTACGCTCGCGTGTCTCCTTTCTTCCTTTCCTGTTCAGGGCGAGACAGGTGAGTCCGTTGGGAGCCACCCCGAGATGGACGAGACGGCCGACCGATTACTCTCCGCCGTCGATGCGGTCGATCATTGCCGTCTTCGCCCCTCCCATCTTCATCCTCTTCCCCGTCAGTTGAGGTGTGACTATCAATTACGATGGTGTTAGAAGAAGAATAGGATGGAATTGACAGAAAAAGATATAATTACAACGACGAATGAGAGGTGAAGGCAGAAGGGTGGGAGCGCCGGTTGATGATATAGAGGTCAAAGATAATCTCGTTAAAAAAAGATAAGGGACTAAAAATTTAGGATATTTTTAAAACCTAAATATTTTGGTTATCATTTCCTTTTTATTTCCCAAAGAACATATGGATTCCAAAGTTTGAGAGAGAGGTAGCAACATATGGATTCCAAAGAATCAGACACCAAAGAACACTGTCTTTTACATTTGAACTTTGGAAGTGTACCTCAAACTCAGAACAGTGTACTTAAAAGAATGCATTACCCAACTATAAACAGCAAGCTTTGCCTTACCGCTGGAACAGAGCAAAGCAGCGAGCCAAAAATTCCAGTCAGTGCATAAGCAATGGCGCAGAAGGGAAGAGCCTCCGGTTCCTTCGCTGACAGTGCTGCCGTCCCCAATCCATGAGCACTGATACAGACAAAGATATAAGCAATCATCTTACACACGGCTAAACATCTACTGTTTTTTCTGAGCCAAAGACAGTGCAGTGGAAAAGTGAACCCTGTTCCCAAGTAGCCTAGTAATGGAGTTCGATCACAACCTAAAGTTGATCTTTGTGAAGCCTTTTAACTTCTTTTTTTTTTTTTCCAATCTATGTCGAAGAAGAAAAAAAGTTTCCATGTATGCAGAAGAAAATCCTCAGAAGGAGAATTTTCATGAATTGTGGGATTCAATAATGGCACTTGCTGGAAACATGGTGAAGAAACTATATACACAACTAGCACGATGCACAAGAGAAAGGTAGAAGCTAAGTGAAAGTTATGGATGATTAATTACAGGGAACATCAGTCGAACGCACTCGAGAAAATTGATAGAGAAGTTTCTTTGAAAGATAGTCACATGCCTTCTGATCCTTTATTCAATTCCAAATATGCATAGGCTTTGTAGCAATGGTGACTGAATTTCCACTTTAAGAATTCTAAAATAAGCTCAGCATTAATTTATATCTCCTACATGAATCATAAGATAGTGAACTTTGTTCAATAATGACTTCTTGTTCGATATAATCATGAATACTTAAGACATATAGCGGTTGGTTTCCATAGAGTGCTAGGGTTTAGATCCTATTGAGAGGTCCACTAGAGATCAGAAATTTTTGAAAAAAAAAAAACAAGATGTTTCTTTTGTCCGTTACAGACGATCAAAAAAAAAAAAAAGTTAATATATTCAAGATAATTACGTATTTACAAATATACAATCTCATTCATCCTGTTTCATCAGATCCTGATTGTGATATGGCTCCAAAGGATGAACCAGATATGGACATTTCCAATAAGATTTCATTCTTAAACAAAAAATCTATTTTTTTGATTTATTTCATCTATTTCATGATCGGAATAAAAAGGGATACACGTTACACCATAACTTTGAACCAGAAGAGAGGTTTCAAGAACAGGTAAATGCTTAATATCCAAGTAGACTTATAAATTTGATCATGACCAAGTGTTTTTTGGATTGTCTCATGTTTTTTTATTGGTGTTTATCCCCCCAACATCTTGATTTTTTTTACATACAAAGTATTTACTTGTTACTAATAAAGTCTAGCCTCTGTTCTTCCTTAGATCTCTTATTTCACTCCCATAGTGACCAAGAAAAGAAAAGGTAATACTCTTTATCTTGTCTGCATTTATGGTCCAACTAGTTAGAAAGCTGTATAATATTATTTACTGAAGATGGTTGAACTCTTTTTTTGTTGTTACAATCAGTTGGTCATTGATTCTTGCTATTGACATTAAGATCTAAACATGCACAACATCTTAATAATACCTTAAAGGCTTAAACAAACTCTAATTGATCAACCAAAAATCTCATATACAAATGTCTCAAAAAATTGTATAGTTGCATGATAGGGTGACTTGGAGTTACCAAATAAAAATTATATTTGTTTAACAATAAATATTACTTGGCTGATCTTGAGCAACTCATAGCTCAAATGTTACCTCTTGTGAATCAATTGTTAAAGCTATTCAAGCAAGCATGCATGTTATTAGAAAGATTTATAGACCACATTAATCGAGCAGAAGAATCTATGAAACATGTACCTCGAAGCTGTTGCTATTCCTCTAGCGATAGGGTCATCTAGACGTAATTTATCCATTACAGCTTGCACAAAATTTGCTCCGACCAGACCAGTGAGAACAACTACAGCAGCAGTAAGAGATGAATTTGCACCTAAAGTCAAACACACAAGGAAAACGAAACACAAATGGTTAGCACTCAGATATCTTAATAAGAGATTAAAGGAAACAAGAAAAATATCATTCCTTCTCTAAAGAAACCACTATACTTAGTGGAATTTTAGCACAGTTACAGCTGACGTTGAACTTCTAAATCTCATGTTGATTCTTAAAGGAAAAGATTAGGATTCAAGCTGTCTCATAGAGAGGTTACCTTGTTAACTTATTCTGCATGCACAAATCATGTTGACTAATAAATATTAAAAAGAGAAGTGAAGAAGTATTAGAAAATACCTTCAAACAAAGACACTATGCTCAAGGCTAACGCCACAGTTATACATCTTGGTAAAATTGATATGGTTAAAGTTGGCTCTAACCCAATGAGACGCCCAACGATTGCAGTCGAGTACAGAGAGAAGGTGGTCGCAATAATCACTGAAGAGAAAATCTCAGCGGCATGTCGCCTGACAAGCTACTAGCCATAAACAACTGATACTGCTTAGCTAAAGTTTTTGGTACTGTTGAAACCTACATACATCTTTTGACAAAAGTTGAATGTAATTTACAAAAAACATAAAAATCAAAGAATATATTGTTGATTTTGTAGCTTAACACAGTATTAAGAACAAAAGATGTTTGGCACTGCAGATGATGTACCTTTCTTTGTTTGAACATTGAAAAGGCAAATGAAATTATAACAGATCCAAGAAAACCCATAAGAATATCACCAGCTCCAGGGTTTGATGATGCTTTGGTGAGGTAATAACCTACAAAAATAATTAGTTACATACTTTAGGTACACCTTTTTGCAGGCTAGCAACGACTGCCCCACAGAAATCCCTCCATGTGTAAAAGGTAATTTACATAATTAGTGAAAATGGTGACATCAGAAAACAAAGTTCATTTATTCAGTGCATTTAGCTCTTCAGTTCCAAAATCTTGGTCCCGAGTGTTTTTAACTGAATTTGAGACCAGATAAATTCCAACGCAATGGTTTTTACTCCGCAAGGATCAAGGAATATCCAAAAGCAGGTTCACATATTGATGGGGGACACCCACCATTCGTATCTTCTTATTCTTTATTTTACTTATCCTCTATTCTTCGAGGGGTCATGTCATACTCTCCTAGCTTCTCTTCATCATTGTTCTCATCATTGGACTATGACATCTTTGGAAAGGACTATGGAAGGTAAGATTTATATTTAAGATCTCTAAAAGAGATATCAGGTACTGAACCTCACAGAATCCTCAAATATATGCTAGTGCATCCTCTCTTCTGAACACCACCATAATCCTTATGGAGGCATGGTGGAGGATGGCCGTTGCACAAATTGTTAGAGGTGGCATCAGAGAAACAATGTTGATCCCTCATGTGAGATAACAGTCCCAAATTGGAAACCCACATGTGATTGCTAGATATGTGTACTATCTCCACTAGCCTTGAGAGAGTTCTTCTGGAGGTGGTCGTGGAAAACAATAGTTCATGCCATTATAGAAAATACCAACTACCATGCTGCATCGCGATCAAAATGTGTTGATGTATATCCACCTCATAGAGGTTTAATTGGGAGCACTATTAAGTCACAAAAAATTAGCTTGTAATCACAAATACCATCCTTCTTTTCTACCCAAATGTGTTGATGTATGTTCACCTCATACAGGTTTAATGTGGAACACTACTAAGCCACGAAAAATAAGCTTGCATAAAAAAAAAAGTTGGTACCCAGTACACGAGGCTCCCGCCAATGCTTGGGAGAGAAAATTACCTTGCATCAGAAACACAAATAGCATTGACTAAAGTGAAAGTATTTTTTCCATTCCAGGAAGTTCTACTTTTAGTTGCCCATTTGGACCACAGACGCACAGTCTTCTATATCAATTCATGAAAGGTGTGTTAATTAAGTTCTTGTGTATAGTTACAGTTTCCAATGATGTATTGTTGTCACGGACATTGTATTCTCTAATCTCTTTGAGAACCAAATGCAAGCTAAAGTGCATGAGAACTTATAAGAAGATGTGCAAGACAAACAGTTGGACAGGGAAAAAAATTCATCACATGCAACTTGTATATGCTCGTAGAATATGTGCATTTTTTGAAAATCTACTAACGTAGTAAAGCCTTCAAGTTAAACCAACAGATTGCTAGGACAAGAAAGCAAGCTACGAACCTAGGACAGCATCAATGCCACACTTTGAGAAGTACCCATATGCTAGGGCTGCCACATCTGCAGCAAATGCACAGCAGATAATTGGATGGAATACCTTCTTCACATTAGAGGGTAATCTGAACCAAAACAATGGCAACTCGTTAATTGTCATTAATATCATCATAATGGTATTCTGTTTATAATCGAAGAAAAGGTATATTACCCAGAACCAACCATGTATCCCAAGACTGTTGCAGCTAATAGAAATGGGAGGCATGTCCTTGCACTTGTACCAAGTGCTGTTGGGTTCATGAAAGCAAGAACAAATGTTGAAACGAAAACAGCAGTCCAAGTCCAAAGCTCGGCGTTTGAAAATGGAGAGGGTTTTGCCATGGGTTCAGCTGGTATCATTTCTGTTTTCACAATTTTTCTTACAGTTATCGCCGTTTGACCTGCAACAGAAAGCGAAGCCAACCAACCAGCAGCTGCCAAAAGAAAATGGTTTCTTATTCAGATAGAGATAACCAATAATGCAGTGTGGTTCATTAAAGAAAACAATTCTCCAAAGCCGTATCCTATAGTGCTGATACTTCTATAGTAAGAAAACAGTAAGAATAAGGCATTCCCTTCTAAAAATCTCTTCATCATGAGAAAAAGGTAGGAATGCCTTCTGGTTCACAACTTTTACTTGATAAGATGGAATCAACAAAATGTGGAAGCAAGAAGAGAGACAAGAAGATGCGGACAGAAGAAGAAAACAATCAGAAACTAATGAATCTGGATAAAGAGGGATCTTTTTCATCCAGAATATCAGCTTCAGGCACCAGAAACAACTCCTGATGGATCAAAATGCATAGGGCGCATCACGATCACATAGTAAAAAGCAATCACTATATCAAGACGGTTGAAATGAAACTTTCAGACAACCATCCTACGCTATTTTTAGTACATTGTCCTTTTGTTTATAGGACGCAAGCAATTGAAAGCAAAACATGGTGAGATGATAACATACAAATTACATCCATATGCAGAATAGAACCACAGATATTCCCACGAACTACTACAAGGATCTTTGAATGAGTGGCATACCGAGGATGAAAAAGATCTTGAGTCCTGAAGCTGCGGGCACATCTCGCACGGCAAGAGGCAAAACCACCAACGACGGAACATAGAACAGAGGGAGCCACCGCTGAATGAACAGAGTCGCCGGCTCAAAGAAGCCCACCAGGCCCATTGCAGCCGATGGAGCGGCAAAATCCAACACCGTCAGAACCGAGAACACGCAGAACATCCCAAAGAGGGCGCTCGGAAACTTAATAGCAGCGGCGACGAAGGCCTGCTTCAGAAGCTTATCGGCGGCGAGAATTGTCCCGAGCGACACTGCCAGATGCAAGATCGCAATAACCTGGAACAACTCACGCACACGGACATGACTAACATTCGATCGAATAGATGGTGAGCATAACATTGACATAAAATTCTGTAGGCGATGGGACTGACGCTGGGGAAGGCAAGCGCTTTAGTAGGTCCACCATCAGTGCCAGCGGATCTCGCAAAGATCAGGCATGGGGGCTTGGCGTTCTCGTTCCATCGCAAGAACCGGGTGTATCCAGGGATGCAGCGAGACCGGAGCGGCACGGCGTTTGCGCGGCGTGCGGGCGGCGCAGTGGAACGTGGCGCGGAATGCCCGACCGGTAATTTGGAGCGAAGCGAGAGTGGCGGAGCGATGACCATAGGGCTTACAGATGCGGTAGCCATGGATCGAGGAGGAGGAGGAGGATTTGAACAGGGGAGTAGCTCAGCAGCAAGCTACGCTGCTGCCACTGCACCGGAATGCGTGGGGGGGCAGCGTATGCATATCGTGTGTTCGATCTATTGCAGCGTCTTGTGGCCGGAAATAGGATTGGATTCTATCTCCAACTTTGTGAGCACTTCCACTGCCCAAAGGAAACAAGCTTAGGATGAGATGGACGGATTGCATCCACATGATCCGGGAATGCATCCTTACCCCATACTATGCTCTCCATAATACGAATGTGTGTACCTATCTACTTCTCATATGAGGTTGGGATTCGCATATATGAGAGAGAGAGAGAGAGAGATTCCAAGGCAATGTGATCGGGTCATCACATATTACCCCAAAATAATTTTAATGTTTTAATTGACGATAGCAGACGATATCGATGGTGACGATTGATGCTGATATAGTTGCCAAGCGACAAAAGGACTATTTAATATTTGCATCGATGGTCCTTTCATTACTCGACAATTGTATTGACATCGATATAGTTACTGAGCAAAGTCATTCAGTAATGATGAAATGATCATCGATGCAGATGTCGAGTAATATCGCTCTACATCTGCGTTGGTGTTAACGTAATTGTTGAGCAATAAAAAGAGATCGTCAATACTAATGTCGAGCAGTGTTGCTCGACAAACTACTTCGGTATCGACAGAGTTGTTGAGCAACGAAATGACTATCAATGTAGATCCAAAACGACTCTTATATTTTGTCGTTGCTCTCCTCATCTACAGTAGTCATTCATAGCTCTCAATAACACCATCATCCGTTATCATCAAATGAAATATTAAATTTTTTTATTATTTATTTTTATATTTTTATTAGTAAAATCGATATAAATGTTTTTATTATGATCAATAAATATAAATGTTTCACTTTTATAAATAGAAAAGATATTAATATAACTTCTTAAAGTATAGAGACGGAGATGCTAAAATTAAAGAGAAACCAATTGGTTCCGAATTAAGGAAATCTTATCCAGATTCGTTCATAATTGGACCGGACATGTACCAACTACCGGCCCGGCACAATCCGTTTGCGGCCCACATAGTGAGCCCAGGATGTGATGCGACGATCAGAAGCGACCGTCGTGATGATCGGAACCGACGGTCGTGATACTTCATCATCAGAACAAGACCGGTGACGCGTGGGCATCTCTCTAGGATTTAGTTTTTCTTACGGTCCAGGGAGGAGTGCAATTCTCCAATGGGAGCATGCCACAGCGTGATAACAGTTTCAATGTCGGTTGCGGGTGCCGACGATTTGGTGTGATACGATACGTCGTACACATAACAATCCGGCACCCGGCGAGTGTCCCTATGAATGCAACCACGACACCGGTGGGGCTCACCGGCGACCTCGACTTCCAATCTTACGTTTGAAGCAGGCGTCGGGTTCGGGTCACCCATTTGGGTGCGTGCGTAGTTACGTCGTCTTGGATATTTTGGATCGAGGTAGAGAACACGTACACCTCGAAATCCCTCTTTTCCTCTCTCCGCCTCTTTTTCTCTCTCTCTCTCTCTCTCTTTTCTTGTGGATCCATGCCGTCGTCTGATCTTCTTCGTCTCTTTCCGAACACTTAGGATCCATTGCTACTGCCCTTTTCGAAACCCTTGGATCGAATTCCGTCGAGATTCGTAGGGTATCTGCTTGGAATCGAAATTTGACGAGGAATCTTTGGGTTTAGGGGCGTTGAATTAGGGTTTGGGCAGATCGATGGCTGCCAAGGAGGAGGACGTGGAGTACGAGAGCGATCTCGAGGACGCGCCGCTTCCCACGATGCGACGCAGGGAGGCGAGCGATGACGAGGAAGGGGAGGGATCCGACGAGCGAGGGAAGCCCGCGAGGGATGGTCTTAGGGCCGAGGTTGGATCCGAGGGCGAATCTGATGGTGAAGGAGGCGCGGAGGTGTATGATGATGAAGAGGAGTACTACTACGACGAGGAGGAGGATGAACTGGGGGACGGAGTGGAGGAGCGACTGGGAGGAAGAGAAGAAGAAGCGTTGGAAGTTGGAGGGAACCATGTTGCTGTGGGAACGAGCGGAAAGCCCAGGGAGTCGAGGAAGTCACCTGAGCCCCAAGGAGATGAACAGAAGTCTGATGGGAATCTAGAGGAAAATCAAGAAGACAAGAATCAGGTGGAAGAGGAAGAGAAAAAAGAGAACGAGCCGTACGCTGTGCCGACCGCCGGATCTTTCTACATGCATGATGATCGGTTCCAAGAAAATGGCAGGGGACGCCACAGGTGATTTTTGTTATGACATATTTCTTTTTTTGCTTCCAGTCTGATTCGTGTATTTTTCTCCAGCTGCATCTACTGTTTATTATGCTTCACAAACTCCGTCTTTCCTAAAATCTAGAAAATTTTAATATCTTTGTGTTATATTAATGATCAAAATGTGGTTTGAAGCACAAAAATGGTTACAGCTTATGCAAATTCTCTTATTGAATAATTTATATATATATGATTGGACGCTTGATTGGGGGATGGAAATAATAATGCTTGATAAATCGTAAGTGCTGTTTTACTGCTTTTTGTGTAAGCAACTATATGTAGTGCAGTTGGTATGTTTAGTGTTTTGCTTTAACTGTGTGGCAAAGCATCATTTTATTGGGTTGGATTTGAAAAGTGAACTGATCCAGTGACATTGTGTGCCATGTCTTATTTGGTTACCTATGATAACATTGTTTACTTGTTATTATATATTTCATGATTATTAGCAACAGTCATCAAAATGTCCAAAGCTATTTGCACTGTTAGGAAATTTTATGGGGATCTCAACAAGGTCATGATCATAAGCAAGGTCTAGCTGGCACAAACGCTTTGGCTTTAAGTTATTCTTGTTGCTGTTATAGTCTTGTTTACAGTTATTCATAAAGGTCAATGTTTGTATGAGTGTGTGTATAGTCCATTTCTACCTCTTTCTATTATTCTTGTGTGCAAGTTTATCGCACATAATTGTCCTTAAATTAGATGAACGGCCATTCTGGATCACATAATGTTTCTTGAGTGTACTATTCATTTCTCTTGATCGCTTCAAGGGCTGTTTTCAACATATTATAGGGTTCTTTTTGGCTTCCATTTATGAGTGATATCGTTTCTTGCGTGACAATTGCATAGCTGTAACATATCTCTGATAATAAGTCTTTATTAAATAACCATTTTCTAGGCGTATGTTTGGTGGGCGCAAGTTGTGGGATCCTAAAGATGAACGTGCCTGGGTGCATGATAGATTTGAAGAAATGAATCTGCAGGACATACGTAACAATGAGGTATCTTCCTTCCGCATTATTATTACTTGAAACAATCTGTGAGTTAATGAACATTTCATTAGAGATGCATGATATATTTATTTCAGGAAAGGCGAGGGTCTAGACGTCGTTTTAGGGGTCGTGGTCGTAGCAAAAGTCAGGGTGCTGAAGGTGGTTATGTTAGAGGAAATAGATATCACACATCTCATGATGACGGAAACAACCAAGGTCGTGCTCCAAGGACTGTTAGAGGGAGAGGGCCTAGGCGCTATGAACCTATTCCAAAAAACAAAGGAGATTTTCCTGCAGCTCAAAGCAAACGGTCAGCTGTGGAATTTACTTTTATTATTAATCAGGTGCATCATTTCTTTGATGAGCCAAATACGTGATATATATATATATTTTTTCATACTTGTCAGGTCACTTATAAACCAGCAAGAATCACCATCAATTCATAATACGGGGAGACAGTCTTCTCGGGCTGCAAGTGTGAAATCAGAATTTCCACGAAAGAATACTTTTGCTTCGAGCCTCAATTCTGCTTCACCCCCTTTTTACCCCTCTGGGTCTTCGAATCAAGACATAACGTTGAACCAGAAAAGGGACGTACAAACTGGAAGTATCAATAAGGCCGTTGCTTACTCAACACAGATGAGAAATGATTCTAACATATCCCAGTCTAACTCATTGATGCAAGGAAAGATAGCCACTGATATGGTTGACCATGATAGATTTTATACAGATCCTTCCCTGCTGCCGGCTGCTGGGAAAACTTCAGCTAACCCAAAAGAATTTACTCATTCTGCTAGTTCTAGGGTTCAAGGGAGGGGCTTAAGTAGTGCTGGACCACTAAATAGCCATTCAGGGTCACTCATGGCTGCTCAAATTAGGCCCACTGTAAGACCAGTTCAAGTTCCAACTCAACCTGCAATTCGAAGTTCTACTCAGCAAGTGGTGGAGCCCCTTAGCAATGGAAGGCAAGCATCGCCTCCTCAGCCTCCATCTGTGAATTCATCTGAAGTTGGAGAGGCTGATTCATCTCCAGGTTCAAGCAAATCAAAATTTTCACTGGCTGAAAAAGCAAGGATTAGCAACCAAGGAATTGGAAAGGGCTCTTTTCTGTATGGTGGAGCTCAGGTAATTGGAGCAACCGGAGCTATGGGCCTTGCACATACTGAACAAAACTTTCCTGGTACTCCAGCACTGTTGCCAGGTTTGTAATATTTCCATGTTTGTTTTTGTTTGACGAACTTTCTTGCATGGAATAGCTTTAGTTGTTGAATTTCATATGTTGATGCTTTGACCGTCATGCTATCTCTGTGGACAAGTTTTGTTAAACAGTAATAAGGGGAGATTTATGTTAACATCATATTCATTTCAATGCATTTTTTCTTTACTTAATAGTTATGCAACTTGGGAACCAGCATCCTGGTGGTATTGGGGTTCCTGCTATGGGCATGGCTCTTCCAGGATACGTAGCTCAACCACAACTTGGTTTTGGCAATTCTGAAATGACTTGGTATGAATATTTTGTTATTATCGTCATATTCATGTGGTTTTTACACGTCATTTGCTTTGATCCATATTGGAGTTATCAAAGAATCCTGGTAGGCAAAATAGGAAATCTCCTCTTTTGACATGCACTTGGTTTTTCTTAGATTCTAACAAAATGGAAGTTTGATCAGTCTGCATGAATTTTAGGGTGCCAGTGTTAGCAGGTGCTGCTGGGGCTTTAGGGGCATCTTATTGCCCACCATACGTAGCTCTTGATGGCAATTACTATGCCCGTCCTTCAGGACAGACATCTTCTAGGTAAGGCAAGCCATTCTTTTTGCTATTAATATGAGCTGAAAGAACTTTCTGAAGTATGTCCTCTGATTTCCCCTTTTCCAGTACTTTAGCTTATTTGTAGCTATGTCGTTTCACTTTCCGAATTTGATTTTGTTGTATGTTCTTTGACCTTGCCTATCTTCACATGAAAAGAGCTCAGAGTTGTGTAGTCTGATTTACTTATCACATTTTTCCTCTTGCTATTATCTTCAAGTATTTGCATCTGATTTTTCTGATCTATTGCTGCCAAAATCACTTGTGCTTTAGATGGACCATGGATGAGGGACTTGTAAAGTAGATGAATAGGAAGAAAAATTTTGGACTTGAATTGAACTTAGAACTTCAGGTAAGGCTGAAGTTTGAACTATGAAGTGGATGTCAATTTTATAAAACAAAGGGGCAGCAAAACTGATAGTTATTCTTCTGTGAGATATATGGACTTCACAAGATTGGGGGCATAGTAAACCACATTCTTAGTGGGATCGAGTACATGTCTGAGATATGCCATGCAATAACATGGTGTCTTGTAATTTTTATTTATGTTGGAGTCTAGAATAATAATATCCTTGTTAGACTCGATGAACGATGGTTTGCATCAGGGCTATTATTCGAAAAGCAAATAGGTGTATGAATCTTAATCCTAGGTTCGTCTCTATGACTTGTTAATATCAATTACCGAGCACTTTGCATATGTGATTCGTGCATCCTGTTGATATCAATGATTAATTTAATAGCTGATATGGGTCATCTATATGAATTGCTTTATAAGTATATTTTAATTTATGTTGTATACTCAATTCATATGAAATTAGATTTTGGTATGGAAGAAGAAACCTTTTAAACTAATAATCACATGTAATATCCAATTTGGGTGTTTTCTTCAACGTACACATATTTTTTAGTTGGATATTATCTCGCGATGTCTTTTCAGTTTGTGCACTGAAGGGTTCCACATTTTGTACCCTTTCTTCACAAAAAAAAAGCTTATGAAAAGATGAACTTGTAAAGATTTTGACGTTTTAGTTTGTTAGTTACAAGTGTTATTTATCTAAAGGATAATGGAGTGGAGGTGCTGGGTTATCATTTTTCCTGTTTTTTAGGCCCCGTGTCTTATGTTTTATGATTTATTTTGTTGCAAGAGTTGCATGCTTTTATTTGTTGTGAGCCAAGATTCTATATTGCTACTGTGATAATCCATTGTCAATATCTCTGGCAGAACAACCAAGCATCATCACAATATTATTTCTTTCTAATATGAAATAGCAATAGTATTCTGCCTGGACAAAACATGCTTGGTTAAAGCACCAATTTAATCTGACATGGTTGAATAGTTGACCTGGAAATCTATCATGCCATGCAGTGTCTCACTGATTTGTAGCTTTTGCTGTGTTTCATTGCTTTTTGCTGCATCTATTTTTTGCTTTTCATTTTGGTTCATGTAGTATTCTTAAATACCTCATAAGCCATTTCTTATGCTACAGGGAATCGAGTACAAACAAACCTGGTAGTTCCTTGAAACTCTCACAGAGACCTGGTAGACGACCATTTGGTTCTTCTTTTCTTGTGAATCATTGATCTGAAATTTTCATTGTCATCAAGATCACCTGAGATTTGCTTGTTTTATATTTCTGTAGAGATTGCGAATGAGGAACTTGGAGAACGCCAGAACAAGCCTCGTAGGTAAGCAAAAAAACTCGTCTCTGATTTAACTTTCAAATGCGAGCATTATATAGTGTTTATTGTTTTTGGTTGTCTCCGAAGCATGTTTGCAATATGCCAGTTTTGATATCTTAGCAGATACTCGGAGATGAACTTTGGCCAGTGAAGTGCATAGACAGGATTGGATGTATTTGAATAACAGCTTTAGGTCAGTGAGACAGACGTCTACCTTAAACTTGCATTAGCCAATTAGCTTTCGTTATTCGTAGTTAACTTTATGTTCTTTATGCAGGCATTTTATGATGCCCTCTGTGGTCTTCAGCATCTGATCTGGAACACATTGGGTTGTTTAGAGTCCCAAGATATGCTAGGTACGTGTTGTCTTAGTAATCATCATCGAGAATTAGTATTAACTTCCAATATCAAGTTCTGCTTTCCACTGGGAATTGTAAAATTATCCAGAAGATTAGTATAAAATTGACATGGTTGTCTTGTTAGAAGATTTAAGTAGCTGACTAGTTTCTTGGACTCGATGTATCATTATAATTTTTCATTATGCTTACCGATGTTCTTCAAAGTCTACTTTCGAAGCTTTTCTTTAAATCTTCATCTCCCAATTCTGCATCAACCGATGTTTTCGTTGCTTTTCTAGTTTCTGTTCAAGTGAGCAATCGATGTTCTTGGTTGAAATCTCATTGTCTGCAGTTGTAACTCATGCAGCTGTATAACACTTAAAACACTTGCTCTTGTTGTAAATAATATGAGAAGATCATTTTGCAGCGGGGCAGGTGATGTACGCTTGTTTGAACTCCGGTGAGCCTTTCAAGCACACACTTGTGCATGTGGTATGTCGTTGGGTTTCAACTGACTAGGTGGAGTTTCAATATGCAGGTAAAATATTTAGCTGTGGTTGAAGCTTGTTGGAATGATGAGGTAGTGACCTTTTTAAGAGAGGTACTGAGAGGAATTGTTGAATAACCTGCAGTGCAGTGCAATGGTGTTTGACTAAATTTCAAGATTGTTTGCCACGAGGTGTGTGGCCTGTTGACCAGACCACGTTTGTGTTGTTTGTGTTGCCACTCGTTTAACCAACCGCCTGCTGTTGCATTGGTTGGTTAGTTAATATTGACTGGATTTAAATGTCATTGCTTCTCTGCCTGTGTTATAAGAATTTGTGGTTTGTGCTTTAGTTTTTATTAGCGTTTCCCTTAGTCGTGCTAATGACATTAAGCTTTGTATTTCTGGGTTTGTCTCTTCCATTGCAGGATTGCTGTGCTGTTGCAATAAAACATCATATGGACTTCTCACTCTATTTATAAGGTACATTTTACAAAGATAACAAACAAATTATCTTTGAAGTTGTCTATGTATTAAATTGAGAAGGCTTGGGAGCTGAGGCGATTCGCTTCATCAGGCCAAAGGTCGATGGAATCATGTGGATGATGTATGCGAGAAGCATGTGTTAAGATCTTGCATACCGTCCGAGGGCTAACTTAAGGTTGTGGACACCACAATAAGAGAGCTGAATCTGAGAAAGCATAGAGAGCATCTCGAGAAACCTGATGTACGCATTGGAGATCATTTCTTTTCTCAGAATAGCACGAAAGATATATCGGAACCCATGATTACCAACTATCATAGATTCAACTTAAAGCTGATTAAGTGTTTGGAGAGACGGAACGTTGAACAAAATATTGTGGTCAAACATCAGAATATAAACTTTATTAGTAGTCAAACAAAAAGACATTTTTAAGTCTTTTCGTTGTAACATGTACGATAAGATTTTACCGTTGCGCTGAGATATCCTATTTTTTATTAGAATAGAAATGGATCCAACTTATAAACATCAGAACATAAACATATAATTAATGTGAAGAGGTTAAAAGTCTGTCGGAGTCCCTCTAATATAAGAGAAAGGATAAAAAGTGAGCCTTTCATGTTTTTACAAAGACAAACAAAGTAGTCGGGCGACCCTTCGTAAGCCAAAGTTCCAACCCGAGGCTATTACTACTATGACACAGGCTTCCTGCCACCAGTTGAAGAAGCATCATATAACATCCAACTGTAGAATTGGATGGATGGTAACGTCACAGACGATGGGCACAAGTGAAGCCAGCAACGGTAGACATGAATGAATGAATGAAGAGGTCCGGGATATCAAAGTTGTGCTGCTTGGGCAACAAGATCCGCATATTCCTCGGACACGAACGATGTCACCTTCAGCTTACCATTGTTACCTGGGGATGAGCGCTTCACTCCAATAACTGTTGCCAGGCCTATCAGGTAATGAAAATTATAAACTTATTCATGATTTCTCCAAGTTGCCACTTTTACAAACTAAAATGAGTTGCTAAAATATTAAATATCATAAGATGGTAAATGAAAGAAACCTAAGGCACATCAACCGAACTCTAAGAGCTCGCAACTACACAAGTTGTGTATGCTGGTGAATCTAATTTCTCAGCACCGTATATGTTTTGAGCCATGAGATTTTCTTGAATGATCATAACTGGAAAACATGAATCTGTTGCCATATGTTATGAATATTCCTTTATCCATTATTAAAATGGCATATACATAATCATCTAAAAGTGTACCTATAAGAAATCAAATTAATTAGATGAATACATCAGACTACAGTCTTTACTAACCGTGTAACAAACCAACAAAGACCTGATATATAGGCAGACATAGATTAAAAGACATTTTAATTAAAACACTACAGAAGACAGCATTCAAATTGACTCAATAGCTTTCCATTCCATTTGCTTGAAATTATATGGAACGTATTGGGCATCGTTCCTACCTTTGTAGTCCTACATGAAACGAACTTTTCAGAAGTGCTGTCAACTTTTGGGATCTGGGCTAGCCTAATCTGTACAAGTGGAATAACTTAAAGCCAGAGAAGCTTCATGTTCTAGCACAAAGATCTCAACTGAGATTTACTACAGATGGAACGACAAGAAAGTCTCTTTTCTCACACTAGCAAGAAGGCCACTAGTTCATATACGTCTTTTGAACATCTCTACCCACCTTCTCTCGACTCTTTTCTAACCCATACGTTACTTATGTTGTTCTATCCCCTGAAATGGAAAGTAGGAAAACCCAAACTTTTGGTATGTTTCGGGGCATGCTCTGTCATTGAAATTAAATTTCTCCGTTCTCCAAATCAGATGTTAATGTGTTGACCAAAATGTTATCAAAAGCACATCCCTGCTTTAGCAAGAAAATGTTACAGAAGAGCTTTCTAAACGCAAAACTAAAATATATGCTTACATAGAAAAAGGTTGCATATCTAGACATCACAGGCCTAAGACAAAAACTGATACTGTTAGGCTTTCTACTACTCCCAAAGCTGATTTGTGCTTTTAACTAACTCAAACAAAATGAAATGACAAAATAATTAGTTGGATATGTGCTTTTAGAAACAAAAAAAAAAGCTTCAGATGACATTTTGGAGGATACTCGAACATGTTAGTAAACTACAAGATGAGCAGGTTATCACATTAAAGTACATATTATCAGGTAACATCTAACCATACACCCAACAAAAAGGTAGAGAAGCATAAACATGTAGAAGTTTCAGAATATTCAATAGTTTTCAATGATATAAGATAATGCAATGAATAAATAGAGATAAAGGAGTACTTACTATCATGAATGCGTCCATATAAAAATCTCTCCCCACGCCAATACTCTAAAGGTCTTGACTTAATTCTTGTGCTTCTCCTTACACCAGAATTCCATATCATACCAGCATCTAAATTTATAGAAAAGAGAGTTCCCAGATATTCTCATTATAAAAGATATCATATTACTGTATATTATTACACTTTAAGAGACTGTAATAACTGAACCTGCAAGGCTCTGCCTTCTTGAAACCAATTTTTGCTTGTCTTTTCTGCTTGGCAAAGCTTTTTGTTTCTTTTCAATGTTTTGGGATAATCCAGAAGTTGTATGACAACTTTGTGCCTAAAAGATTAAGATAGTATCAGATGCACAAAGAGATTACACCCACCAGTTCAAAGTTTCAAACTTCAGTAGTAATCGTACTTAAAATATGAGAGAAAATAAATTATCACAAAGCAAGAATTTTCAATCTCATACCATCAATGGAGTCTAACATGGTAATTTGTTATCGATGGAGACCATAGGTGATCATAGACATTGATGAAATCATCAGTGAAATCAGCATATCATTCATTGAAATGTTAATAAAGCTTTAACTACACCATGAAGAATAATGGGAGGATTAATATTGGTGAAAGGTTAATAAAGCTTTAACTTTACCATTGATGTTGACAAGGGGCTACTGTCGATATTGGTGAACGATAATTTATCGGTAGTCAACTCATATGCCTCAAAAGGTTCACATGCTAAATGTGATATTAGTGTGTGACCTACGGACAGTGTAGACAAGTGGTAGTTCGGGAAGCAAAGGGCAAACATATACTAGTTATCCTCTCCTAGTAATAGGGGTTAGCTTGATGATAAGCTAAAAAAACAAGAATGATCACTAATCATCTATGAATCAAGATAGATTACTTGCAGCATCCCCAAATTGTACATTTAATTACATTTTGATCCTCACACATCGATATGTCTCATTCCAATCCTTCAGCAAGTAAATGTTTCAATCTAGTCATGCCATTACCTTTTGTCAAAAAATAATGATAAAGAATTAAAGTACTATTGAAGCATGACATATCATGATAATTATGTTTACACTATCCATGGTGCCAAGTCCATGGAACAATAGAAGCTTAGTGGCAGGAACGAGGATGCTAAAGCCCAGGATCCTCTTAGAATCATGATTCAACCATTCCTAAGTGAAAATGTGGAAACTGTTTCCTAAGACTCGAAATCACATTCCTAGCCCACAAAGACAATGAGGAAGAGGATGAGGTGGCAGAAGAGAATCATAATTCTTTGATACTAACATTCCATATCGCATTTCTAGCCTGCAAAGATGAGGAGGACAAGAAGAATGGCAGGAGTGAAAAAGCTTACCTGGACTTCAGCCTACAGAGAGTAGGAAGGTTTATGAACATCATTGATTTTGATGTGGAAGGATTGAGGCCTCAATTATGTTAACACAAACAAGACTTAGCAAGTTATTCTCTTGCAAAAATTTGCCATACATATAAAAAATAAAGAACTTATATCATTGACAACCTATAGTCGGCTATAAAATCTTGTAAACCCCTATTCACTAGCCTACATTCAGATGTAAAAGAAAATTAATGTTTTTCACAAAGAAACCATTAAATTTTCTTCTTATTCTTTTATTGGAAGTTTTAAAAATGTTATCACATTTTATCTAAATGTTCCGTTCGTCATGAGAGAAATAAGGAGTGCATTATACATAATGTGTATCATTAGAGACCAAAAAAAAAAAAAAAAGCAATCAATGGTATTAATCTCAAAATTAAATGCTTGACATGATCATCTTAAGACTTGTGCTTTTACATAGAGGTCAGAGATATATTGTGTTGCATGGTGCATTTAGGTACACAAAGTAGATACCAAATTCTTCATCATTTACCCAAAATGTCATGGCACGCTATATCATATGCACATTTTGCAAATTAGTTCTACTTACTATACAAAGATAGAGAATTAAGTCATTGATAAATTAAAGCCGAACCTAAAGTATATTACATTCCTTGATTTCACTAGGAGTATTTACTAGTTATCATAATGAAACATAAGGTTCCAACAGGTTTGGAAGATTCCAATAAACCATACAGTGACATGTTAAAGAAATAAACATCTAACAAAAGAAAAATGCAATATAAGAAATAGATACAAGAGCCATTACCTCCATATTCCCTCCTGCTAATGTGTGTACATCTTTAGATTGCTCATTCACAGGAAGGACTGTTGTTGAGAGAATTAAATTCTATGTCAAATATTGCAACTAAGACTTTAGATAATACGAATAGTATAATCATAGTAAATTGCACTTGCACACTGAACATAAAACTGAAATACAAAAAACAAAATATGCATTGCACTGTTGCATATGTTGTAAAACAAAAATATCCATAACATAGAAACTGGCTATATATTTAAGAGTTATATAAGATAAGAAAACAAGGAAATATGAAACCGGAACTTACAACCGAATTAAATAAGAAAATGTCAAATACAGAGTACTTTCAGGTGAGTATTTGAAGAAAATGTCAGATACAGAAACCATCTCAGCTGAGCATGACATACCTCTTGATGCCTCTGCATCAACCACCATTACATCTGGAGCTCCTACCCTTACCTAGAGTTTGCATCAGACAATCAGATTTCAGCATCCCTTTAAAAACTCAATAGTGAAAACCTTTGCATCTACAAGCACTTGCCTGATTTTGCAAATTGTCATCAGCACCACATTTATCAACAATGGTATCATTTTCAGATACAATATGACATTCGGTTGTACTTTCAAGTTTGTTATCTGATCCATATCTATTAATCTGATTGGAGCAACCAAATGTCGGATCATCAACGTCAGGATAAGCTGTAGAGTGGGCAAGCACTGAAATGATCCACAAAAGAAAAAGAAAAAGGAAACATGAGAAGAGAAATATAAACAGGGCAAAAGTAATGTTCCGTCCTTGAACAAAGCACAATTGGCACAAACGAAAGGGTTTAGTCAAAAATGCATTATCTGGATGAAATCCATATTTAAGTATTTGAAGAAAATATCAAATGCAGAAACCATCTCAAGTGAGCATACATACCTCTGGGTGCCTCTGCATCAACCACCAGTACATCTGGTGCTCCAACATTTACCTAGAGTTTGCATCAGACAATCAGATTTCTGCATCCTATTAAAACTTAATAAAAAAAATTTTGCATCTACAAGCACTCGCCTGATTTTGCAAATTGTCATCAGCATCACATTTATCGACAATTGTATCACTTTCAGATATAATATGACCTTCAGCTGTACTTTCATGTTTGCTATCTGATCCATCTCTACTACATTGATTGGAGCAACCAGAAGTCGGATCATCAACGTCAGGATAAGCTGTAGAGTGGGGAGGCACTGAAATGATCCACACAAAAAAACAAAACGAAAAAAGAAACATGAGAAGAGAAATATAAACGAGGCAAAAGTAATGCTCCGTCCTTGAACAAAGCACAATTGGCACAAACGAAAGGGTTTAGTTAAAAATGCATTATCTGGATGAAATCCTTATTTGAGTATTTGAAGAAAATATCAAACACAGAAACCATCTCAGGTGAGCATACATACCTCTGGGTGCCTCGGCATCAACCACCAGTACACCTGGTGCTCCAACATTTACCTAGATTTTGCATCAGACAATCAGATTTCTGCATTCCATTAAAACTTAATAAAAAAAACTTTGAATCTACAAGAACTCACCTGATTTTGCAAATTGTCATCAGCATCACATTTATCAACAACGGTATCACTTTCAGATATAATATGACCGTCAGCTGTACTTTCACGTTTGCTATGTGGTCCATCTCTACTACATTGATTGGAGCAAACAGAAGCTGGATCCTCAACATCATGATCAGGACGTTCATACAATGGATCAAGTTGGACACGATTGCCCTAAAAAAGAACATGCACCAGAAGGTTATAACATGATACTGCAGTACTATGAATATGGCCCAGAACCAATAATTACTTACTTCCTCCATTTGCTCATTGAACCCATCAAAATTGCTCAGGTCATCAGTCATTAAATGGTCCCTATGTTCTATTGTACTTTCAGGTGAACAATGCACATGTTCTATTACATCTTCCTCTGTTGCAATCTTATCATCAATGGTTTTATCTGCTTTGGCATCTGAAATCTGCAATTTATCAACCAAATTCAATATTCCATCATCCGACCTCACAGAATCTAAAGCATCTCTAACAAGCAAACCATTCCGATTCGGATAACTGATATTAGCAGGAGGTGAAAGAGACTTTTTCTGCCAGCAGCTAGTTGGACAAGAGTCACCGGAATACGGTGCATCATCACTTGGAGGAATCATGTATGGATCTTCTAGTGGTTCATCAACTGAAATACGCCATTGAAAATTTGTAATCGCTGCAAGTGGACTTCGTGCTGGAGTTTGTGAAGTTGAATATGGTGCATCAGCACTCGGAGGGAACATGTATGGATTTCCTTGTTGATCAATAAGTGACATATGCCTTTGCAAGTATGAAGTATCTGCAAGCGGACTTCTTGATAGGGTTGCTGAAGTTGGCAGAAGTTGGTGAGCTTCTGATTTCTCTTTTGCTACTCTATTTTCCAATGTCCTAAAATCATTTCTCCGGATGGAATGCAACTCAGGAAGATGTATTTTTCCTATCTCAATTGACTTAATCTGCAAGCTCTCCCTCAGAAAAGCTGTCCCTTCACCTTCATCCAAATCTCTGAATGAAAACAACAGCTTTTCCAGAATATTGTTTGCATTGTTCTCATCAGCTACAGAATCTGTTGAAATTATCAAAGATCACTCAGAATCTCTTTCAACAATAGTAATTAAACTAATGTTTGATAGAATTACTGAACCTTCTCGTTCGGTAGCTAAAAGGTGTATGTTATTTGTGTCCGTGGAATGTAAATTGCAAGGTTGATCAAATGAAGTAGGATGCAGATTTGCAGTTGGCTTGATTTTAATTGAAGCCTTGTATGGAGTGGCATTTCTCTGATCAAGAACTTCCTGTGATACACTAAATGCTTCAGCAGTATCAACTGTAGCAGAGAAGTGATGCTTATAACTAACCGTCTTCCTGGTACAATGAAAGAAACAGAAATCACCAAAAACACTAAAAAAATACAACAAAATTTCATCTTAATCAAGGTAAAGCACATGGCAAGCATAGAGGATATAGTATTTTTGTTAAGACTATTATATGAATAATCTACTAACCACATTAAACATTAATACCAAGATAAGTGACAATATCAGATCATCAAATGTCATGATTTTTTTGTCAGTTGATCCACACAGTAAATACACACAACTATTAGGAAATTCATACCTATCACTTATTACAAGTCTATTTATTTAGTTGGTTTATAGCTAGTGCAAGAATACATAACAAGGCCACCAGTACTAATCTATACAACACTTCACTAAGGTGTTAGTAAATGTAATAATGTCAAATTGCATGTACAGTTGTCTTGATATCTTAAAAAAATCAAATGTTCCACAGCTAGCATTAATGCCAGAATACAACTTAAAAAAAAAAAACAACTCCAATAAATCCAAAACGGAAGCAACATAAGTCAATCAAATGTATGTGAAAATCCATCGCCAGTTGCAACTCCACTACACCGTTATGAAACAGTATGGAAAATTATGGTGCATTATGAATGATAATTGATCTCCAAAATAAGTGCATCACAATACTTGGAAATTTATCCCAGCATATGCAATGTCGATGTCATTTTGCAACTCGTGTCCCCAACAAGGAAAGCGAGGTTTTATAATGAATGCAAATATAAGCATCAATGGAGGTTCTTGTACATTAAAACTTAGCTAATTGTACAATGCAACTATATTGAATCAACTATTGAACAAAGTTAGACATACCCTAGAATTCCAAGACGACGTTTGCGACCAGTGACCTGCTGATTCTTTGCAGGTTCAGTAACAGCCTCACCCCTTAGTTTCTTTAGCTCTTTGCCCGCATCTACGTTTTCACCAAAAAAAAAAATAAGTGGGTGGAGGATAACTGAGAGATAAAGGTTACACAACAGATCAATTCCAAATAGTAGGCAGAGGATTACTCTCAAGTTGCTCAAAGGCGAAGAAGAACTCCTCCGGATCATCTAAATGATCAATTTGAGAATTAAAGTCAACATCTGGAACAGGGTTGCTGTCAGAGAAAGATTTGCAAAGCCCTTTTTAGCAGTCGCATCAGATAACGATTAAATGTAAATAGTCAGCACGATGTACTATAAAGCAAACAGATGGATCCCAAACAACAATAGTACAGGGCAGGGAAGCAAGAAGCTATAACCGGCAGAGTCTAAAAGAGTGGAATTTAAGAGCGAGCAAACGATTTGAAACAAGATGTTTTACCTTGATATGGGCTTCAAGGAAAATTGAGCACGTTTACGGCCCAACGCGGGCCTTCGCGAAACAAGCCGATTCTTAACATCTGCAGGAATCGTCTTGTTTCCGTCTTGGAATGAATTTACAACGTTTTGACAACTATTGTTGATAGCATGCGCCTGCTCCAGGACCTCCTTGGAGCCAACCTGATCACGAAAAGAGAAGCCTAACAATTAGAACCTCAGGACCAACACGGGAACACACCGACGAAAAAGAAAGGGACAATGTCCAGCCCTACCGATCAATAATTCAAAAAGGAAAACCCTAAAACCTCGGATCCAAGAAAACCGACGCATAAGGTTGAATTGGAGCGAGCAAGAAATCGAATGTTACCACGGAATCAAGAAGAGCTTTGATGACCTCCGTCTCGTGCGCGTCCAAGGGAGGCGGGTCGGCACGGAGCGCGCCTCCTAGAGTTCGTGGGAGGAGGGAAAGAAGGGAGAAGTCTGCGAAGGGGTCCTCGATCGCGGAGCTGCTCCCAAGGTCAACAGCCATCGATCATGGCGGGAGTCAAGAAGCCCTTCGTCGTCAAATCGGGAGGGGGAAGTGCGAAGGAGGAAAGGAAGAGGGCTGACGATTTCCGATTTCAAATTTGGGGCTTCCGAGTGAGCGGGACGGCTCGCACAGGGCATCGCTTTTGATGTGACATTAATGCGAAGGTGGCTCGTGGGCCGAATCGAGTGGAAATTAGCCCGTTTAACACGTCACAATGGACCGGATAGTAAAATCGACCCGCCTGCGTCGATCCAAGCTCACCTGCTTCCATTAGAATCACTTGAACCCGGTCTGATCGGACTCGGTTCAATGGACCATCGGTCGAACCAGTGAGTCGACTCATTAGATCGTATATTTAAATTAAACATATTATAAAATTATATTTACTGCCCGATAATATTTTTAAAAATATAAAAAAAGGTCAAAGTTAATATAAACAGTTGAGCAGTCTTAAACAAATCAAAACTAATCTTTTATACGTAAAATAAAATTATTCATCGATATTGTAAACATAAACCTTTTTCCTAATTACTGACACATCATAGTATTTAAGAATAAATTGTTCGATAATAAAAACTGAAATAGTTTATTTATCAATGTGTCACTCTAATATTAAATACGCTTGAATTTCTCTAAGATCAAAAGTATTATTTCTAATCATTGAACTATCGCTCGATAGCTGTTATCCCAATAAATTCATTTTACCTTATTCAGTTTTTTTTTATTTTAATACAACAAAGGATTTTTTTTACAACAAATAATTAACAGACTTCTAATACAGTTTTTTTACAATTGACTAATATAGTTGACAAAGATTTTTGATAAATTAATATAAGATGATAGAGTCGATTTTTATTTTCATCATTTATCAATTATTATAGTCGATAATATCATCAACTTTACCGATAAAAGATATATAATAGCACATGCACGAATGTAACGAAAATAATGAGCAAAAAGATAATTTCAATAGTGGTGATAGGTTAATTACAATTATCCCATGTAGTTAGATCTTTTTACTATCTTGATCTATGGGCTTCAATTTATATTAGAATTCATATAATTATAAAAATAAAAATATTTAATTCATTTACCATAACGTCTTTTACTAATGGAAGATACAACATGTGATAATACGTGAATGAATAGCACAAAGACACAATAAAGTAATTTCAATAGTGATGACAAATTATGACATCGTGGGTAGCTATTGTGATGTTGGTTATTGACAACGACGTGATGGTCGATCATGTTGATGTCGATCTGAATATTGACGATAAATAGAAGAGGAGATAGGGCGATGAGACATCTGCGTTAATGTTTAAATAGGAAGACGATGAAAGTGAAACATTTGTGTCGTTGTGAGTACATCTTTGCTTCTTCTTCCTCCTGTAGCGTTGATCCACATCTATGTTGGTGCTAGAGGAAGAAAATGAGATAGATGAGACATATGCATCATCGATAACGAAGAAGAAGGAGGAGGGTGTGGTAAAATGATATGGCACCATGCACATGCTATTATTCCATCGGTGAAATTAGATTAAATAAGATTAAATATTTTATTTTTATAATTATAAAGTTTATATTATAAAATTTTTAAATGCAAAGATCGATATATTAAAGAGATCTAACTATAAGGAATAATACGTAATTAACCCATCATCATCATTAAACTTACTTTTTTTATCATCATTTTCGTTTCATTTATATATGTTCTGTCACGTATTGTCATAAATATCTAACTAGTAAGGTAATATGTATGACATCGAAGATAATATATGGTACCAACCGAAGATACGATAACGAAAGCAATGTTGCCTTACTTTCACCTAACATAATAGAAGACAGACCTCAAGTCAAATTTGGTGGTGCTTAGCCGTCACGTTGTAGGAGTCTTCTCATCACTGCTACTTGCGGACGGACGGTATGTTTGTTGCTGCTTCAATCTCGAAGCGATCTGTCATTTCATACGCACGTCACCGACCAACGCCAAGCGAATTGGACAGCACCGACTTGACACTTCCATCAGCACGCGCGTACCGAGGGATGCGAGGGCGCCGCGGTGGACGCCATCGCCCTTGATGTGCCGTAGCGCCGGTCGAGGACGGCACCGTGGTCGTGTCAGCCCACGAACACATGCGGAGTCAGACTTGAGTCACGAAGACGGTGTGATCGTGCCATGTGATGCATTCAATTCCAGCCACGTTTCTGAAGCGGCTTTCCAAATATGCTCCTCTGTTGCCCTAATTTATACTGGAAAGAACGGGCGCACGTGGAAACTGCAGTGAGCGTTCTGATTCGGGAGATCGTGACCTTTCGATGGTCAGATTGTGTCCGCGTTGATTCCTGGCAGAGGCAGCAATAGAGAGTTCGTCTCTTAACTCGAGGATATATTATTCCGCAGGTCCCACGTTTTCTCCAAGCATTTTCGTTAAGACATTCCTTCGGGCACAACATAACAAAGAGTCCACCCCAACCAACAAATATGACGCACCACCAACCCAACAGTTACAATTCCTTGCATTTCACTGTTGGCAGCAGATAAGCAAGTGGAACACCCGCGCCCATCATACCACATCGCTGCCGCTCAATTCCTCTCGTCGTCGTTGTTCAACGGCTAGATTTACTTCGATCGAACGATGTCGTGCTGATTCATTTCGACGGATCAGATTGTCTGATCTGGCCCAGGTGGGAGAATTGCAACCGTCCGTTTTGAACCGTAAAGGAAGAGGATTCGGCGAGAAGCAAAACATCTGGAATTCTTTTATATTTCTTTGTACTGCCGCTTTTGGCTTCTCTTGCTGCTGCTGCTGCTCCGCAGATCCATCCCGGTCATTCGACGAGGGTGGGGGAGATCGAAGGCGGCCCCGATCTCACCAGCCCCAGCTGGAATTCGCCGATTCCTACCGGAACCACGCTTCTGATCGAGCTCTTCTCGCCAGATCTGTGAATTTCTCCGCCTTTCTCCGGGGTTTCCGGGGGTTTGTATTTCGGCCCTTTCCTCCGATTGCTCTCCCTGGCGGAGATCTGGAATTAGAGTCGTCTCGGTTAGCTCGGCGTGTCGGTAGGTGGGATTTGTGTTGTCTGTTGGAGATTCTTGAAACTTAGGGTTTCTGCTTCCCGCTCACGGATTTTGAGTCGCGTCCTCTTGGTTTGATTAGGCTACCGATTTCCCTAATCTGGACATCTTAGGGCTTCGAGAGGAAGTCGTAGTTCCCAACAGCATTCTAATCCAGTTGCTTTATCGCACGCGTTACGTTGATGCCGTCATTTTCGAGTCAGTCAACGGCATCAGCATCCCCAGATGGGGTTTGATTCAGTGCATGCCATTCTTGTCGCGAGACTGACAGCATGAGCTCGATCTGAGGGCCTCCCTAGTTTAGGCATCATGTGGAAGCAATTCCTCAGTAAGTTACCTCGCAAATCTTCCAAATCTGATGCTTCTTCGGGCTCCGCTCACAGCCATCTCAGCAACAATGGGATGGCCTCCGCGAACGGGAACCCAATCCAGCGGACTAGCAGTGGCAATGTGGTTTCCTCCCGGTCGGCCACTGTGAAGCGGACTGCTTCTGCTATCTTTCCGTCCAGTGTCGTCACCAGCATCGAACCTCTCCTGTTGTTCAAAGATGTCCCTAACTCTGAAAAGCATAACCTTTTCATCAGTAAGATGAAGCTCTGCTGTGTTGTCTTCGATTTCTCTGATCCAAACAAGAACTGTGCCGAGAAGGATATGAAACGACAGGCACTATTAGATCTCGTCGATTACGTTGATGCTGGTACTTCTAAGTTTACCGAGCCTATGATTTCTGCTAGCTGTAAGATGTTCGCTATTAACTTGTTTAGAACTTTCCCTCCAAACACACGATCCAGTACTGGTGGCGGGGAGGCTGAAGAGGAAGAGCTGATGTTCGATCCAGCTTGGTCCCATCTGCAACTCGTCTATGATTTGCTTCTAAAGTTCATAGAGTCCTCCTCGCTTGATTCTAAGATAGGAAAGAAGTATGTAGATCATTCATTCATTGCAAGACTGCTTGAACTCTTTGATTCCGAGGACCCCAGAGAAAAGGATTGCTTGAAAACTATCCTGCATAGGATCTACGGAAAATTTATGGTGCATCGTCCTTTCATCAGGAAAGCAGTGAGCAATATATTTTATCGGTTTGTGTTTGAGACAGATCGGCATAATGGGATTGCCGAGTTGTTAGAAGTTTTTGGCAGTGTGATCAGTGGGTTTGCTCTGCCTCTCAAGGAGGAGCACAAAATTTTCTTGTGGAGGGCTTTAATACCGCTGCATAAACCGAAAACATTAGGTGTTTATCTTCAGCAGCTGACTTACTGTATGACACAGTTCATAGAGAAAGAGCCTATGCTGGCAAGCTCAGTGATAAAAGGGTTGTTGAGATATTGGCCAGTGACAAACAGTCAGAAGGAAGTTATGTTTTTGAGCGAGTTGGAGGAGGTCTTGGAGTCTACTAGCCCAGCGGAGCTCCAGAAATGTGTGATTCCATTGTTCCGGAGGATTGGTTTCTGTATCAACAGCTCCCACTTCCAGGTGATCATAACTGTTTCTCTAACTTAAACTGCAATTTGTCATCTAATTGTAAAGTTGTTGAATCTCTAATGGGCATTCTTAGCTTTATATGCGCTTCCAACCTATTATCGATGCTAATAATTATGTTCATATCTTGAAGTTTCCCTCTTTCTATTGCCTTTTCTTTCTAGCTGCTGTTTTCTTTGGCTAAAAAGAAGACATTTCCCTGTTACCTGCATCTGTGTGCATGTTCCACTAATTCCTAATTTGAATGTTGATATGAACTCTCAGAGGTGTCTTGAAAGAGTAGGTTGGTTATCGATGGGGTTCTACAGTCTTGCCAATCATCTACCTTGCTTATTGTGATAAACTCGTGCAAACAACACTCTATCGGGGTTTACCTGTGTTGATAATCTGTTACCTGGAACATGGCATGCATTTTTACTCTGGCAAGACTGAAATGAGAACTTGAGTTTGTATTTGTTGATTACGCAATAAAGTATTCTGAAAAAGTTTAATTAAATATGTCCAATTAATTCGTAGTTGTGATAATTTTAGCATACTTCTAAAACTTATAAGACGGAGTTTCTGGTCGAACACTTGGTTCAACACATAGTCCAGGCACATAGCATATATAAAATGTATGGGCACATACATGTAAGTACTCAAATTTCAGTACTTACATGTATATATATTGTGTGCGAGGAAGATCTATATATACAACCTTGCAAGTTAAGAGGTTGTTTTCATGAAAATAAAGATGTTATTTTTGTGATTCAAGCACTTGACGCATAAGTCACAAACCAGAAATCGTAACGTGGTGCCAAGGGTTGCCATCTGTGTATTTAAATTCCTTTCTCGACCTTACGTATGCTTAGTTACTATTTTCTCTTTTTTTTTCTAAAGAGTTGTGCAACCTAGAGTTGATTCAAATTATTTTTTGTTTGTCATAAAGGTATTCGTATGTTATTTCTTGTTTGTAGCTTTTATCATTGATAGTATGCTCTTCAAGAATCAGCTACTTTTCCGTCCAAGCAGATCTTAGTTGCTGGAATGATAAACCTGTAGTTTCGTCAAGAAGGTTTCTCTAGCGGATTGCACTTGTGACCTACATGAGCACCTGACTCTATTTTTGCAGCAAATGTAGCAAACTGGGGGAAAGTTTTGACAAGCAATCAATAAGGGCAACATAACATCACCCCTCCTTTTTTCCCCCTTCATTGTGATTACCTAGTTTATAAGCAAATGGTGATGCTAGGTAAGTGTAGTCATATTTAATCTTGTGATTAGAAAACAATAAGTAATGCACCATAGTGGCCTTCATTACCATTCGAATGTTGGCTTTGAAATTCATACTGGTTTTTGCAGCTAGCTTGTATTCTTGTTTTCATTTCTCAACACCACTATTTTAATGATGTTTTAAATGAATATCATCAGGTTGCGGAGAGGGCCCTACTCATGTGGAATAATGACCATGTGACAAGTCTGGCGTCACAAAACCAGCAAGCAATCATGCCTTTGATTTTGCCAGCCTTGGAGAGGAACATCAGGAGTCATTGGAACCAAGCTGTTTTGAATTTAACAGAAAATGTCAAAAAAATGCTATCTGAGATGAACGAAGAGCTATTTACGGCTTGCAAAAAGAAGTTCGAGGATGAAGAAGAGAAGCGAGTGGCAATGGAGGAGAAGCGAAGAATGATCTGGGAGTGTCTGGAGACTACTGCCGCGTTCCAGCCAGTGACTAGTAACACAGCCGTCCTGGTAATACCTGCAATTACTCCACCAATTGCTGCTGTTCTTAGTTGAAGTAATACAAATGGTTTAGGAGAAACAATGAGTAGTAGCACCAAACGTATTCAATTAAATTAGCTCCTTTATTGTTGGTGTATTGACGGCAATGCTTGCGAGAGTAATGGCAATCATTTTGTGCACTTCCGCTATTTGCTAGGAGTATAAGCTGATTCTCTTGTAACTTGTTTCTGCTCTTGATGATTTGTAGATGTCTACCCACCGGTATGTCACATATGACCTTAGGTTTTATGTACTTATACAACTCGATTTGGAGCATGATCCAATTAGGAGCTGTAAAGATCTCAATGTCCCATGCTTAGTGATTTATAATTTGTGGATCTTCGAGCATTATTTTTTGTTGGTGTGGTGCAGAGAATACCCGTGTAAGGACGAATAATGATCATTGATGGATAGCAAGGTGCCAAGGTCTTGGGATCGAAGTCCTAGGGGATCGAATCCAACACCTCAATCTCAGAGTAGGATGCTGTCTCCATCACCTCTATCAACAATTCTAACATCCTGTAGATCTCCGACGACTGAGGGTGCGACCTGTCTTCTGCATTAAAAGAATGCACCTCGTTCGTGATCTCTATCCAACTCCATCCCGGGACTTTGCTTAGCCCTCTGCTCCTCATCGTCTTCTGAACCGTGGCTCTGTCCGCCCACAGTCCAAGACCGGAGTACATGTGCGACAGAAGGACGTAGGTGGAGTGGTGTTCCGCCTCCGACAGACGCAAGTGCTCGCTCACACGTCTCGCCAACGCCATGTCGCCGTGAATTCTGCATGCACCCAACAGCGTCATCCACACCATCGCGTCGGGCTGGAAGGGCATCGACTCTACCAGCTTCTTCGCTTCGTCGAGGCGGCCCGCTCGACCGAAGAGATCAACCCCACACGCATAATGCTCCATCCTCAATGGAACTCCGAACGCTGGCTGCATCAGCTTCAACAATCGGGACCCTTCTTCCACAAGACCAGTGTGACTGCATGCGGTGATCAAGCCCACGAAGGTTATGTGGTCAGGCGACACCTCTTGTTCTTGCATCTTAGAGAAGAGATGAAGCGCGGTTCGGCCTCGCCCATGCTGCGCGTACCCAAAGATCATGGAGTTCCACGTCACGGAGCTACCATGGGGCGTTTCGTCGAACGCCTGTCGCGCATCGTCGAGGACGCCGCACTTGGAGTACATGTAGATCAAAGAGCTACCCACGAATTCATTGGCGGCGAAGCCCGACCTCAGGGCTAAACCGTGGATTTGCCGACCCAGTTGAAGGACCGCCAGATCGGAGCAGGATCTTAAGGTGGCAGAGAATGAATAGTGATCGATCTCGACATGCACGGATCGCATGTGAGCAAAGAGCTTCGCTGCTGCCTCGCCCAACCCGTTCTGAGAAAGCCCGGTGAGCATCGAGTTCCAGGACACAGAGTCCTTGAGTTCCATGGACCGGAAGCATCTCCAGGCATCATCCACCGTGCCCTCCTCCCCGGGTCTAATGTACATCGCGATGAGCGCGTTGGACACCTGCAGTGCGTCATCGAAGCCCCTCTTGATCGCTACCGCGTGCAACGCCCGGCCATTGCCACTCTGCCCATGCTCAAAGCACGCACTGATCGCACTGGTGAATGTGTATATATCTGGATCGATTCCGAGCTTCTGCATCCTGACAAAGAGCTCGATCGCGTCCGCTGTGAAGCCATGGCAGGAATAAGCCGCAAGCATAGAGTTCCATGTCACCAGATCTTTCACGCGGTCCATCTTGTCGAAGATCTTCCTTGACTCCGCTACCGACCCACACTGCGAGTACGCTGTGATGGCCGCATTATACACGATGGTATCTGCCGTTCTGCCGCACTTCACGATCTTAGCATGCGCTTGGGACATCAGTCCGTAATCCGCACTCCCGTCCAGCAACGTCAAGAGGCTGGCAAAAGTGGCCTCGTCCAGCATCACGCCCTCTCTCTCCATCCGGCACGAAACATGGAAGGCAGCTTTAGCATCTCCGGCCCGTGCATAACCCGCAACCACTGCGTTCCAGGAGACGACGCTCCGCTCTGGCATGAGCTCCAAGGCCATAACAGCCTCTCGAATCCGACCGCACTTTGCATACATGTCGACCAGCGCGCTACCGGAGAACACGTTGCGGTCGAAGCTCGACTTCACGATCAAAGCATGCACCTGACGGCCGAGGTCGAGCCGGGCGGCGCAGGCGACGGACTTGAGGACGCTTCCAAAGGTGTACTGATCGAAGGGCAGACCCTCGGACAGCATGGTCCCGAACACGGACCACGCCTGCCGGTGCGCCTGAGACAGGACATGGGCAGCGATGAGGGAGTTCCACGAAGCGGTGTCTCGCAGTGGGATTTCATCGAACAACTTGCAGGCTTCGACGAGCCCACCGCTCTTGGAGTAGGCGGCGAGGACTTTATTCCAGGTGCAAGGGTCGAGGGCGTCCCCCGATTTCAGTAGCCAGGCGTGGGTCTTGGCTGCGGAGCGCAAGGCGGCGTCGAGGCGCCGAGACGAGTGCATGCCCCAACCGTTCGCAGAAATGCGTGCGACCAAAGCTGCAATGCGACGTGAACCATGACGCTTATACGCGACCGTGCAATGCGATGCGCGTGCGTGTGACGGATGGCTCTTTACGATTTTGCTGCCAAATAACCTGCTTCATAATTGTATGTAAGAATGACTCACAGAGTTGTCTTCATCATCAAACCGCATACATATCCCCAAATTATCTATCTATGATCACAGAAATATTTTGGTGTTTGGCAGGCACTGCCATCTTCATCTCTTTTGGAAGTTGAGCATCTTAATGGAGAATGCAAAGAGGAAAGCAAAGAGCAGAGGAAACGCCACCACCATCACAGCTACCACCCCCAAGAAGCTATGCTTGAACCCGAAGTAACTCCTCAAGAAATCCGACACGACCTCGCCGGTGTCCTCGAGTCTCTCCTCTATATCACCGAACTGTGAGGTGACCAATCCATACAAGGTCCAAGCTACAGGACATGCCCAGTAGTACCATCTCCACCATATCGGGATTCTCTACAGAAGGAAGGAGTCGATTAAGTGGATGTCATCGAGTTAGGAAAGCACGTAAACAGAGTCTCTAACTCACAGGTCGTGGGACGATGAATCCGGAGAAGAGATTCCATAGTCCGTAGAAGGCAGCAGAGACGATGGCGGCGATGTTGTGGTTGGGAGTGATCCCCACCGTCATCATTCCGTAGAACGTGAAGTAGAGGAGGGTGAAGTACATGAAGAATATGTACCAGAAGAACTTAGCAACAGTCCACTCGAAGCCAATCATGGCGTACACGATCACACCATATAGGATCGACTGGATCAGAACGTACGGTAGCTCGATCACCACCTGTGAATGGAACAACACCGTGTTAGTCGACGCATGCATGCCTACAAGGTTAGTCAAATCCGATTCGGGAGAGGATTACTTGTCCAAACGCATACGGCAGAGCTGAGTACATTCCAGCTGCTCTCTCCCTGTAAAAGACCGTTCGTTCGACGGCCACCACCGGTTGAACGGAGGAGCAGTTCTGCACCCCGATGAAGATGACAGCGGCGTACATGGAACCCATAGCATTGAACAGATCTATTTTCTTCGATCTGCAGATTATTTCGATCAGATGTAGCCAAAAGCTCAGGATTGTTAGGATTTGACGAAGGAGAAGCTTACGTTTTGGAGCCGAGGTCCCAAAATATGGTGCCAAACAGCAGAGCGATGATGGTTGTGAAGAAGAACCTCACGGCGGTATACGGAGGGTTCCTCCAGTATGACAAGTGCTGTTTCCACAGGCACGCCATGCATTGCACGGCCATTGGTTGAGAGTACTGCGTTGGGAAGTAGAGATCACTCGAACCCGGAGGAGGATTGCTCAGTTCCTGGATCAACCTCTTGTTTCTCCTGCATTGCGGAATGTGCACCGATGTAAGACATGGCGGTCTGCTACATACAGAGAGGACGAAACAGAGCACTCACTGGTAGAGCTCCGAGTTCTTGTATACTTGGCTGAAGTCGACACCCAGTATGCCTTCTTGCGCCTGTGTCGTCACTTCCAACATCCATGTCGCGGGGTTGTAACCATCCTTTATCTTGCTGACACCATTGATTCCCTGACGGGAGGAGATCAAGAAAAACACAGTTGACTGTATTATCATCCTGCTGAATCATTACATACGATTCGATCTATTGTGGATCGTCTCACCTCAAAATAATCGATCAGATGGCAAGAATGGCGACCGAGGGGACCTGCGTATATCTCTTCTCCACCTCGCTTCAATAGGAAGAGCTGCAGACAAACCGGCACAAGTCACACCGCGGTGATTACTCTGCACTCGAAACGTGCAATTCAATTACCTCCTCGAGAGATCTCTCACCTCATCGAAAGCTTCGAATATGTCGATGCTGGGTTGGTGAATGGTGCACACCACCGTCCTCCCGGTGTCCACCGTGTTCCTCACGGTCCTCATGACGATGGCCGCAGCCCTTGCGTCGAGCCCAGAGGTGGGTTCATCCATGAATATGATGGATGGGTTGGCGACCAGCTCCACGGCGATGGTCAACCTCTTCCTTTGCTCGGTCGATAGCCCATCGACTCCTGGCAACCCAACCAGCGCATCCCTCAGTGGCGTCAGCTCCACAAGCTCCATGACCTCGTCGACGAACATCTGCAAGAAATGGCATGTAGTCGGTGAGCCTTTGCACGGAAGACAGGTGCGCGCATGGTGTATCTGTGCTCTTGGACGAACCTTCCTTGTTTCAGAATCGACCTCAGGAGGTAGCCGAAGCCAGGCGGAGTAGACGATGGACTCGTAAACCGTGACGTGAGGAGAGTGGATGTCATTCTGTTCGCAGTATCCTGATATGCGAGCAAAGGTCTCCTGCTTCTTAGGGTAGCCGGAGATGTTAATGTTTCCTTCGATGTATCCCCCGGTCTTTCTCCCAGCCAGCACATCCATCAGCGTCGTCTTCCCGGCTCCGCTTACGCCCATCAGCGCCGTGAGCACACCTGGCCTGAAAGATCCACTCACACCCTTGAGGAGCTCCAAGCGGTCTTCCGCCACACCTTGAGCTTTCATTTCCTGCATATGCCCATCACAGTCCGTCAAAAAAGATGTTCCGGGAACATGAACTGCCGAGCAGGAACGAGAATGAGCACCTGAGGCATGTCGACAGAGTATCTTATATCATCGAAGGTGATGGAAAGCGGGGTGAAGGGGAGGACCATTCCCCTTCTGTTCTGATCGAAAGCTGCCTTCATGGAACCCAATGAGCTGTCCTTCCTCCTCATTCCATTCTCGCTACCCGCACGCCGAGATTTAGAGAGCATTGACTTGGCATGTCCACGGGACTTGCTCTTGGATGCAGAGTGATCTATAGATTTCCTTCCTCTGGATGATGACTCTAATCCTTCTCCGGTTAGATTGATGTGTTTTTCCTTCAAAGTCTCCTCAGAAATAGGCGGCTGAGATTTTCCAAAGGCTGCAAATTGAAGATAGCCGAATCAAATCCTGCTCCTGTTGCAGTATTGCAGAGATGAGGAACACTACTCACGATCGAGATAGCTGAGAGCCAGAGTGAACAGAGCATTGAACAGAAGTACGTAGCCAACCAAAGCCCCAAAGCCGATCCAATACCATCTTGCTTCCGGGAAGACTCCACGTGACTTCAACACTCGGACGCCCAGCGACTCGTTCGATCCTGGAGCAGTCTGTAGCAGAACTTAGATCGAGTTTTTTTGCATGAATTCAGCAGAAGAAGTGTGCTTACATGCTTCCAGTTGTTGCCCATGAATTCATTCACTGATATCGCGTTCTGTGCGTAGGTCAGTGGCGAGATCCAGTATCCCCAAATCCACCATTTCTTCACTTGTTCTGCCACAAGCAGCAGCAGATCTCGGTGATGCCGTTTCTGAGCCACATTACATGTTGTAGAGACGGACGGAGAGAGAGGAATCATGGCTTACCTCGTGAAAGAATGAAGCCACCCAGCACGAGAAGAATGAGCAGCGAAAGCGACGCAAAGGTGTTTGCAACGATCATGTTCCTACCTAATGCCCCGATGGTTCGGAAGACGGCAGATGCCATCTGAGTTATCCCCAGAAGCAGCAGATATTGCTTGAACAGCCTGATGCGGAGACGATGTAAGGTTGGTTCACTCTGACAACAATGCAAGAGTTCCAGTTCTTACCTTCCGACATTTGGATCGAATCCGATGACATAATAGGTTGTGAAAACCCACACTGCAACTTCAACAAATGCGATGGGAATCTTGAGAATCCATGTCGGTATCGTGTATGACCATGCCGGATAGAAGAGGAGGTCTCTTTGCTTGAAGAAGACAGGAAGCTTCATGATGGTCATGGCGAGTTCAGAGAACCCATTGAACATGACCATGACCACCGAAAAGAACAGTGCCCCCAAATAGGTCAACCCATCGGTTTCCGTCTCCCGAGGCATCTTAGTACGCAGGAAGACGGTCATGGAAACGATTGCCATGATGGTAAGCTGTAAACAGAGGATCACAAGGCGGTATGAGACACTGTTCATCGCCATCGATGAAGGTAGAGGTTGCTTACTTGGGTCGCCTTGAAGATGTAGACGAACGAGTTCCTCTTCATCAGCAGCAGTTCTCTGTCGATGTTAGCCTTCAACACTTCCTTCTTGCTAACCCCATATCTTGTGGTCGTCAGAGCAGCAGGATGGCTCTTGGTCTTGTCGAAGGGGACAGAGAGTTCGTCCCCCAAGGCTCGACCGACATGGAAGGACTGGAATGCCTCTGCAAATTCTCTCACAGGCACGTATCTGTAAGGTTCGTCCTGCCGAGCCCAGTACTGTTGCTGATCCTTCCTCGATGTCACCTGTGAACCCAACCAAATCAAGGCTCAGTGTCACACCAGAGAGATGGAAGAAAGATTCCAACGGTAGACCTACTTCTTGTAGGAAGTCCGCAACACCCTTCCGCTCGGGGCATCTGAAGCCCATGGATTCGAAGAACTCGAGCACATTGTCACGAGGACCTTGATACACGATGAGGCCATCGGAGAGAAGAATGATGTCGTCGAAAAGGTCGTATGTCTCCGGTGCGGGCTGCAGCAGGGAAATCATCGCAGTTCCACTAAGAATGTGAATGGTTTGCCTGAGCGAGTTCACTATCTGGAAAGTAGTCGAGCTATCCAGACCGGTTGATATCTCGTCCATGAACAGAGCTCTCGCTGGCCCAACAAGCATCTCACCTGCGTCGACCAAAATTGAAATCAGATGCTCGACAGGATTGATAAGGAGCATCCAATGGTGTACCTGTCGTGACACGCTTCCTCTGACCACCGGAGATTCCTCTCAACATCTCATCTCCTACCATGGTGTCGGCGCAGACCTCCAGACCGAGGATCTGTCAGAGTGGTTTGAAGTGAATTAGTCTCTTGATCTGACTCGAGTTACGAACATCTTGACACATGATCGTGATGATACCTTCAGGATATACTCCGTGATCACATTGGCTTCTTGCCCTTTCATCGAAGACGCCTGCCAGCAAAACAAGAAGCTATCAGAACAGAGGTGGTTCTTGCACCGAGTTTCTAGCGGGAGAAGAGAGCCATGTAAAAGCTTTCACCTTCATGAACACATCAATGTCCGGATCTGGCTTGATGTTTGCGGCCTTCTCTCTCCTGGCGAGCTCAGTCAACATCTCTGGGCATATTTGCATTCGTTCATATACTTCAAGATGCAGTGGTGGAACACAAGAAAAGCCTGCCAGGATCAAACAGGGGATCGATACTCACCGTAACGAGTGCCTACTCCTTGGCACCTGGCAGAGAAAGCTAGCGTCTCGCGGACTGTCATCTCCCCGATGTGAAGGTCATACTGGCTGATGTACGCAGCGGTTCTTTGAGGGACGAATTCACTCATGTCATGGCCATTGTAGGTCACTTTTCCGGTAACCTGCGGTCAGTCACAGCCCCACAAAGAAGATAATAACTTGTGTGTGATGGAACACGACATAGAAGCCACTTTTTTACCTTGAGATCAGAGCTGAGCTTTCCAGCCAAAGCCAACAACAGCGTGGTTTTTCCCGATCCCGGAGGACCTAAGAGCAAAGCCATCCTGAAGACGAAGTTTGGTTATACGGAGAACAGATGCAGTAATGGATAGATCACTGACGATCCGAAACCAGACATCTGGTGGTGCTGTAGAGCTCATACCTGCGAGGTTTGATGATTCCGCTGACATCATGAAGGATCGACAAAGGTCTCTTTCTGCTTGGTAGTACTCGCAAGTAATTTCCAAAGGCCTTTTGTTCATCCCCACAAGGAATTGAAGCACCATGGTCAGTAAGAAATTATTAGCAGAGAGAACGAGAGAGAGAGAGAGAGAGAGAGAGTAGCAATACCTCTAGCATGTTAAGGGTGGAATTGAAGATGGTAGGCAATCCTCTGTTACCCACATACGTCTCTGCTTCGATGCTGAGGTGCTCATATCGGACTTCTATGGTGGGCAGATCAATCCCGACTCTGCAATTACGAAAGGAAAGCAAGACAGAGTTAACAGAAGCAGAGCAGCGCAGTAGAAGAAGAAGAAGAAGAAGAAGGGAATACTTGGTAGTCACAGTTTCCTTACCGGTCGACGCGATCCCTGAGCTTGAGCAAGAAGCGCTCGTTGTCCTCGTCGGCGACACGAACGAGGCGTTCGATAAGGGCTTTCTTCTCCCGGAAGCCAAGCCTCTCGATATTGACTTCCTGCAGCTCGCCACCATCCTCCGCCAGCGCCAGGATGCCCCGGCGGACGCGGTCGAAGGTGGGCAGCTTCTCGAGGGCGGCCCACTTGAGTGCCTCCTCGTCGTCCTCGTCCCGCGACGACCGCGAGAAGATGCTCTCGTCCCCTCTCCTCCATACCGAACTGTTCCTTCGCAGGCTCCCTATCCTGAGCACCTCGCTCGGCTCCATCTCCCCCAACCAAACTCCGGTCGAATGATCTCCCGCAAAGAGTAGGAGAGAGACGGAAGAGAGATCTTATAGAGTGACACAGCCGTAGCGGTGCTTACTACTACTCTCCATGCTACAAACTGACATCCCAAGTAAAGGGACGAAGTTTCCAAGTGTGTGACCGGTCAGAGCTGACATCTTCCCTCTTCTTCTGCTCAGTTACCACAGATCAGCTCTGCCCGTGGAGACAACCGATGGAAGAAACAGAGGAGATAGACGGAAGGCTCTCGCTGCCTTTTTCAATCCCATCGCTTTCGATTCGCAGTCAAAAGGGAAGACGAGAGATAGCAATGGAGTTTCGGGCTACGACGGGCGCCCTTCCGAGTGTTGCTTCGTCTGATCTGTGTTTTCATGCCACCAACCCCGAGAGCGTTCCACGGAGTCTATCGAGTGTGCAGTCTTCCATTGGACAGCGAGAAAGCAATCAATCGCTTAGGAGTCGCCATCATATGACTTTTATGCGCGATTTATAAAGCATATCACGTACTCATCACCCGAACCATTCAACGGACGAGACGGTCTGCCGTTTGTCTATGTGTATGTATATATATGAATATGTCGTCTCATATTATAATAAAAATAAATAAATTATTATAATATTTTTATTTGACTTAATTATACTATTTTTTATTGAAGCTATTGAGATTCACAATAAGTAATATTATATTTTTGTTGAGATTATGATACCAAATTTATGTTATTTATAATGTTTTAGAGTAAATTTCATAGTATTTTTGTTAGGACGATTTTTTATCATATCGAGATCGTCGATAAGAGGTATTTTCAATATTATTCAAAAGAAAATGTATAATTTGAAAAAAAACGAAAAAGAAAACAATCAGTGTTGGTGTAAACAACTTCGAGATGTGGCCTCGGGGTCGTCGTGGCTTAGTTCGGGTCCGGATGATAGGGGATCTCCCTGGAACGTTTCCCGAGAATGCTGAGGCGATCGATTGCCTGGGTCCGATCGGGACGGAGTAGTCGTTTCCACCGGGAGAGAGCCCCCGCCTGTGCCTTTGGTGGGCGACCTCTGCCTGCGCACCTGCATAAAGGTCAGGTCGGGGAGCTCGACCCGACCCCTTCGACGATCAAGTTAGTGGATAATCGCAGGAGGTTTCTTTAGCTAAGTTATGTCTTCTTGTCTCTCTCCCCTTCTTTGGAGCGCGAGGGTTTTTATAGTGAGAATTACCGTTGTATAATGTGCTTGCCCGTAGGGAGCAGGATCGTACTTCTGGTAGCATCTGACATATTGCCGTTGGCGTGGCGTGAGGGATCGAACCTGAGCAGGATGTTAATATGCCTCGGTAGGCGTTCCGGTCCGCGTTGACCGGGTGCCTCATCAAGTTGACAGAGGCGTGATGCATCGTAACTGATGTCACGTGAGTCTTATCGTAATTATTATCCTCATCAATTAGGAAATATAATTTATTTGATACAACAATGAATAGTTGGGATCATCTTAGCATTTGACTAAACACTCTTTTCATTTAGGTGACGACACCCATGACATGTGAATGGATTCAGTCCAAGCAAATGTTGCGTGACAAACTCATGGGATACGTATGTATGATTTGTTTGATGTTATTTAGAGAGGAGGAGGAAGAAGAAGAAGAAGAGCTACGGTGTCTCAAGAAATATATTATTGTGAATAGGTCATAAAGAGCTGCTCTTCCCTATGCATCGACGGTTGTTGTTTATCTTCTTCTTTGTTATTGCTCATAACAATGCCACTTATTTCTTTGGCTTAGCGGCAATTCTGACCGGATTCGATCCGTTTTGTCTTTGGACAATCAAATCGGATCTCTGCCGTACCCCAAAAAAAAGGAGAATTATGACGAGTCAAATGTTGATCGTGTAGAAGAAGACAAAGAATCGAATCGATCGTATCCCATCATTTTGATATTTTATATCGAGATCGTCTACACCGATTTGTTGGATCTCCGATAATATATGGATATGTCAGTTCGGATTTTGGATCCGAATCGAAACCTTTTTATTTTTAATTTTCTTAAACTAAATGATCTTTGATCATTTATTTTTATTTTTATTTTGAAGTTTTCTCGATTGATTAGGTTAATTGGTTCCCATTCCAAATCTAAAAATTGAATCATCAAGTTTTACTTTCGATTCGATTTGAAATCGTTAGATCGTTAACCTGATTCAACTCCGATTCGATTCTAATTTGAATAAAACCATCATTATATATGATAATATCGTTTAATTTCATATTGATTAAGGAGTATGTGAACTAACGGCTCATAAGTCTATCATGTCTCTTTTATCCTCAAAGATATTTTTTGGAGCTCTAATATTCTAAAAGAACAAAACCGTATAGGTACACCCATCGTCCAAAACGAATAATTCCAAACGAGCTTATAGACCACACAAATAGTTGTTCAGAGTACTGATAAGATAATTTAGTCATACGTTTAATAAGTATGGAACCAAATGCTCATAAGTTTGTCGAATCTTATTTATTTTTAGAATTCCTGAGGCTCCAATATTTCAAAAGAGCAAGACTTTACGAGTATTTCTAGGTGCAAAGAAATCATTCTCTTTTGTAAATGAAGATATATATATATATATATATATATATATATATATATATATATATATATATATATAATATCTAAATCAAATGAAAAATTGATTTAGATAGAAACGAATAAATTTAAATTTTTGTGTATACTAGATTAAAAAATTGACATAATATAATAATAATTATTTTATTTTTTTCTTATCGGTAAAATCCATGGAAAAGAAAGAAAAGAAAAAGATAAAAAAAAGTTTTATAGTCAAAAATTCATTGATCTCTCATCAATATCTATTTTTAATTATTTATTATTAATAATAATATTATTTGTAATCTGAGACGCCGTCGGTCAACAGCTACGCAAATGTCGCGGAATTGGATGACCTAAGACAGTAAAGAAAGCACTCTTTATTTGAAGGAGTCCAACCTCGACGGTCACACCATCTTTTTTTTATGGTTCGTCGGCGATAGACTTCGACGATGTGATGCCGAGAGAGGTGGCGGGCGTGATCGACTACAACGACGGCAGATGCTATCACTCACAACCCAACAATTCTTCCCGTCTCTTTCCCTCTGCATTTTTGTTAGTGGAGATGGAGACTACGTCTTAGTATTCTTACGATTGATGGGACCTACTTCTAGAACTATTTCTTGGTGGCCAATCGCCCCACCCTTCAATATTATTGATCTTTATTTATTTATTTATTTTGCTTGTGCGAATTGTCGTATTTATCTCTCTTTAGCTCCACCTAATATCGATACGTCAATATATTGCTCATCTAGTAATGATGTGTCGATCATTTGATGCTGGAACTATCAATTATATTATTTCAATCATATCGTCACTCCTCCTAAATTTTGATCTTTGATATTTTTTTTTAAATTGTATTAATCTATCTTTATCTCTATCTAGCATTCATTTAGTATCGATGTGTCAACCACCTAACATTGATGTGTTAATCATACAATAGTGACATGTTGGTAGATTGACGCTGAGATATCGATCGCTTGACTTCAAAATATCAACAATATTACTTCACTCATGACAATATATTAGTGATCGTATATATTAAAGCACATCACCACCCTGATTTTTATTTTTCTTAAGAGTTTTTCATATATATATATAAATATATATTTATGGAATCATTTGACTTAATTTGTTTATTTTTTTTATTGAACCTGAGATTTGAGATAAAACTTATGTAAGACAACTTCTGATTATTAACAATAGAATATTAAGAATTTTTTAGAATTATATATTAAAATTATTACTGACTTGAGCATTAAATGAGTGTCACTATAAGTGTCTTCGTTATAAAGTTTACGATAATGACTTCCATTATAACGGATCTATCTTAAGGAAGTTAGCTCAATGCAGCTACCACGTTATGATTCCTCTTGGAGGTTTGAAAGAACAATCAAATCAAATTGATTCTTAAATGCAGAGTTTTGAAAAGAACAACCAAGTCAAATTGACTCCATGGCTGACAATCAATGATCAAATTTAACACTATCATATATTAATTTCATTATAGTACAAGAAATTTGATACTTGAATGTTTAAACGCTACAAAAATACTACTAAAATATCTCGTCAACTCTATGTTAATCGAGTGCGTCACATTGATATTAATTGCAATGCTCAATATTTATGGAACCCGTCGTGTCTTAGTAACGTCTATCACCAAACTATTTTCATAAAAATAATTTTTCATTAAGTATCGATAATTATCATATTCATGTATAATAGAGTGAAATACATTAGCTTACGATATACCTCACTCATTTCGACTCCTTTAGTTAATATCATTTCTTATGATTCTAATTTTGAGCATTATGAAAATATTTATTGTGTATGACCTCGACTTAGTTTTGTAAAATATTTTACTGAATCGACTTGCTTGTCCGTCCAATACCACTCTTATGACAAAATCATCATATTGACTCCACAATATATCAACTCATCGATCAATCATCTTGAATTCGACGATAGGTGACCAGGAGAAGACCCAACAAACTAATTAATCGACAATGTTTGTTCAACGATGTCATGATACTCCTATTTATTTCTATCTCTTCATTTCTTTGATCCATTGATCGAAAATATGTCTTGTACATGTCAGTATGTCTCTCTGATGATGTGATCTATAAATATCGAACGAGAGATTTCATCAATGACTTGCTCATATCATACGCCTCTTTTGCAACATACCACGTATCACTAAACAAATGCTTCCCTACCGATTATCATTGATTAATATAGTTATCGAAGAGTACGATACTCCTAACATTGAATAATATTTATTTTTATAAATTTAAATTATTCTCATGATATATATATATATAATCGAAAGGTTGGTCGTCGGGAAGAACGACGATCCATCCCGATTATGATGTGTAACATGTATCATTTTAAATGTTGTTTGATCTCTCGATGTGTCACCCAATATTCCATGAAAGATTGAGGTTGGGGTAGTCCAACTCGATCCCTATTGTACCTAAGTAAACAATATTTAAAATAAAAAAATAAATATTGAGCATTTATCTCTTAATGATCCATTTTATCTTCTATTATAGAATATTTTATTATTATTATAGATATGAAATGTATTCGGAACTCTCATGATTGATGTGATGGGATGTAGTTCGAGTCCCATCCAATTGGGTCGAAGGCATAATGCCCAATAAATAATCTGACGCTCTCGGATCCACACGTCGATCCGATAAGACGTTCGAGTCCAACTGTCCGAGTATTGGATCCTCCACGGATCAAACCCCTCATCAATCCGTTTCGAAAAGCCCATACGAGATCAAGTCGATGCATCGGCATTGGTCGCCTCCATAAAAGTGATGGGGTCATATCATCGAATGGGTGCCGGCGAACGAGGACCGGATATGGCGGCGGTGCCGGTATCGCTGGACGCTCTCGCCTCCGGCGACTGCACCAAGCTCGGTCCGTCCCTTCTCCTCCCCCTCGTTACCCTGTACGGACGCCGTTATGTTGTTTCTCGATTTGGTTTCTTGTCAGCCCTACTCCCTTTCTTGGTCTTCGTTCGTTCTTCCTTGCTTGCCTGCCGACGCCGCTGCCGCTTGGGAGAGATCTTTACGGGGGTTATCTGGTTCTGTTTTTCAAACTCCTGATCTGTCCTCTCCCCTGCTGCTTCTTTCGCACGCCTCGCTGGATCCGATCACCGAGTTCTGTTTGATCTTCGTCTCCTTTCATGATATTTCTTCTTGATTTGTCTAACTGGGGTTTCTTGTTACGAACCTGCATGCTGTTGATTAGGACATTTATCATTTGTCGAGAAGAGGGACTTCTCGATCCCGGGGCTTCGAACAATGTTGATTGTTCATCTCGCATATCTAATCGTTCGCTTTCTTGTTTGTCGTCCTTGACTTCCATAAACGTCCAACGAAAAAGGGGGCGAGGAAGTTTCATGCTTATCTTAATTGTGGCAACTGAATTAAGATTCGTGCTTCATCGTCGACGCCAATTCTATCCGATGCAGGCAGTGGGGTCTGTTTGATGAACCCAACCTGGAGAGACGAGCAGCATCCCTCCTTCATCCGTTTCATTGCTTCATTCCTAAGTGCAAACTCATACCGTCTTAATTTCCTACCGATATCCCCTGTAAACGCCTCACTTGTTTCCAGCTCTGTAGAATATGCATTTATCTGTCAATCTGATGATGGAGAGGCTGTAGGACTTCATATTCAACAATGGCGGATTGTCAGTAGCATTCATTTTCGAAACAACTTGGGATCCTGATAAGGCTTCCGTCGTCTTTTCCAGGTAAATTAGAATTGCTTTTCATGTATTTGCAGAATAAGATCGTGGTGTTTAGGAGCTCCTTCCAATGCATTTATATGATGCTTTGTTTGATGCACAGAGTTGAAAGGCTGAAGGCTCAATTCAGGCTTTTATATGTAGTCATTGGTGTCCCAACGAGAGAGCAAAATGATTCTTTTAATCATTTATACTTCAAGTAGGCAATTCGGTTCTTTTGCCCTCCTCAAGTTTATTCCTGAGTTGAGTTTACATGAATGGTTTTTCTATGTTGGCATCAAAGGTATGGCGTAGAACTTGGTAGACCGACCTTTGTGCTGGTTCGCGATCCAGAGATGGGGTTTGAGAAGATTGTGAAGATAGCACATGCTCGTGGAGGTAAAACACTAACCCTTGGTGATGAGCTGAAGCATTCCATTTCGAGTTGTGCATACTCTGTTATATGGTAAATCTTCTGCCTTAGTATGTAAACGACAAGACGCGGTTGGTACGATGAGGAGCGAGGTAAGTTGGTCGACATTCTTAATCTCGAGCATTCTGTCATTCTGATACCAGCATGCCTAATCAGTGTTATTTTGGTATGGAAGCGTGAGAGAGCTGTGCAAGGAATGGATATGTTCCTTAGAGTGGTCACCTCCATCCCTGGCATCGACGATCATGATGCAAATGCGGTAACCTCTTTATACCCTTAGCGAAGCAACTATTATGCTTTAACCATAAGCCTTGGGATTATGCTTGAGCTTATGTTGATATGGAAAGGAGTTTCATCGATAAGAATCTCATAACCCGTAGCACACAATCTTAAATACATGTAACACCAGTTACGATTATGTTGATTTTGATTTTTGAGTTACGGCAACTGTCCTCTAACGTACTTTTGCAGCACTGATTTTTAATGAAAATACATGTAACATCCTCATAAAATATCTCCACTGGTTTATTAATTTTGTGTAATCTCAGCTGTTGTTACTATGCTTCATTATGACATGATTATTATTTTTTGCTTTGTGATGTTCTGATTCGATTTCCATTTGATGACATTTTAGGATTCGATGAGGATCCTATTGACATATATATGAAACACTGTCACTTGTTGCCTTGTTCAGTGATGTTCTGCTTTGATTTCCATTTGATGACATTTTAGGATTTGATAAGGATCCTCTTGACATATATATGAAACACAGTCACTCTTTGCTTTGCTTAGTGATGTTCTGCTTTGATTTCCATTTGATGCTTTGACAAGTTTCCTATTGACATGTATGAAACACAATCACTCTTTGGCTTGTTTAGCTCGTGCAATCTATCGGCTCTATCGAAGCAATATCCAAAGCATCCAAGAGCTTTATTTTGGAGACAACTGACCTTTCGGTCGAGAAAGCCGAAAGAATCGTTAGGTTTTTCAGAGATCCAAAGAACTATCTCAGTCCAAAACTCGACTAAGTTGCAAAGGTACGATTTCTAGCCTGGTAATATGATATAGTGTGTGTTTCTCAAGCTAATGTTTGCTGCTCTAGGTTTATTTAGGCTATGATAATTTTGTGTGTCTGTGCATGATATTTATTATCAGGTAAATGATAGCCTAAATTACAGCATATTTAAGGTTTCAGAAATTCCAGAGTCCTCAAAATTTTCTTGCTTGTATCCTCTTCTCCTTGCAGCTCTTGTTCTCTTGGGACCAAAAAAAATATCAAGAAACAAAACAAGTTGTAGATACCGTAATGGAAATATTTTGAAAGACGTTACGAAAACTTTTGGTCTTCGTCCTTTTTTTATCCTTTTGGTATCAGATCGACTGACTAATCAAATTTAGTGTCATTAGTGTTGGGAGTAGGAAATGTGGAGTGTCGGTTGCTTTGGAAGAAAATTCTCAGGACTCGAAAAGTAATCTAGTGCAGAATGCACGTGTAGATGCGTTTGTGATGATGCTGTGGAATTGCAGGACTTCTTCGTCGGCCACGCATGCACTATCAGGATGGGATGGCGAAGACCTCGACGGCCCACCAAACGTGCAACCATGACGACTTCGCTGGCGATAGGCAAAAGTGCAGTCGTACCCATTAACACATTACAGGCAGCCGTCTGTCTGTGGTGCAAAAAGTAAATATGACTGGCTTTAAGGCGCCACTTGTATGCATGCCTCATTAAGACGAAGAGGTAATATATATAGTCTGTATGTATCATCATCCATCGGCCACCATTTAACAAAAAAGAAAGAAAGAGAAGGCTCACGCGCCCGTGCCATAAATTTCCCCGACACCACCACAAGCCCAGATTGCAGCCGAAAAAAGATGTGGCGTACGGTGGCCAACGCGACATCCCCGCGCACGTGAGGTCCCCGGTCCCCGCGTGCGCATGTGACCCGTCCGTCCACCTGTCACGGCGCTGCACCACGTGAATGTACCCGCGCACCGCTCCGTCGGGCTCCCCGTTCACGTTTCTTTCTCTCTTTTATGGTGAAATAACGCAGAAGATGCTCTCCTGGTCTGTCTGTCTGTCTGCAACATCACACATTTCATCGAAGATCGAAAAGAAACGAGGAAGCAAGAAATCGAAGAGAACCTGTTGCGCCCCGTGAGGTGAAACACTTGGAAAGAGCAGAAGAAGAAGAAGAAGAAGAAGAAGACTTGAGAATTGATAGATAGATAGATAGATAGATAAATATCATTGGATTATATCTACATCCCAACAAACTATACTCTGCTGCAGCTGCTGCCGCTGCCAGTATCGTTGATCCTGTCACTACTCCCCATGTGACTCCTCATCACGCTATGTTGGTGAAGGTGGTCGTCGCCGTCGACGACGTTGTTACTGCCACTGGTGATGCTGCTGCTGTGATCTTGAAGGACTAGGGTCTGGTGATCGCGCGGCGGGGATGCGTCGTCGGCGTCGTCGGCTCGCCAGGCGGATGCGGAGATGAGTGGCCGGCTGTGCCAGCCGAGCGTCAAACAGCCGGCCACCTCCTCCACGCAGTAGCCCTCCCCGGAGAAGAGCGTCAGCAACATGCTCGCTTGCTTGAACGCGTTGGAACCGAGATGGACGGCCCTCAGACCCGCCCGGCCCAGCCGATCTCTCCACCGAGCCAGAGGCTCGTGCCGCTCCACCCGGGCCGCCCCCTCGAAGCACACGATGTTGCACATTTCCCGCTGCAGGTACGCCTCCGCCACCGCAGCAACCACCGTCTGCTGCTGCTGCTGACCACCGCGATGTGATCCGCCCACTCTTCCGCCCTCCAACGAGTCGAACATGGTCGAGTAATAGAAGAGCGCCTCGGTGAACCGGTCCAAGAACGACGGCTTGTTGTGGTCGGCCTCCTGCTCCACCACCGTCACGATCTTGGGCTTCAGCCCCACGATCCACTCCAGCACCGTGTCGATTGGCTCCGCGGCCGCTGCGTCGCTTCCCTCGGGGGAGGCACGATCCCCGAGGAGGCGGTGGAGTTGCAGCACCGTGTTCACCGCGACGGCCTCGCCCGGGGCTACCTGGAACATCCACGGCCGGACGTGCTCCAGCCGGGTGGCGGCGACCCCGCGGAAGGCGAACCTGACTTGGACCGAACGGGCGAGCTCGGCGAGGCGGAGGCCGACCTCGCGGAGAGCGTCGCGCCCGTCGGGCGAGGGGGCGCCGATCCCGGTGAGGCGGAGAAGAGGGGGCCCGCCGGGGCGGAGAGCCAGGGCCTGGATTAGCGCCGGCCACTGGAGGCCGTGCATCAGGTTGAAGTCGACCACGTGGACACGATCGTGCCCTTGGAAGGCTTCCAGGATGGCCTGGTTCGCCGTGAAATGGGCGAACTTGATGTAAGGGCAGGCCTCGTAGAAATGGTGGTAGAGGATCTCCAGATTAGCCGCCGATCCACCGCCACCGGTGGCAGACGGAGGCGGAGGGTAGAGGCGCCGGCAGAGGGCGTCGACGAAGTAGCCGGCGACCTTGCCGATGCCGAAGCCGGTGTTGACGCGGGCGAGAGCCAGCCGCGTCTGGTCGAGGAGGCTCCCGGCCATTTCGGAGTCGCCGCGTTGGACGGAGTCGGCGCAGCTGACGAGTAGGTGCACGAGACGGATGGCCGCGTCCTCCTCTTCGTCCATGCTCTGGAGTGAGACCGCCGGAACGTTCCGATGCTGGTGGTGGTTCTCTAGACGGTGAAGCGATGGACGTTGTTGCGTCGGATCCGCCCACGTGTTGGCGGTGGCGGTGCTCTGTGGATGCCGCAGCAAATGCGGGTCGGGGGCGAGCTCGGAGAGCATGGAGTCGACCCAGGCGGTGAGGTCGGAGGGGTTGTAGTGGATCGCCTCCGCCGAGGACGCGACGCACTGGTGGCCTACCATGGTGGACTCGAGCTGCTCCAGGCCGATGGCGACGTGGCGGAGATCCGTCGAACGGACGCGGTAGCCGGCGCCATGGAGGAGGCTGTCGATCTCACCGCGGGAGGAGCCCCGGTCGGAGGCTGAGGCTATTATCCACCGGTCGTCTCCCACCGAATCGTACGGATCGGTTCCCATATCCGACCGGAAGGAGGAGGACATCGGGGAAGATTTCTGATGCTTCTCTCTCCTCTTTCTCCACGGGAGGCTGATTTCTGATGCTTCTCTCTCCTCTTTCTCCACGGGAGGCTGATTTCTGTTTCCCTCACCCCCCCCGCCTCTTTGTTTAGGTTAGGTTGAGGGGAAGGGGAAGGAGAGGGGGGAACGAGGGAGCGTGACGTCAGCTTGGCGACAAGAACACGTGGGCTCGGAGGTGCATGAACACGTAGTTAAGAACCAGCTTTCATCTGGTTTGTCCGGGCGGACGGCTCCCTCCTCAGCGGGTCTTTGTTTCCTCTATCGCTTGCCGCTCCTCTGTTTCCTGTTCGTTCGGCTCAGAGTAACTCCCATCCTCTGAACAAGAGACCAGAGGCCGCCAGCTCTAGTGAATCAAAGGAGTCGGGGGGGGGGGGACCTTCAGTCTTGCGTGGCCTCGGAAACCCGTTCGAAGAAGAAGAATCATGGGGTGTTCCGACATGAAGCCCACGCCACCGAAACGGCGGTGGAACCGAGCCACCTGTGTTCATGCAACCGACTCCACTTTTGTGAACGGTGAAGACGGAGGGAGGGACCCATGCGAATCAGTCGGGAGGAGTGGGTGGTCCATGTCAGGAAAGCCCTCCCTCTGTCCAAAAACAATCTGCTCCCACCGTTTACGTGAGCCTCCGGAGACCAACCATGTCACGGGGCTATCTTATTCACAACGCATTGGACCGCAGACAACGGGTAGGTGAGCTTGGTGCTGCAGCAGCAGCAAATGGGGGTGGGACGACGACCGATCAGTGGGCCGGCCAAGCGTCGCTTTCCGCTGCCGGATCGTGCACCGGGTCTGTGGACCCAGCGAATGGGTCGTCCCGTCGACCCAGGCCGAATTTGACAGAGCAAGCAAGTCACGCAACCACCCCGGTAAATTAGCTTCCTCAAACTGACGTCGGCAAGACGAATGTTGATCACGGAAGGAGGGAGGATCTCATTCTCAAAAATCCCAAGTATTATTACTTCACTTCTCTCCGCAAGGACATTCATAAAAATGACATGCCTCTGGGCACATTGCCGTGTCCTGCTTCAGGACAGAAATCCATATCAATGCTAAATTCCAACAAAACCTGAGGGGTTGATCCTTGAGAGAGAGATCCGCGTCGTCTCTGATATCCTTTTTCTGTGAACCTCTCTCTCTCTCTCTGCCAACAAAGAATCAGTTATGAGTCAATCTTAGGCTTTAAGTCACCATTCGATTAGATTGATTGTTCATGCTTGGAGCAAAATTTATAAATCATTTCACTCCAATACAAGTATAAAATAAAACTAGGGTTCATTCGATATTGCAACTAATTTGGAAGAAGAAAAAAAAAAAGTCAGAATCAAATACCATTGAACAAACTCTATCATGAGGGTGTTCCTGTTGCCAAAAAAACCAAGTTAAAGCAGACCAACAAGTCAATGGCCTTTTCACACCAACAAGTCGTCGAAGCCTTGTGCCAACAACATATAGTCAGTCCTGCATGGAAGACTCACCAGGAAAGTCTTCCGCCGCCTCCAAAAGAAATTAGGATAAGCCACCAACACACTCTCGGAATAATATTTCATAGGCTGAAAGCCATTTGTTGTCAGGTCCAGAGATGGCACACCAAGGATCATTTTTTTGCGTGAGGTTGGGCAATGACTTTACCGAGCACGTAACAATCGGGTGGACTGATGTTCATATAATAATTCCGTATGGTGTCTGTGATTTCAAATCCAAACTTTTTATAGAAGGCAATTGCATCGTCATTGTTTGTCTGCACATGCAAGTAGATCTCCCAAATATTCTGCTTGTGTGACAAGTCCAGTACATGATTCAACAGCTTTGTACCTGGTAAGACGAACAAGAAGTCTCATAAGATGGTCAAATTTCTAAAGCTGATAATTTTTGTAATATAACTTCGAACAAGCGATTACATTTGTAAAACGTAAAAACCCAAACACCATCTGAGATGAAATGCAAAAAAAGCACTCAAACCAGAAGGTTTATATACAATAAGAACATGTTTACCATGGAAAACAATCGAGCTGAGAAAGCCAGCCCCAGAGGTTAACCAATTTATCAAGTAAAAATCGTTCTGCAGATGTCTGGTACTAGAAAACAATGACTTGCATATTAAAACAAGTTATGAAAAGTTTCGAGACTGCCAAACAACCGCATAAGCTTATACTAAAAATATTTACATAGTTTTACTAGCAATGTATGACGGGCATTAAGAGAACACAAAAGCATCTGCAATAGATAGATAGCTGAATTTTTTTCAAGCTTTAATAATGGCATTCAAACTTCCAGGATCACACGATGTCTTACCAGCACTCGGAGCATTTGTACTGTGACAAACTAAAAGAAAAACAAGCATCGAATGTCATAAATCAATACTACGACAGATCATGCTTTAAGAAGATTTATGTCTAAACTTTTCTAGATCTCCGCGAGACACTAATGTTTAATAAGAAACTCACCATGAAATGTGGAAGGCCGACTCAACATCACAATGTATGCCAAGCAATAATGTCAAGTTAGTTTAAACATGTGAACCATGTCACCACATGTAAAGGATATCCATAGTGCATGAGACTCTCATCCAATGCACGGTCTAAAGAGCATCATTGTATGTATGTAGGTCTTACCTCTACGAATAGATTAGATAGTGTTTTGTCACCCCTGTAGCAAAGTGGATATCTAACCATTGTACAAAATCTCGCCCTTAACTGTGTTGCTACTTGTGTAATCAGATATTCATTAAGGATAAAGCACTGTGCTTCTTACAGAAAGGGACGGAGAAAAGTGCTACCATACATCAAGGAAGAGAAAATAATGACTACTTGCATTAAACATATGTTAAAGAAAATGATGTCTCAAGAAAAAAAAATACTACTACAAGGAAAAGAGTATATAATCCTAATCAGATACTTCAATGCATAAAAAAAGATGATTTATGCAATGAGAATTAGACCTTCTTACGATCTTTTGTTAAATTTCTTGAAGGCAATTTATATCACACATCTAATCTCACTTGAAATGTAGTCCACATATTAAGTAGTGATGATCGATAAGACTGTAGCCGGTTACCAATCAGTTAGGGCTGAGAAGTACCTTCACAAGCTATAAATTGGCAAACATGAGTGAGTGGTTAGAATCCCTGATAAAGTCCTATTTACAGTCTAGTTTCTTGTGTTGAACCTCAGGATAAGGTGGCAGTGATCAACAGGAAGGGAGACTGGAGCTAAGCTGGTGGTTGGGGGAAGGATGAATGTAGGTTAGACGGGTTTTAGACAACATTTTAAATACCAGTACCAAGTACTTGCTGTGGGCCAGCATAGTACAGTATTTCATGTTGCAGGAAGTATTGTTGACGGTAGCAAGATGGATGAGGATGGAGGTCAGATGGTACATCCCATCTTTCTACCATTCCTTTTCTCCTCTATTTCCCAATGCTCTCTGGTCATTGTCGGCTTGTGCCCTGCATCTGTTTGATCAAAAGTATGAAAGGTATGAAAAGACACGAGGGAAGGAGACATGTTTGATGGTAGAGGATGCAACAGGACAATTAGTTGTTGGGGCCACAGCAAAGTGGAGAAAAGGACCAATTCAAATGACCTTTCAATACACAAGTAGACAAATAGAAGACTTTGCATATGCACATCTTCAAAGATAGTTTTCAAATAAAATGAAGTCATCCAGCAGATTATCCTTCATCCTCAAAGCAATAACATGAATTACATGTGAATTTTCTGGAATTTGTTTCGGAAAAACACAAAGGGCTGTTATTTTTCACTAAGTTTTTATATGTCTCATATGTTATAAAAACAAAATATGTAACCTGGGAACCATAGAAAAAACTTGTTAAAAAGATAAAGTGAGATGTCCACAGCATGAACTACAAGGAAAAGTTGCATAACGAAAAAAAGAAATCTATAGATATATAAACTGGATCATAAAACATAAACTATAGAGTCTTACCAACTCCAAGCCCACGGTATGGTGCCAAAACACCTAGGGTCATAATATAAACACAGATGGCCCCTCCTTCCTTCTTCTCAAGCCGACATGCAATTGAACCAACACATATGTCACTGAAATAAGCTACAGACGTATAGAAATGTTAGCAAAAATGTTCTGTAAATTTGTGAACAGAAAATAGGATACAATTAGAATTCCAGAAGCTCCTTCAGTATATCTTTGCTTAGTCACTCTATCAAGAATCAAATGGTACCATATAATTGTGATTCTTCCATATTTAGTACCAAATAATTTCTTTATTTCATGGAGCAGGTTAGTGGAGTTAAAATCTTCCATAAAATAGGAAGTAGGTTCTATATGCTCATCTATGCCATAATTAAAGACTTTGAATCACCTATTTCAACAAATGAAGCTTATTCTCATCATTATCTAACTCAATATAATTATTGATATACCAAATGATGTCAATCTACTGCCAAAATCCATGTGTCATGATAGTCACTTGGGCATGGCAACCTAGTCCACATCAACATTTTCAAGGAGTACAGGTTTCTTGAATACAAAGTGCTCCATTGATGCAACAACCTAACACCAACATCATTCAACAATTCAAGGGCTATCTTACCCTTTCTCACTGTTTTAACCAAGACTGACTTGGTTTTTCTCTATTTCTTCCTTTCTGAAATTTGAGGTGTTACAATCTACTCCACTTAAGGGTATAACGTTCTCGGCAAGGCCCAGCATAACCAGAATCAACCTCTAGTATTGTGCATGTGAAGCATAGTTCAGTGGTGACTCCACATCGTGACGTATCTTTTGGCTCATCCACCATGGATGGTCATTTCCTACTCGAACCTCTCACTATACCCCAATTAGCACCGATACCATTTGTCACAACCCAACCTAATGAGATGATCAATCTATTAACTTCGTTAAGCCTAAAATGATTCAAAATACTTAAGCCCAATTAACAATAGCACATGATCAAACCTTGTCATTCAATCTGAGTCTTGGTCTACTTCCGATATAATACTAAATTGGGGTGTTATAGAGATAACTCAATTCACCTCATTGATGCAATTATAGGTTTCCTCGGACATGCCCAAATCACCTTAATCATTTTTTTTGTTAATTTACTTCTAAATGGTACCATACCTAGCTTTTTAAGAATGTAATCGTTTCACATTTTATGTTATACATCTAGCTCAAATTTCTACAGATCTCTAAGGAATTTATATAAGACATAAGTCAATAAACGTCATACACATGATTTTCTTCTTTTTTTTCATATTTCCATTAATGTTTTTTAAATATATAAGCATCTTTAGGGACCAATTTATGCTCACAAAACCAAATTAATCTTCAAAAAAACAACTATTTGCTATCTTAATCCTTTTTCCAAAAAATCTCCTCATATGTTTCATAATTCGACATACAAGCAAATTTATGATAGATAATATATCATGAAATTTATATACTGGCGGAACATGGGCCGTTGCTTGACAGTTGAAATGCACAGAACCAGGTAGATAGCATGGGCAGACATGCTTGTAGTGACCAAAAACAAGGGAAACAGATAACTAATTAAAAGAAAAAAGGAGCTTACAACATGTTAACTTTTCAAATATCCTTTTCTTCACAGTCTGGGACCTTGTCTCGACCACCCTACAGCAACACCCTAAGCTATGAAGAGCTTTTGATCTAAGAAAGATGCCAGCACAAAAATTTTTGAATGAAATTTGCCTTTGTTATATATTGCTGATTAGTGTATTGACCATACAATCTAAGTTTGAGTAAGCTAGTTGCCCAATTTACTTTTGAAAATCCTAAACAGTTTAATTCTTCAATCAGGATATCATGTTAAAAATTATAATTAATTACCTCACTTTCTTATCTCATCTACCATGTTTTTCAGCATAAACACAAGTCCTACAAGCATTTTTTTTTCAAGCTCAAAAAAAGAATGCTCGACTAAATCACCAAAGTAACTCCACCTTCCTGACTCATCATACCTTCCAACTTTAGCAGCAAACCCCCATGCACATAACATGTCAACATAAGCCCTACACTAGCATTATGCCGTTTTAGCATGCTCTTGTGCTGACTGACTATAGCGAAACGTAATTACTTTCAAGATAATTTACAAAAAACTAATTTGGCTTGTAGTTTTTATATCACTAGCCTCTCACTTTAGCCCGTGCACATGTCTTTCTCTTCGTTTTCAGTCATGCCAAAATTATAACCATCCTTTTTACAAGGTATATTTTCCCCAGCAACCTTCTTACAGTCTCCCTTATACAATGTATATGTTTTCAGACTTCAATGCATGATAACCAACCTAGCTAGGTGACACATGAGATGATTTCAGTAATATTTTAACTGAAACCTTCGAGGTGCTAAAAGTAGGAACTGAAGGACAAGGCAAGTATCCCCGAAGCCTTTTAAGGTGATGTATTCATAAAGAAACTAAATATATTCGATCTATGGCGGAGCACTCCAAAACCTCAAGCAAGTGTATAGCTAATTTTCTGAAGAAAGCTAACTTCCTTGCTGTTGGTTCTTAATATAGCAATTCTAAAAGAGGCCTAAAACATGCTAGCAAAGACATCTCAATGAATATTAACTGGTTGCCACTCGATGGGCATTTTCTTTTTAGGTCAGATTATGAATAGTACCAAGTGATTTCATATCGCTCTGAAGCCTGCATTTGATAGAAAGTGTCCTAAGCTGTGTGATCGATCCCAAAGGTTCTAAATCACATCTGGTCCGACAAACAGCACATTAAACATCAGCGAACTATCAGTATAATCTACTGGAACATAACACCAGCAACCACACAAATATAAATGAAATAAGCACACAAATCTGACGGCCCAAACACATCAAGAAGAGTGTAAAAATCATGAAAGCAAGAGATGACAAAGAAAGGGTGAGCGATCGTCGATGCAAGATGAGTTCACTCAATAAACACACGAAAAAAAAATAACAAAAGATGCTAGCCAGAAGGATCAAGAAGCCAAATCACGGCAAGCAGACCCTTGTCACAGAAATCAAGAAGCTAAATCGCAGCTTCCAACGGCAAGAAAATGGTCCACACGGCCAGCAAGAAAAGCAAGAACCAAGGGCAAAGAGAAGTAGGGTTCAGAAGAAACCAAATCGAGGGCAGGGAGGAGACGGGACGGACCGAGCCTGGTGAAGTCGCCGGAGGCGAGGGCATCGGCGTAGTATTTGTCGTTGTAGCGGACAGGGAAGAGGGCAGTGTTGAACTTCTTCAGCTGCATGACGTTCTTGTCCCGAACCCCGTCCAGCGATATCGCAGCCGCCGCCATTTCCCCCCCTCCTTCTCCCGCCCCCATCCGGTGATTCACTCACAGAGAAACCCTATCGCCCCAACCTTCAGTCGATCTGATGAGCCACGACGGCTCCATCTGCCTTTCTTTTACGTCGCCGCCTCAGATATATTCCCACGATACACAAATTATTTGCAATTTTTTTACTATTTATAATTACGTGAAATTGGAGAATATAAGAATAAGAATATGATTAATAATTTAAAAAATGTGAATAATAAAATAAATTTTATTATTTTTACAAGTATTATCAATAATAAGCTTCTTTTAAAAAAAATACTCCATTTAAAAATAATTAAATATATCATTTAATCATAGTTTTTTATTCTAGATTTTAATTTTGTAAAGAAATAGATAAACAAGATATATTGTTCGTAATAGAAAAACTCATACCTACCACTGAGATTGGTCTTTATCAGTTTATTATTATTTATTATTATTATTAACAGAAATCACAATTATTTAAGCTAACAAATGTAAATTATAGTATCTGAGCTTATTAGCAAATGATAATAAGAGGGATATTGAGAGTAAACATCAAACTTGCAAACAGAGAGATATTCAAGGATTCAATTGATGAACATATAACAATGGATGAAAGAATGATGGAGTGGATTTATTGTGCATTTTGATTAATTCCAACTTGAAATAATCTTTTACAATGTGGAGCACAGCCAACTTTGGAGGTCACTGCTATGGTGCTAACATCGGTACCATAACATAGTATCAATTGAAAACATAAGAAACCCAATCCAACTCGTTAATTCCCACACTTCATGTCCCAGCAAACTGTGTGGAGGCACAAATATACCACTTGAATTGCTATAAAATTCCCAACAATCCGAGGAATAAGTCGAGACATATGAAGATAAACGTTCTCTAGATTCACATTTTGCTGTGCCAATGTGAATTGCTTCAGTCATATGAGGCTCACAGGAGGAAACAAAGCAGCAGCATCGATGGCATTCTGGCATAATGCAGAAACAATATTGTGCTGTAAATGGCCACATCTGATCAAATTAAACAGTGAAAAAACTAAAAAGGATGAAGTCTGTCTGATTTCCTGCTATTGGCATGCATCATAACATCTCAGAACATGTCAAGTACTCATGCTACTAATGCCATATTAGAATCTGCATTTTGTAAGATCTACATGAGACTCAAGTAATTTATATAGTCCATCCTGATGAGAACAATGAGCTATAAATGCAATGCGAGTTTATACTTATATATGCTCCCCTGACTAAATTTCATGCCATATAATAAAAGGCTTTCTTTGTACCTACAAGAAGAGAAATATTTGGAATTTACACTTAGGAAACCCAAACTGATATGAGAGAATATTTTCACGTGACATTTACTCTTCCGATGAAACATATCGCTATCACCGAGGTCATTTTGGTACACAGAACTAACAATATTTTACTAAACTACACATTCTGAACAAGAAAAAGTTGTCCGAGATACATACACAAGTAGTCAAAACGAAAACAAGATATCAAGATCAAGAAGTAGAATTACTCATCAAACATGCACTTGGTAAGGAAAATAATTAAATCTCAAAAAAATAAACAAAGAGACAAACCAATGGGTAAAACCATGAAATCCCAATAACCAATGATTGTCACACCTTCAATGAAAACAGCTCAGAATCGGTCTCGTTAAACCAAAAGCTATCCAATCAAAGATTAAATGCGCCCATATGAGTACAGAACAGTGCAGTAAACACACCCCATGCATGCATCACACAGATCCTCCAACTCAAAGAGCTCCTGAGATTGAAACAAAAGCCATAACGCATAAGTGGCCATATGAAAAAGAGGCATCACACAAACTAAAGGCTGGATCTTCACTAACAATGTGCATTAAACAACATGTAAGTTATTGGTTTAATCAAAGCTCAATAACAAATACATACATACATACATATTTATATGAAAAAGAGGCATCACACAAACTAAAGGCTGGATCTTCACTAACAATGTGCATTAAACAACATGTAAGTTATTGGTTTAATCAAAACTCAATAACAAATACATAACATACATACATACATATACATATATATATATACATACATATACATACATATACATACATATATATATATATATATATATGTATGTGTATGTATATGTATGTATATATATATATATATATATATATATATATATATATATATATACATATATATATATTTATATTTATATGTATGTATATATGTGTATGTATATGTGTGTATATATATATATGTGTATGTATATATGTGTATATATATGAATGTATATATTTGTGTGTGTCATGCCAATGACAAAACTAGCTAGTACGAAGAATTACTTATAATCATTGCATCAAAATCATAGACAGATCCTATAAACACTGTATGAAACTATTTCTCACAATAACAAATTAGCTGCATTTTCTATAAGAAATGAAGCAAAAAATAAATGGCAAGTATGGCACATTATAAAACTTAGCTACCTTGATGGAGAAAGCCCCAAGATTTAGCTGGCATCTTCCTGAGACCAAGCAACATTGAAATCTAAAATTTCACAAGAAAGAAGGCCTCCAAGAGCTAAAACAAGCATATTAAATTTGGGTTCTCATTAATCAACTTCCCCTTCCTTCTCCACTGATCCAATCAATATGCACATATGAAGCCTAATCAAACTATCAAATCAGTAACAAAAGTAAAATCCACATCGATCATCATCCGATCCCATCAATCAGGTGATCTAAATGTTTGATTTCTACAATTTAGATCGAAGAACAAGAACAAAAATGGCTCAGACACGCACAAATGAAGTCATCAAGGCGGTCCTCGAATGACATCGATATCAGATTCGAGAAACGAAATAGTCATCACAGCCACAAGAGCAGAGTGAAAGAAAATGAGAAAACAAACAAACGAAAACGGAAGGGAGAACGAAAGAACGAAAGGACAGAGCAGGAACAAACCAAGACGGCTGGAACGCAAACGCACCCGAACGGCCGAACCAATTAATGAGGAACCCTAACCCTAGATTTCAATTTTGGGCCGACACTGGCACTGAGCCGTAAACAGGCTCAAAACTTGCATTCATGTTTTGGGCCCACCAAACCCAACACGTACGTACACCAACTTTCCACGAATCCATCAATTAGCATTTCTTGTGCAGCTTTTCTCTGATCTCTTCGAAGAAGATGGTTTCGATCTCGACGCCGATCTCCTTCATTTCAAGCCGGAAATGGTTCCATCCTTCCCTGGACGTGGACAGATCAGAATCTATCGATCGGCTTATGTTCGTGAAACCTCCTTTCTCCTCATGAGACCTTCAAAGCCTATCTACCACCTCCCATAGAGAATCCAGGAGAACATGGCGCTGCTGCTCCGGAGGCATCTTGGTGCGAGCGTTCACCCGAGGAAGGAGCTCGTCATCTACTGCAAGGAATTAAGGACGAGAGAAGATGTATGGCTGCATGGGGTTGCGAACGGTGAACGTTCGTCAAAGTGCAGCTCGAGCACAGATTTAGCGGCTGCATTCCCTCGAAGCCCTGCCTGGGTTTTGCCACCCATGTCAAAGAAAGAACAGAAACTGCTGCATCTTCCTCTTACGAGAGCTACGGGCTCCCAGTTCGGGCCCTTCTTCAGTACCATGTTGCATGCAGCTTTGTTTAGTACGGCCTCCCTCCTCTCCTCCTGTTGAAGCCATGGATGCTGAGCTTTCTAAGCCTCCTGCAAGCGCTCTCGAGCCAGCACAACGCAGCCTGTTCTTGTAGCAACTCAAAGAGCCTCCTCCCATTCTGCATTGGCTTGGACTCCAATGTAGCCAGCGTGGATATATGAACTTGGAAACCTTGAAGAGCCTCCAGTGGGCTTCATAGCCACTGACAGAATCACTAGCGTTGAAGTATGCTTGGCATCCTCCATTGACATGCACAGATGCATCGATATGGATTCAAAGCCAGGATCGTGAGGTGGGGGTGATCAAGCCGACCATCTGCAGGTGTTGTTTTCATGGTGCAGCGTCGTCAAAGACCAATATCCAGAGAGTAATTCTGGTCCACTGCTAACGTACTGCGATCTGCCACCCACACGCTGTCATCCAAGACACAGTATCCTGGATGTTACCACAAATCCACTGCAGGCTTCCTGAGTTTTCTGGGATCCTCTTCTGCATGCTGGCTTCCACCGGTCGCCATCTTCAATGAATGCCCATGGTGTCCTGAAGTGAGGAAGGGTGGGTCGATTGCCCTGTGATGTTACCAGCGATTAGGATGCTTTGTGATGTGGGCGGCCATGCGTCTGGTTTCTTTCGTGAAGGTCTCTTTCCTCTGGTAGTGGGCACCTCGTGGCCGATCCGCCTTCACAGACCTCCAAAGATCAGTAGAATGAGCTATCAGGTCGAATAAGCTATATAAGTAAAAAAGTCCGGTTCGATTCGAATTGAAATTGGATCTCCATCAATTCAGATTTTATATGATTCGATAATTTTAAATCAAATTGAAAACACATTCATACGGTTCGATTTCAATTTCTAAAATTTCCGAACCCATTTAAAAAGAAAAAACACAAATGGATTTAATTGTGTAATGAGTTTGAATATTAGTAAAATAATTTATTTTTCTTTATCAAACAGGTGATTTGAAATTAAATCAAAATCGATAATTTGAAATTTAATCAAATCGAAATCATTGTTTCAAAAATCAAAACGGCTCGATCCAATCCCGAATGTACAAGGTTTGCCCCCACAGAAGCTCAGGTGGTGGAAGCAAGTGGCCAGCTTCCTCGTTGTCGGGCTCCTACACACAGGCTGAGATTAGGAAAGGTATTTCCGAACTCAACCCCTCCGAATATTAAGTTAGTGTTGAGTGAAGTAAGAAAAAGTTGAATGCTCGAAGTCCCCCTTTGATGCCAATCAAGGAGTTGACTTTTATACCTACGAACGATGATCGATCGTACGTGATCTATTAATAGTAGTCGACTCCTCGAATTGCTGGCTTATATCTCCTATGTGAGTACCGATCAACCTGTACGGATCCGCATCATGTGACGTTGTTCTGAGCTTTCTGAAACGACTTTGTGCTATACGGCGTCGTATCGTATAGTCTCGAATAGCGTAGGAACAGGCGATTATCCAATCGTAGTTCGAGGTGTCATATTAACGCGATGCACAATATCAATCTTTAAGGCTTCGCAATGGCGTTTGACATGGCTGACTATTATTACTAAGGGTAGTACCCCTATCATATAGAACATCTCGAGGCTTTAGTATCGATTATATTTTAGATATACTATTAATATCTAAAATCTTTCATCCACATATAAAAGCAAAGCATGGATCAATCAATTCGAGATGGGTCCATGACCATGTGATCGGAGCACCCAATCACGTGAAGGATCATCCCGCAAAAAAGCGATCGAGTTTCCTCCAACATACGCATATAGATGGGAGTGATGGGTACGACTGGTTGATGTTATATGGCACAGATCAGAAGCCTTCGTCTTCTAGCGTGTGTGTGTGTGTGTGTGAGAGAGAGAAACGTGTTAGGGCAGGTGACTAAGTAATGGCCGAAGTTGATCGTCTTTATCCGCTTCAAACAAGTTAGGTTTGGGAATGGCGATCAAAGGTGCGGTGGAGGCAATCAGTTTTCTCAAAGCAAAAGAGGCATTGGACAGCAATTAATGTCATTGAATGCCTCGAGTCGCATCGATCCATCTCAGCCCTGCCAACCCAATCAATCGTTCATTAATTTGCTGCCCGCTAATATTACTTGCCCCTAATAATCTTGGAAATATAAGGTTATCACATGAAGGTCATGCAAAAAAAAGGAATTCTTTTAAGTAACGTTTTTTTTTTTTTGTCTTTAACCTCGTCTATTATTTTTTACTTTGAACTTTTTAGAAATAATAGGATAAACTTTCAGTTTATGTATTATTATTTTTAATTATAATTCTAAGTTATAGGAGATGAGAGATCTTGTATATATATATATATATATATATATATATATATATATATATATATATATATATATATATATATATATAAAGTATGTGAAATTTATCTCTTTAATCTAAAAAAAATAATTATTATAACAAGGGTAGTTGATCTTCACTAATTGAAAATAAGATCGATAGTGAAAGTCGATGACATTAAGAGAAGAGAAATAAAAAATAGATGTAAATTGAAAAGATCGAATCATTGTAAATTTGTTTATTTCTCTTTATTTGTATTTGTGACTTTGTCTTATTCTTATTATTTATAATTTTAACTTTGAGTTTTTGAAACGTATAAATTCATCAATCGAGTTTTAAATGATTAAAAATATTATTACACTAATTCATCCACTCCAAAGTGTCATCAGGTTCATACCAATTGGTATAAGTTTCTCTCGTTTATATTAACACCGAAAAGAGAATATATATATATATATATATATATATATATATATATGTGTGTGTGTGTGTGGGGGCAAAACAACACCTCATATATGGACAAAAATCTGATGTTGCTTTCAAAAGCAATGTATGGCAATACATGATTTACTCCTAAGGAGATTTTAATATAAACCAAATTCCCAAAGTCTTGGGGGTTCATTTTCACCGATAAGGACGTGATTGGATTGCATTATGTAGCTTATTAAGTTATTATTAGGAGTGAAATAACCTTTATTATCGTGATGAAATCATTCATAATAATGACTCCTTTGTTGTCTGATGCGTGAATGAAGAAGCCGCAAACCTAACGCTCAGTTCTCTGAGGATCTGTGCTGTGGAATCTGTGTCAAGTAATCCTCCTTTGCTTCGGAGTTATGAGGAGGTCTGAAGGCATTAAATGAAATCAAATCTTCTCTCCGGCTGACCCGATCAGGCCCGCTCGCCACAGAGCCGCAACAGCCACTGCGCTTTCATGGATGCCAACGATGGATCTCCACCTCTCGTTCGGCCGAAGAAATCAATGCTCGAATGGAAGCCATGTCCTTTGCTGACCAAATACAACTCCCAACAGTGTCTCCCCATGCTATTTAAACCCCCCCTCCAGCCCCTCACGTTCCTCACCCATCCTCCTCCTCCTCTTTCTTCTTCTTCTTCTTCTTCTTCTTCTTCTTTCTCACAACTCCATGAAGATAACCTTTGTGCTCATTGCTTTCCTCGTCTTCGTGTCTTTAGCCCATGCGGGCCGGACAGCGCCAGTGGAATATCCAGAGAAGACCAGCCTTCAGGTGCACCGATGATCCCCTACGCACTCTGGTTTTTAGTGCTTTTGTTTGTAGAAACTAAGTGATCTGTGGTTACTGTAGGGCGTGCAGAAGGAGACGCCGGAGAGGGTGGAAGGATGTGAGGGCGTCGGGGCGGATGAATGCTTGATGAGGAGATCCCTGGCAGCTCACACTGACTACATCTACACCCAGGAGCACCATTAAGAGGGAGGTGGTGACACGGTTGTGCTCTTTTGGCTGGTGGATCTTTCTGCCACAAGTATTCCATCCATTGTGTCATGATCACTGCTATGTCTCATGTGTGTTGCTGGCTTTAGGAGTAACATGCAGGCCGTGTGATGCTGTCCTGCATCTATGTTCTATGTTTCCAGGACTCGTAAACACCAATAAATATAGGGTAAATGTTGGTTTTATGTTCATGTTCTTGTCATCCTAAAAGTGCATGAACAAAGCATTGATTTCATCTGTAAGAGGAAGATAAAACTCTCTAAACAACCAGCTGGTCCTTTTCCTAATCCTATTCTTCTCTTATCCGAATGTATGATGCCGACAAAGAACAAGTGTTCTTTCTCCTTCTCCACGAGCAAACACGCCATTGGAGACTTGGCCTGGTAGCGACGAATACACTCGGTCATCGTTAAAGACTCAACGTTCCCTCGCAACTCGAAGTACACCGATACCGGTGGCGTATACGGAGCCAAAAACGGAATCGTTCTTCCTCCTCCTCCTCCTCCTCCTCCTCGTTAAATCCTTTTCCTAATCAACGTAAGGTCGACTTCGGACACGCTATGGCCGACGATGCATCTCTCAGTCTATGTTGTGGACGAAGGCTATAGAACACTTGAGAACCATTCAAATGGATCCCTGTGAATCTTCTCCTTCGCTCGAAGGTCGACGCTACGACTGGTATTACCTCGAACGTCTCGATGCGTGGAACCTCCAACATACATATTCTTCGATGTTGTCACCCTTCGAGCCACGACTTCGATGCCGAAGAACGAAACAAAGTATGCCTTCGTTCTCCCCTAGAAACAGCCACTCGGACAAGTTGCCAACTTGTCATCATCTACAAAGTTTTGTCTCATGAATATTAATTCGATCGTGTCCATGTCAACTTCTAAGCCTTAACAGTTATCCAGAAGAGTTTAGAATGGTCAAGGATGTTAGCAATAAGTTTATGGCTCTTAAGAAAGTGGTGTATTTAATTATATATCTGATAAAGTAATATTTGATCGGCACTCCAGGGATCCAGGACTCTTCTTCTAATATGAAACTAAATATCCTTATCAGCACTCCAGGAATCCAGGACCCTTCTTCTAAAACTAATCTGAGAAAAAAATATTTGATCGATTGAACGTTGATGTGATCGGTAGGCTCGTAAAAAATTATCCACTTGGGACGAAGGTATACCCTTCTTGATTTTGCCTATTTCAAGCTCACAAGCTCCAAAAATACCTCTAAGGATTTATTAATTCTTGATTTTCCTACTTCTCCTATGTCCAAGCCCTAATAAGTAATAATATTCTTGAGGGAAATACATCTTGGCGTGGCTTAAGTCGCGATAGGCTAGACCCCTCGGGAAGGAATACCCACTTAGTGCTTGTGGGACTCACGACTTAAGTCATGAGTTTTGTTAGCGGTGTACGTATTGGGCTTCAATGGGCCGAGCACAGCAACTTTCCCGCCAAATGATTATGTAGTACTTTTCTTACTTGAGCATAAGTACTGTGGCATACCTGGCCTAGCACTGGAAGCTATCATGGGACCCCTTGGACTACCTCATCTAATACCACTCAGGGGGCTGATAAGTACGCGCGTAAGAGTCGGTTGGATCGGGGCAGAACTATCCCCTCACCGGCCCTTGAGATTCCGGAACTCGAGAGGAGGGGCGGAGGCGATGGGGAAGCGGCGGCGGATGTACTGGCTGCTGAAGACGGAGCCGGAGGAGTGGTCGTGGGAGGACCAGCGGTCCAACGGCGGCGTTTCGACCTGGGACGGCGTCCGAAACCGACAGGCTGTCAACCACATGAAGGCCATGCGGGCGGGCGACCGCTGCTTCTTCTACCACTCCGGCGCCGCCGCCCGCCGCGTCGTGGGCGTCGTCGAGGTCGTCAAACCCTGGTACACTATCGCCGCCGGAGGTGAAGACGGCGCGGTGGACGTTCGGTCTCTGGGGGAGATGCGGAAGCCCGTCGAGCTACGGGAGATCAAGGCGGAGGCGGAGGCTGAGGCCATGAAGGGGTTCGCGCTTCTGAAGCAGCCGCGACTGTCGGTGGTGCCCGTGCCCGACGGCATCTGGGAGAGAATCTGCGAGATGGGCGGTGGATACGGAGATGCAGCGGCAGAGGAAGATGAGGAGGAGGAGGAAGCGCAGCCGTCGTCGCAGGAGGAGGAGGAGCAAGACGAGTGAGGGAAGGCGGCGAGGGTTCTGGTCTTTTTGGGAACCGGAGGTACGCCGCTCTCTTTCCTGATGCAGATCTGCCGTCCATCTATGATTGGACGGCGGATCTTAGATTCTTTGCAGTTCGACTTAGTTGTGTTGATCCGTGAATCGTAACCGTCGGATGCTCTACTTTGGAAACATCTTTATGCAACACATGCCAATTCTCGTTGATTTGGAGTTTGTTGTGCCTTCTACTTCACGTAAGAGTTATTTTGGACAAGAAAACCATAACCATTCTTTGTAGTTTGATGAACCTATTCTATTCCAACCATGCATTTTCCAGTAGGCTAATTTGAATGTGGATCATATAGATAATGAAATAAATTGATACAATGAAATGAAGCTATGAAGAACTAATTTGATGGCTTTCGAGCCAATAAAGAGACTTGATCTGTTATTGCATAATGTGGGAGCTTCTGTTGTATTATCTTCAATCATATTACTGCATTGCAATAGCTTTTCCAATGATTTGTTCATCAGTTGGAACATAGTTCAACTGTTCAAACTCTGTACTTTAAATTATTGACTGTAAATTTGAACTCGATTACATGCTTTTATAAACCTAATTCATTTATCACATGGGACTTCGCTGTCACCGAAGAGCTACAAGAAATATAGCATGAAATATACCCACAAAGTAACTATTATGTATCGAACAGGTTCATTTATTTATTACTTCTGGATTGGCATATTGTTTATAGGATTGTTGAGGCCTCTGGGATGACAATTTTTGGGCCTCCTCTTGAGAGCAGGAAGCAATGGCAGTGAAGGAGGGTGATGGCAGCGCCAGTTAGTAGAGCAGCAAGCAATGAACTACATACATGACATCTTTTTGGGAGCAAAGTTGGTTAATGTGGTTCTTTTGCATGTTCTGTAGTTCATTGATATTTTGAAGTCTGTACCTTGCCTCTATTTCCACTTAGATATATCTTTATCCTTATGCTATGTAGATGAAAGTAAATGGAAAGGGTCTATTTACCACTAACATTCCCATAAATATGAAGGGATTAGACCTTACAATCATATCATAATTAAATGATGAAAACCATATGTAGGATGGATAGAATACATCTTAAGGGATGAAGATGACGATTGTATGATTCGGGTACAAGTATGAAAACCATATGTAGGATGGATAAAATACATCTTAAGGGATGAGGATGATGATTGTCTGGTTACAGGGTACAAGTTCATTAAGAACATATCAATTTTATAGTGTGATACATTAGCCATCAAGGAGGGTCGTAGAAATGAGAGGAACAATACATGAACATGTAATATACAGTTTCAGTGTCTCAATTTTATGCATTAGAGCATCGTATTAGGCCCCATCAACCAATAAGAAATTATTCATTTTACATTAATCATATTAATCCTAGGATCTTAATGCCTACAAATCCTTTTATCAATTAAAATATAAAAATTATCATGTATCTCAAATTTTATAAAAATTCTAGATTTCATAAAAATTGTATTAATTAAAACATAGCTTGAATCCTTTTCAATAGGGGAGGAGGAAAGATGTCATATATGGTATAAATCCTAATTTTAATTTCGTAAATAGTATTTAATTAACATACTGTTTCATTATTGCTTTTTAAAATAAGGAATAATCTTGACGTCTGAAAATTTTTATTTCCATTCTATAGAACACTCATTAGAAAACAAATTATGCTGTGATATGACATATTAGTAATTAAGGGATAATTTATTTAGGAAATAATAAAGAAATATGCTGATTATAACATATAAGCCGGACCGCCTCCATCTTGTATAAATCGATATGAAACCAAGCCTTGCAGGTCTCAGCCTAAAGCATCACAGTTTCTCATAGCCCACAGCATCATGGGCAAGAGTAAGATGAATTCCAGCTACTTCTTCAATTGTGCTTATGGTATCTTGTAGCATCCTCCATATAAAGATATTTCCCAACAGGCAGACTGGGTTTAAAGAGCAATGCTTTGAAAAGACAGAAGGACTTCTTCAACAAAGATCAATCCAGGCTTGGTGAGTATGTTTTTTCCCCTTCTTTCCTCCTGTGTTATTGTTTTATTAGTATTTCTAATGGCTGCTTCTTTTTTTTTTGCTTTAATTCAGAACGTAATGAGCTCACATATAGCGAAGAGTTCGGTGGTGCTTCCTCAACAGCTCCATCTGGTTATGTTGCTGATCACAATTCCTTGACCAATTTGTTACAATGTGAGAATTACTTAGAAGATTTATGCCATAAGAGGTAATCTATAATTTGATAACGATATCGATTCCCTTGTCTCATATCTTCCTCTGTTTACACTCAGAATAAACTGTTGGTCTATCCAATTCTTGTTTCTGACCATCCCGAATCAGGAAGAGGCTTATTTTCATAAAATCATCCTTCGCACTTATGAAGCATAGATTTCATGCTTGTGATATTCATATCCGTCATACCTGATCTGTGCTTAGCTTTGTTGATATCGGTAGTCTATATACTAATTCTGCATGGTTGCTATGATTTCTATGGCAAAGATTAAACTATTATAATCATTTTATTGTTACTAAATCCCAAACTTATAAATTTTCTCTTTTGTCTTTATGGAGGAAATCTATAAGAGAGGAAGCTTTGCAAAAGCTTATTGTGGAGTTTGAAAAGCAAGTGCTGAATGAGTTTGTTCAAAGCAGGTAAGTTAAATTTTATAATTAGCTGAAGTTAATTGGTATTATTATTAAACAATTTTGCTGTAGTTTATTATGTTAAAAAGATTGCTCGCAGTAATGGTTCGCATAAACCTTGTGTAAAAGCTAATAATCTATTACCATTCGAGAGTTTAGAAATGAATAATTTCTTTATTTTTCAGAATGCCATTCTTATGGACCTGATTTTCAATGTCCTTTTACTCGTTTTTTTACATCTTAAGTGGAGGCTATCGTGAGACATGCAATCTAAGTACTTTTCAAATTTTCATTGTGACTTTTCTATTTTATAGATATGTCTCTGAAATATTGTGTAATTTGCATGATTACTGGTGCTTGTTCTTTCAATGAGATTATAACATTTTGTAAATTTATGCTTCATATACCCAATTGTACATACTTTATGTTTAGATGTCCGCACTCTGCCTAAGTTTCTGATCTGTAGCATTATCTGATACTATTAGAAATTTGTTCTTCCAACTTGTGATTTTTTGATGATTTGTCTCTGCCTTGTAGATATATAACATTAACATATCGATGTTTAAAATTAATGACAAAGGGTCCCACAACTGAAGCTTATTTAGCTTGTCGTGTCATTGGTTAGTATCAATCTCTTTCAAATAATATTTACTTATGCTTGATTGACAACATGACACTAGCTACCCATTTCTTGCATATGATGGATTACTGGCTCTCACTGTTGACAATGGCAATGCTGCACATGAGATAATGAAAGAATCAGTTCCACAACTTTGTGAAGCTTTCAAATCTGGCTCCAATGCATTCAAAATACTGGTATGTATGCTAATATTTGACTATCAGCTTTTGCTTGATTGAGCTTACTGATTCTAATAATTGTAATTTGGGTAGGTGTTACAATGTCTGGCTATTGTCACCTTTGTTGGTGCAAGTAGTCCAGATGAGGTGCAGCTTTCAATGAAATATATATGGGAGACATGCAATTCAGCAGATTCTACCCACACTGTGTTACCTGCAGCATTATCTGCATGGTCATTTCTCCTTTCAGCCATTGATGGGTGGAGGATACATTCGGAGTATTGGAAGGGGTATACAGAATCCAATCAATTTATTTTTGTTATGTTTATTCTTTCTTTAAATTTGTTTAATTATACTTTGATGCAGGTCTATTTTGTTCCTTTCGACTTTATTGGAAAAAGATCAGCATTCTCTTTGTGTGGCTGTTGCTGAAGCTGTGGCCCTTATTTCTGAAATTGATAGAATAAATAATTTTTCCGAAGAAGCATGCGCTACTTCTGTTGAATCACTAAAATGCGAGTTATGTGCGGAAGTCAAGAAGCTTTATGAGGAGTGTCAGGATAGAATCCATGATAAAGAATTCTTGCAAAACATCCTGCAGTATTTTGAGGTAGTTTTCTTTTCTACATGTTTAGGTACAGTTGATATGCATGAGATACTTCTATTGAAATGATATTTCATTCCAGATTGGTGTGTTTGATGAAGTTATAATGAAGACTTCTAGCCAAGATGTGATTTTAAAGGTGTCAAAGTGGAGTCAAATGATACAGGTTGGAGTTCTCGTGTTCTTTCTGCTCCAATTTGGGAAATGGTTCACTTTCTCAAGTATTTGCTGATGTATTTGGTTTTGCAGGTGAGGCACATTAAGCACTTCCTTCAAAGTGGCTTTTCAAAGCACATGAAGGTCAGCAATATTGGATGTCCATTTTATTCTTTTTTTTTTACTTTCCATATGAAAGAAAGTTACCTCTTGCTTAATATATTAGAGAACTATTAATAGTGAGCTTTATGTTATGTACAGGACAATGAGCGACTTCATGATATATTTAAGTTCATAGAAGTAATTCAAGGAAATCGTCCAGTTGAAAAGGTGAGACTGTTGCAGAAATTCATGTCATTTAATATTTATATTCACTATTCTTTTTCTGTCCAATGACATTTATGTTCAGTGCTATTTTACCTTTATATTCCCTAAATTGTCTTGTGCATACAGATATTTGTGCTAACATCTGCTGATCCAAAGGAAAGGACCATGCTGAGAAATAGACAACGAGCGTTGTCTCAGGTACAATCTTACATTACCTTTGTTTTTTTTTTTTTTTTGTTAGTCTTCCAATTTCTTAGATTTTATTAGTTGATAAGAGAGTTTATTGGATGGAACAGTGATTCTTGCAATTAACTGTAATGATGTGGCTGCATCTATGTTAGTAGACTAATTCGTGGGTGCTACATAATTCTTTGTTGCAGATGAAGCATTTCTCGGATTAATGCCTATGAAGAATATATCTACAATATGGATTGAATTGAAGATGCATGAATCTTGCCACATAATCAACCAACTCAAGAAGAGCACAGAGAAGTTCTCTCTTGTTTCATAGCAACATTAACAGATTAATAGAATTTGACAATTTATTATGTTTCCATTACCTTGTAATTGATAATTTCTGGTGCATGGAAGACAATCTAAGTTAATTTGCTTGATTAGAAAGTAATACTGAAATTATTATGATCTTTTTCTCATTCATATGGTGGGCTTCAGAATGATGATGCATGAAGTGTTTTGCCACTGACATGACCTGTTACAGTTCCAAAGGCAAAGGTGATCACTTTTTCTCTGACAAGCATTTACTTAACTGTTTTGTAGCTTTGATTACCTAGTACAAACTCATTTATGATTGTCCATTGTTTCTCAAGAGCTCTCAATATCTATCTTTCAAACTTGTGTTGCAACTTTTGTAGCTCATAACCTGTTTCAGCACAGCTCTGAAGTAACAGGGAAGGTCAATTTCCTTCACACTATCACATCAGTCATCAATAACTCAGTGCCACATTCTGGTGGTGGAAGGCTTGTGTGATGGATGGTGACCACCACAACTCATGCCTGATTTCTGGAACAGTGATAGGGCATGGGCACAGTGGAAAATAAGAGGAAAGCAGTATCATTACAGTTGCCCAGTTTGAACCCTGAGAGGTTGAGATCCAAATAATGGAGCCATTCTGTCAACTTAGTTACAGAAAGAAACTATGGCTTTGGAACTGCTTGAAGTCATTCTGCAACACAAACTGAGGAAAACTTATGTCAGCATTGATAGCATAACATGAGAATTCTGATCATGTTTTTGTACTGGATGTGAGAAAATGTTCACCAGTCCAACTTTTACTTGATCCTCACTTGTTGTTGAAGCTTTTCCCATCTCTGACACCCACTCAAATATGGTCATTGCAGCTTGGTGTACTGTGGTCATTGACTGCGATTGACATGCCTACAAGCCAAGCCCCATTAAGTGCCATTGACATGCCTCCTCCATGAAGAGCCACTTGCCCGATACAGGCATAGCTTTGAAGGAGTCTTGTTATCCCACAAGATAAGATGTTGGTTGGTCTTCTTAGGCTCTGCTTCTACTGAAGAACAATCTCCACTGATGTATGTAACCAGAGTTGATGAGCTAACAAGTCACATCACTGGTTGAGTACCAACATGAATTCCACACCTGAAGCAACAACAGAGTTGGTGAGAACTAGACTATCTTGCAGAGGTTTCCCCCATGTAAAGCAACTCATCACACATCAACAACAGCAACTTAGACTAACAATTCTAAGCAAAGGTGAGGAGGAAGAGGAAAGGGTTATATGATGATGATGATGATACTGATGGTGATGGTGCAGCTACCTCCAGCAAATTTAAGAGACAGAGACATGTAGAAATATGGCCACTTAGTCGAGTTGATCCCACCGCAACAAAGTATATAGCAGTTTGCATGTTAAAAGAAAGAATGCTACAATTAAGTCCACTTGAATTCTTCTTCTTCTTCGTGGGAGCCATTCCTTGGTGTTCTCCGAGCATGGGCTTCATGGGAGTAATTCTAGAAGGACTATGTCCTAAACCCGCACTAACTACTGGACTTGCTATTGGCTTATAGCATCCTCGCCGATATGGTGCCCACTTGAGGAGACAGGTAGAGTATACGGGTAAAAATGAAGGTAGTACGTCTTTGGTTTGGTTTATAGGCTTTGGCTGCCCACCGCGTTAGATCAGGACCGTTCGTTCCATCACAGTCCCACTTCTCAAAGCATAATAAATCTTCCCGTAGTTCTCTCCCGCAGTGTGACTTCCCGCTTCCAAATGCCTCCGTTGCCGCTCGCCTCCACCCTTCTGCTCCTGCTCGCCATCCTGTCCTCGTCGTCGCCAGCCGCCGGACAGCGCGATGGCCCCGCCACGGGCACGTCCAGGTTCCGCGAGGCGCCTCTGTTCTACAACGCACCTTCGTGCCCGGCCCCCCTGCCTCCGGGGCCCGACTCGGCCTGCTCCCCTGACGCGCTGGTGCACGTCGCCATGACCCTCGACGTCACCTACCTACGCGGCTCCATGGCGGCCGTCCTCTCTGTCCTCCAGCACACCGCCTGTCCCCAGTCGATCTTCTTCCACTTCGTGGCCACCTCCGCCGCGGGCTACCTCAGCGCGACCGTCGCAGGGTCCTTCCCCTCCCTCGCATTCCAGATCCACCCCTTCGCCGACGAGCCGACCGTCGCGGGGCTCATCTCCACCTCCGTCCGGGCGGCACTCGACCGGCCCCTCAACTACGCACGCTCCTACCTCCCCCGCCTCATCCCGCAGTGCGTCCGCCGGGTCGTCTACCTCGATTCCGACCTCGTCCTCGTCGACGACATCGCCGGCCTGGCATCCACCCCGATCCCCGACGGCGTCGCGCTCGCGGCTCCCGAGTACTGCAACGCCAACTTCACCTCCTACTTCACGCCCACCTTCTGGGCCAACCCGGCGCTCTCCGTGGCCTTCGAGGGCCGGCGGGCCTGCTACTTCAACACCGGCGTCATGGTCATGGAGCTCGGCCGGTGGCGCGACGGCGGGTACACGGAGCGGATCGAGGAATGGATGGATCTCCAGAAGCGTATGCGGATCTACGAGTTGGGCTCACTGCCACCGTTCCTGCTGGTGTTCGCGGGTCGGATCGCGGCGGTGGAGCACCGGTGGAACCAGCACGGCCTCGGCGGCGACAACTACCGGGGGCTGTGCCGCGACCTCCACCCGGGGCCGGTGAGCCTGCTGCATTGGAGTGGAAAGGGCAAGCCGTGGGCGCGCCTCGACGGCGGGCGCCCGTGCCCGGTGGACGCCATCTGGGCGCCCTATGACCTCCTCCTCCGCACCACGTTCCCCATCGACGACTCCTGATCCGACCCGGATCCACGATGATCGACCAACCCCACCCGATCCGACCCGAAACTTCACCTCTTCCGTTCCATGTCACCATAACCTTCTTCTCTCCTTCCCTGAGGAAGTGTAGATTACTTAAGCCTTTCTTAGTCAAATGTAGATTACTTAAGAAGCCATATATAACTAAGATTGCATATTAATGATGAAATAATGGAATCATATTGATGAGGATAGTAATTATGATAAGATTCGACTGACGTCTCACGCCTTGATCGACGCGACAGCACCCGGTCAAATGGATCATAACGTCGGTCGAGACGCATTAACGCCTGTTCATGCTCGGTTCTTCACGCCACGTCAACACCAGTGTCAGACGTTACCATCCTAACCCCTGCAAGCGGACACATCAGGAAACAGTAAGCTTCCTTATAAATACCCTCGCATTCTGAACGGGAAGGGGGAAAATATACACACAAAAAAGACTTCTTCATATGAAATCCCCTTCACGTCAACTGATTTGATCGTCTGAGGGGTCGGGTCGAGCTTTCCGACCTGACTTTTGTGCAGGTGCGAAACCAAAGGTCCCCGCGGGACGCACAGGCGAGGAGCTCTTGCCCGGAGGAAGCGGCCACCCCGTCCCGATCGGACCACCTCAGCGCGACCACCTCGGCGGGCTCGAGGAACGCTCCAGGGAGATCCCTGTCGTCCGGACCCAAACTGAGTCGCGTCGACCCGAGGCCACGGCTCCATGTTGTTTCCCACAACACATATACTAAAATGTAATGAATTTTTGGTTCTAATGTGTCTCAAGAGGAAAAAATATAAGAAAGAATGTAGGAAGTAAAAGCATCAATAATTATTTATTATATTTTAATTTTAATTTTATTATGATATTTTTAGATTATCGAGTTCATAAGTACATTCGATAATTCCTTTTAACTTAAACATCGAAAAGATCGAGTACACTCGATTAAAAAAATATATCTCAAAAATATTAAATTTAAGAAAGCAAAATTGAAGTCATTACTTATAATTTTCTATTTATTTTTATTTTTCTTTTCCCTTATAATAAGCACTAATATGCATTTTGGTTGGCTTAAGTCAAAGCAATCAATCATGATGTCATTACTTCCCTATCATGGAAATGAAAAGGGGGTGAAGGAACCTCCAATTAAACCCTATTGATGCTTTAATTTGGGCAATATATTTGATGGCTCAATAACAACTTGATAGGAACCTTTCACCAGAATTAAGTGACTTGTGAGAGAAGATAGATGCTTCAATGAAAGATCATCAGAGAACACCAACTCCCAATTTGAGAGTGCCTACTTTAACATCTTGTCATTTTCTTCCTATATCATGATGGTGTGGATTGGAATCTCATGGCCAAAAATGCATGTCCATGTCATGTCACATTAAAGCACAAAGATCCATATTAATTACATCATTTACCAACCCATGCATTTTGGTCTCCATTCACATGACCCCATGCTACCATCCACATGTCCTTTATGAGGTCCCAAATCTATGACTAGGCCATGAAAGAACCATCATAGTGAGGCATGGATGTTCATGTTGTGCAATAGTAATTCCAATTTTATGTAGTTGATGCTCATACATATCAGTGCTTCTAATTAGTTATTTAAATTTCCGTCAAATCAAATTTATTTTATAAATATTTTGTTATTATTATATTATATAGATAGAATGTTCATCGTATTACAATACGTTGAATCTCTCACTAACTTGAGTGTCGAAATGATCGTAAGACATTCACGAGTCATCGTAAATAACGATTCAATTTATCGATACTTTCGAGTCGAGAGATTAAATCAGTTCGATTGTCGAAATGATCGTAAGGATTCAATTTCTCGATACTTCGGAGTCAGATTAAATCAGTTCGATTCTATATAGATCGATGATCAATTCAGACACTAATCAACACATGATCGATAACACACACTCCGATCACATTCTCCACACACACACACACACACACACACACATACGTGACTTAAGCTTCAATCATGCATCTAAACCTAAACAACCTCTTCCGCCTCCGGCTTTCTCGGATCGAAAACTGCCTTCAAGGTGTTCGACATAAGGCATCGTGAATGTCCTCCTCCACCAGACCTCAAAAGCTCCCCGAAGATTAGGGCAGTCGTCGCCGACCTTCAAGAAGCTCCTCAACCAGGACAGCAGAACGCTCTGCTGCTCCTCCAAGGGAAGCGTCGTAATCGTTCGGTCAATTCCTTCTTCCACGGCGTGCCGGTCGAACGACCGGCTGCTACCGCGCCGCAACCAGCCATAGTCATCGATCAGTGGCTGCAACCAAACACGTAGCAGCAGCTTGCGGGTCTCCTTCGGAGGAAGCATCTCCCGGTTCCCGATGGCGACGAAGAGCCTGGAGGTCACGCAGCTCACCTGGTGACGCGCCATGGTTGGCAGCTTCGAGTGCAGCTCTGCGAGCTCATCTTGACTCGCCCATATCGACGCGAACTCATCTGCTGCATGCCTGACTGCTAAAATCTCAACCAACCAGAGGAGATTATCTACCTCGAGAGATATCCGCCGCACCACTCGATCTCTGCTTCCCAAAGGCTCATGCGAAAACCCAGGCTCGGATGCACATCTGAACAGATTCAACAGTGACTCCAAGCAATGCCGGCATGAACCGTACAAAGTTTCAGTGCAGATGCCGACAGATCCATCACGATCACTTTCCTTCAGAAGATTCAACACCAGGGATTTCATCTCGCGCCGGCCGCGATCCTCACTGCTTCCGAGGACGAGATCCATTATTTGGGCGAGCGTATCGGTCGGTGGGTTGGATGGATCAGAAGCTACTCTGTTTAGTATTGGACCGACGCCATAACTATCATCCCTAAGGTGTCGGACTGATGAGATCACGTTTTGTTCTTCTTCTTCTTCCACCCAAGGCACTGCTTCCAGGTAATCCAGGCACGACTCGATGCATGCATGGAAGCCAAGTGATTCAGCAACCTGTAAAACGAGTTCTGGGATCTCAGGAACAATCATAGTTGCAGAACGAGAACGAACAGGATGAAGAACTCACAAGCAAGAGGTATGTAATGAATGGCATCATACGTTACGTACCTTCAGAATTCGAAGGACGCGTGAAAGGCTTCGCTTGATCAATCTGCATTTGATTTCTTTACAGTACATAAATCCCACGACCTCGAGGAAGATCTCAACGTCTTCGCAGTCTGCTATTTCGACTTGTGATGCGGGAGACAGCCTCGAGAGCTTATCTGCAAAGAAGCTGCTATGCTCTGCGAGAATGTTCCTGTGAACACTCATCCTCATGGAGGAACCTTCCTTTCCATGCAGAGTAACTTTCATGTCGCTGGTCTCTGGCCGACCGAAGGAAGCGTATATCTTACGTTGCTTAGTCTCGATGCTCTGCATTTGTGGTCGATCGACGGAGTTCGAGGAGATCGAAGCGGCGGTTGCAGAGTTAAGATGGCTGTGGTCATCATCGGCAAGCTTAGACGTCAGCGGAGCCGAGACTAATCTTTTGTCCACGGGAGGCAGTGACGATCTCTGAATCGACGAGGCCTTGGAGCGCGGCGGAGAAGCTGTTTTCCTCTTGTCTTGATGGTTTCGGTTCTTGAGGTTCTTCTCGATGGCTGCAGGGGAGGGGCAACACCAGAACCCTTCCGGGGTTACCGCAATAGGAACAGTTTTGATCCTCGTGTGACCCTGTTGAAGCCTTCGAACTGTGAAATCTGCCATTTCTGATGCTTGCTACGTTCTTCAGGAAACAAAGCTCAATCTTGCAGGTCCCAACAAGAATCCTTCTTCTCAACTTTCCTAGGAAGAACACTGGCCCGGAGCTTCAGAGACAAAGCACGTCGAAGCATAGGAAAGAAGAATCCAAGAAAATGACAGACAGCGAAAGAGAGAGCATCAACAGCGCCATAGAGATCCACTTACCTCAACTCCTCTCCGTCTCCTCCAGGGGACTCTGATGATCCGGAACCGAGGTCCAATGCTGAGTGCGAATGGAGACAACAGGGGATGGATGGAATCAGGAGACAGAAATGATGGCTTCCTCAAATCATTCTTCAGATCCAAGGCGTGAAAAAGACGACACCTTTAGCTTTAGCGAATGCGGGTGTCGATGCTTTCCCCCTCGGAGATGTTTCCGAGCCATCATCTTCCGGCATCAGACATGCACACTTTTGTTCATGGCATGCCAAAGGAGCTGCACTCACCTGCTTCATCAGTCTTGTGACCCTACTCATGCAGCTCGCTTGAAATGTACTCATCGTTCAGCAGTATCCCCAGCCCTCTCATCTCAATCCATGGAGCTCCTTAGACCCCCAAATTAAAGGTGAGCAAGAGGGAACAGGTGGGGTTTATCATGAGTAATTAATTCTTTTTTTTCTTTCTCTTTTGATTCAAATCTGAAATTTCGTGGCATGAGGAGAACGAAAGCAGCCATCATCATCAGCCCCAGGTGGAACCTTCTACCTTTAAATAAAGCTCATGTCTTTGTGCTGCATGTTACTGGAATCATACACGACTTCTCTGGTTTCTGCAGGAGAGAGACAAAGACTGCTGTGGCAGAGGAACTGAACACAACAAGACCACAATGTGACAGATTTGGTACCCACAACCAAATACTGCCTTCTCCTTTGGGCTTAACTGACACCATCAATGCTTTGCTGGTAATGGAGCTTGCAGATGCCTCAAAGAAGAAGACGAAGAAGGACCCATGTTTGCTCCATCATGTGGCTGAGCAAAAGAGCTAACTTATATCACCTCTTGTTCGATCAAAATCAAGAATTTTTTTTTCTCATGATAAGTTTTCCTTACGCAAATGGCTTCTATTTAGAGAGAGAGAGAGAGTTTATGCAGGCAGACTCTGTTCTTTCGCCATGATTGGGGGTACGGTGCAACCCCATGCACTATATCGAGGAATAAGATGGGAGAGAAGGAGGACGAAGGCAACCTGCAGACGGAGTCACGCCCTACGCCAATCTATTAAGGCTTATTATAATTTACTAGCGAGAAAGCTCAACAGTTCCATTGTCGTCTAGTCCGGTTAGGATACCTGGCTTTCACCCAGGCGACCCGGGTTCAAATCCCGGCAATGGAAACTTTTAGTAGTTGTATCTTATTTTATTTTATGTTATTATATATATATATATATATATATATAGTATTTTGTTTTCAGTTGTATGTTAGCAAGTTTTCTATAGTAGCATAAATACCATTATTTCAATAAGTCAAAAATCCATTAAAAATCTTCTTTCTTCGTTAAAAATAATTATATTTCTTTGGAGAATATTAATTTTATTTCTTTTGCTTTTTAGTCTCGTCTTAAGTATCTATTCCCCTCCTATTTTTGGTTTTTGTTTAAATATGGTGTGTGTTTTCATACATACAAAGAGTTAAGTTAGGTTTCTCTCATTCTAAGATAGCTAATCTTAGGTTATCTTCACAAGCATTTACATACGTGATATTGTTATTATTTTCGGTCTATCGATGCTCGACAAGAGATGAAAGAGCTTTTAAAGAATATGCTTGCGGATATTTGGCACTTGCAAATGCATATTAACTTGAATCATTAGCGAGAATAAGGATATGAGATACAAACATCTTCTGTCCTTGGACTAGCTTAGGATATGAGACTAGAGAATATGATATGCAGGCAAGGCATTCTTTCACATTCAAGAAAATTTCTCTCATCTAAGTTCCTAATACTTAATTATCTCTTCTTTTTCGGAGAGAACAGTACTCAAAGATCTCTTCTCTTTCAGATATGACAATCCCCAGAAAAACAAACCAGGTAAAATCAATTTCGTCAAGTCGAGCCGAGGTTACAATCGAATATGACGGACCGTAAAGTATGCTCAGATCTTCTATGCTCACAGCATTTTCAACATTCCATAAATTACATGGACTTATCCAACAAAGAGGACTATTAAATACAGTTTAGTAAGAATTGTATGGGTCTTGAGAATATTATTCTCCATTCTCTACAAGCTAGAATAGCTTAGATCACATCACCAGGAAGCAACATGCCACAAGTTGAAGAGAGATGATGAGGCAGTCAGAAACCAAGATAAGAATGCCATCGAAGTTGATAGCTGGTATCGTCCACAAAATTTTGGAGGGCAGTAGCTTCCATCAAGGTGGAAGAGAAGATCTATAACACCAGCAGATGCACAAGCAGCCGCAAGCGACAGTATCGACAGTACCTGACATTATGCATGGTGTATGATCAATAAAAGCAAATGAGGACTTGGAGCAAAGTGCAGTATTAGATTACAGATACATGCCATATCTCCAACAACAACGATCACCATTAGTCCAGGAAGTCGTAGAGAGCAACCAACAAAAATACAGTACACATCTACCATCGCCAGCGTACAGCTCCAAGGAATTACCAATCCCATTATTGTGACTAGAAAGCTGTTAAGTGGAAAACACAAGTGAAATTGACTCATAATTTACAGTATTATGAAGATAAAAGAGATTGTTCATCTTCCAGTAAAATTACAGGGCAAGCCCGGTACACAATTCTCCTACCAATGCAAGCACTAAAAAGGATTAACGTCTATCATCTAGTACAAAATCCAGTGATGCATGCAAAGAAGTAGTTTGTAAACCATATAGTTACAGGAACTGTTCATGCAAAAGAAAGAAGACTCTAATGTTGATTGTTGTATTTGTCTTACAAGGTCATGAACTATAATAGAATTGGCAAGAAAATGATAGGAAACTTATCAAAGAATGACTGACAAAGAACGAGTGACAAATTCTTCGCTCCTGTTTTCTTTTTTACAATTTTGTGTCTTGATTGCTTTGCCCATGTTTTTGCAACTTGGTCACTAGCTTCTTCACCGTTGTTACCAATTTCAAATAATTTTGAAGTGGCGGTCCATGTCAACTTTAAACTTTCAAATAGATGAATCTGCAAATTGTTAATTAGCTACTGACAAGTGCCTAAGACTAAAAGACCGATCAGGTAACTAAAGATGAGCACCATGGTTGTGGCAGCTTACTGCCAATATTTCTGGAGGATAACCCTTTGGAGATTCTCTTCTTAGATCAAAAAATGAAACACAGGTTTTTTGCATAACTAGACTGAGAAAATTTACATCATAGCATATTTACTATCAGAAGTAAGAAATGGAATATATGCCATCTTATAGTTTACATGCTTGCGTTAGTGCCTCTAGTATTAGAGTCCTTTTTGCCTTAGGATTACTTTATTCTCTTCAATATAAAGAAACCCTTTCCGACACCTCAAAGTGAAACTCTAGAGAATCACGAACAAAATTTAGAGTGGCATATATGCCAGATGACATAAAATAACTCTTAAAACTTGAACGTCAATGATACTGATTCTTCTATATATATATATATATATATATATATATATATATATATATATATACATGAGAAATCAAATTGCTTTCAACATCATTCTTATATTAATTCCAAGAAGAGTTAAATATTAGGAGATGTATAAAAGACAATGACTCAAGTTAAGATTACAGTGGCAGGGATAATCTAATCTGTAAGTTGAGAGCCACAACCAGTAAGCTTACTGGGAGAATTGGAACCAACCAAACAGCATTAAAAAATTATCTACAGGTTTATAAGTCATCTAATGAGTTCCACTTGCACATTCTTTATGTCTTTACACCTATAAATCATCATGATCACTGGCATTAGACATGTGAACTTGTATAGTGAGATTGCCAGCATCAAAACCAACAACGACAGGGTATTTTCGACATGTTGAGCTACCATCTTATCCAAACTTAACTATGGTTGGAAAGACCAAAGGAATATATCATGGTAGGGTCAATCATCAAGAATGCAAATAGGTGAACATGGAGGGGCAACAACAACTAATTAGACAGACTTTGAGGGTCCCAAACAGAACAAGAAAATACAAAGGATCAGATGATATCCAAACTGACGATTAACGCCCAAACAATGAAATTAAATCACTAAACAACAAAAGGGGGATAAAGTAACGATTTTTATGATACAAACGGAGTAAAATTTTGAATTTTTATGCATATAAATAGAACAAATTAAGGCACAAAGACACGAAGTTCGCCGGATTTGGATGGTATAGCAGGGGAAGGGAAAATACCAGAAAGCGGTGTAGCTATAGAACTCGACGCCGACGGACATGAAGAGGAGGGAGGCGGAGGAGAAGAGAGCCTGCCCCAGCCTTAAGGACAAGCTGGAGGTGGTACCGACGGACCCCGGAGTCTCATCCATCGGACGGAGGAGAGGAGCTCAAGCGCATCAGATGGATGGCCCCGATTGCCTTCGCCGGCGCCAACATTCATCTTACCCTACCCTACCCTCCCCCTCCCCCTCCCCCTCCCCCTCCTCCTCTTCCCACAAACCTTCCGTCTTATTTCAGTTCCACTCCCCGAATAGAATCAGATCACAAAGATGGAGGTGGGAGGGAGGCGACGCTCGCTTTGGATGAGCGGAGGTGCCGAGGCTTTTCTCCTTATTTTCCTTCGCTAGTAATGCAGTACACGGCGACGTGGCATTTTGTCGTACGTCGTAGTTGGGAGGCGCGACCGCGGGCTGATCAGGCGGCGAAACGTCATCTGATGATCCGATCTCGTCCGTCCAATTAATAGATTCCTTATCTCAAATTGAGGAATTTGTTTCGATTTCTTCCTTCATTTTCAACCCCACGTTCGATACCTCACGTCACGTGGCATTCATCTGCATCTGCCTGGCGGGGCCCACCCCCACCAAGTGGGCGCGTCCTCTTTGGTAATCGAGCCCCCTCTTCCGGAGCCCGGCAAAGACCACGTGGGTCCCACATCCACCACGATCCGACGTGTCGTGACGCCCACCGCCAGCTGACCAGGGTGGACCACCGTCAGCTCGAGCCACCAGTTCGCGACGCTTCCGGCACAGCGCGGGGCCCATCTCGGACCCACCGCTGGTTCCGGTCGTGAGTGTGGTGGAAACGAACGGGTGGGGGGAAAAGGTGAGAGTCCTGCGTCCCCCCCCCCCCCCCCCCCGTTGCCCACTTTCTATGGTCAGGGAACGTTCGATCAGAAGCATGTGATCCCATAGCAACGGCCAGCAACAATCCACGTCGCAACAGCGGTCGAAGGACGAACTGTTGCAGCAAAGAGTTGGCTGAGAGCAGTACAGTTTAGATAGAATCAATCTTTCAGGCAAAAGAGCTATTTTTATGACTTGAATTCACTTAGGTAGCACACAGGAGTAACTATATCAATGCCTATCTAGAACAAGAAAACCTTCTCAGCTCAACATATTTAATGCTTTAAGTGGAGTCTTCAGGTCTTGTAATAGAGATTATTCCCACATTAATGTCTGTATCACAAATTACTCATCAATGCTTGAGTAGAAGGAACATGAAGTCTTACCACATCAAGAACAGAATGTGTGAACAAATAAATACATAGGCCACCAGTGGCTCCAACTCACACTCAAACACACAATAGTGTTGTTCTTGGAGCCCTGGCGAGAGTGGGAACCTAAAGGAAATGCAGGAATAGGTGCCAGATAGGATAAACCAGGAGAAGAATGATGCCTATGCTGTTTGAAACGCCATGGCTTTTTGTGAATGAGTTCCTGAAGCCACCCGATGCTTGGATGTGCTCATGAAGCAGGTAACAGCCGATAGCCAGACATGTGATAACACCAATGAGACTGTCTCTTACTGTGGAAGCAAAGAATCCAGGAGAAACCACCAGGAGGAGGATTAGTGCTCCGGGCATCTCCAACCAGTCTGCAAAGTCACATGCAAGACAGAAGGCAAGCTTAGAGTTTACTCATGTTCATGGGAAAATGCAATACCCTGGACATTTAAGTTCCTATACCGATAAATTCACATTCAGGCAATTAGCAGCCGATATAATTTTCAGTGTACACAGACAAGAACATCGTACGGTACCTTGATGAAAGTGTGCTGTTGTATAAATTAAGCATGCAATTCTGTGAAAAATTCCTTTTTCATAGCAATTAATGGCAAAGCCACCTATTCTCATATTGGTTGTTAAATTGTGATGTTTACTGTTCTTGGCACATACAATGTCGTGCAAGCAGATACCAGAAAAAGGTAAAAGACACCAATCCAAATAATAATCACACCATGGTGTAATACTTTGCAATTGAAAACCAAAATAAGAAGTTTGATAACTTTAGAGCTAAGGAAAGCATGATGAAGAAAAGGGTCAGATAGATACGTTTGTGTATCTGTCAAACTCTTATGCAGGATCATTTTTCGAAGAAACAAGCAGCTAGAATTTATAATGGATTTGCTGAAATGAATTATCAAGGATTTGTTGAAAAGAGTAGATCTGCTTAATTCCTGGTAGGTAAATAAGGGTAATTGAGCAATTTTACTGATATGAAATTTAAAGTGTAAACTATTTTACCACTGCAGATATGTAGTATCGTGCCATTAGCATCATTTATCGGAATTACAAGTTAAGAGATGTCAAACACTATCTCTGGAGCATATTCAAAAGATTGCATTTAATAGATATACCACATCTTCTCAGTTGACATTAGGAACATGATGAAGCAAGCTAGATTATATTGGATGAAGTACCAGGGAAGTGCCGAGGAAAGAAAAGGCGCAGAATGACAGCAATCGATGCAACCCATTTACCAAATTCCCCTCTGCAATTCATTACAAAGACATTTAAACACACATCATGGAGAAGAGAAACTAGAAATTGCCATAACAACAACCTAAAACCTTTTCTACATGTCTGGATAAGATAAAATGTATTCAAGTCCCTTTTGATCCAAGAAAAATTAAGAAAACAAGATGTCCAAGTCATCTGATACAACAATTTTTTTTGCCTAAAGTTCTGAGTTGAGCTATATAAATTAGCAAAATTTTCACCAGTAATGCTAGCTACTGATTTGATTCCTTATATTCTCCCCAGCAGTTTATTATGGACTGTCATACATATTAACAATTCAGATATGTGGATCCTCCAAACTACCTAAACATCATAAGGGGAAACCCAAATTTTTGTGCTATCTACCATTTAGTAATGATGGCACAAGGACACCATCCTGTCAAGATTATTGGTTGGTCCAACGAATATTTACCTTCATAATCTGGTACTTCCAGACAATAACACAGAGGAAGTAATCACCTTAGCAAAGAAAACAACACAGATGGCAAGCTCAAGAAGATGTATGGAATTAGAAGTGAAGTCAACATGTTTGTTCTCCAGTTAGTTCGATCCAGTATCAACAGATATCTACAGAAAGAACAAAAAATGAAAGGTGATTTAAGCTAAATGCATCATTAGTTAGAAGTCATATTGCAAAACTTCCAGAACTCAGAATAGATCATGCAGTTTGCAATAACAGTGGCAATCACATGACATCATGGTGAATAAACAAAGTTGCTGAGAGAATTACATAATTCACTGACATAAGTTCCATGATAAAGGATCAAACAAATAAAGTTCCCAGAGCAGGAAGGGGGGCTAATCACAGATTAAACATAACAAATTATGAAGATTTTATTTCATCGATGATACTATTGTGTTGGTGTCCTGGGTTTACAGTAAATGATTCAATTGTAGCTATGATTGGATAGCATCTTATTTATTTATTCTTTATTTCGATATAGTGATTGACTTCAATATAAATAAGAGGACAAAATTTACTTGGTATTTGAGGCTGCCGCCATCTTTTTACCTGGTAAGATATGATATGGTATCAAATGAAGAATGCTTAGCCCACATGAAAAGGTTTAATTACTTTTACCACAAGAAAGGAACCAAACTTTGAATGGCCGCCAGATTTAGAATCAAATAAATTCGTCAAAGTAAAATGTTCTTATGCGTACTATAAGACTTCTAATCTGGCGATTCTGGGAGAGGAATAGGTCGAATTCAGCACGGGCTCGAAGATCTACCGATTTAAAATGCGGAAAAACTGAAACTTTTCGTTTCATCATCCATCAAAAGGGCCCGCGATCGCAAAGGACAAAAAATAGATCATAATGCTCCGAATCAGAATCAAATACCACAAAAGCAACTGTAAACCCACAAAAAGCCAAGAGAATAAAAGAGAGCCGAGACCAGCGGGCAGGACGCGGATAAATCACCGATAGAAATCGATCACACAAAAGGAGGAAGAGGGTTTGGGGAAAGTAAAGAAACGAAATCGAGGAGTCCCGACATGGCGGCGAAGGTAGCGAGGAGCTTGAAGAAGGTGGTGCCGGAACCCAACCCGCCAACGACCATGAGGGCGTGGTCGGCGAGCTTCCTGGCGGCCACGCCGAGCTCCTGCAGATCCGACCGGATCAGGTCGTCGCCGCCGCCGCCGCCGACAGAAGCGTAGTCATCAGTCTTCATCCTGAGATACCCGCTCCTCATCTCCTCCGCCATCTCTGCTGCACTCTTCTTGGAGAACGGCTCCAAGTGGACACCGGCGGGAGATTTAAAGCCGGTCGAGGACACGGAGGCGATCGGATCGAAAGACATGGGGCCCGCGTCGACCTGGCCCTTCAAACGTGGAAGTCGGAACCTATCGACTCATTCCTTTAGCCTTCCAGTCCTTATTGTTCTGTACCCGAAACCCACCTGCTTCTCCATTGGTTATCATTGTGGAGTCCACATAAAACCCACTGTGTTAGCAAATAGTATAGCGGGTAGCCATCGACCCAGAGATAAGATCGTATATATAAATGCCCTGTCATGTTCTTCTTGTTCCCTATCATTTTGTTTTCATGGGCTTGTCCATTTGGCAGAATGTGGCCCACAAAAGATGGCCACTTCTATTGTGGACTCACTCCATCGTTTTGGTGGACCTTCTTGTCATGTTGCCTCAATGTGTTGACCAAAAATCACTCAGTCAACTGTCATTTTAGAATGTTTACCACAGGAATTCTGTGAAGTTCTACTATCGCTCCCTACACATCATGTAATCATGGAAACCATGATAAGATTGCCTTCTCTAATAAGTTATGGCCTCCAGCTATCACTCCCTACAAGACTTGCAGAGTGATATTTGTCCTCAGCTAGTACTGTCCTCAACATGTGTGCATGGTGATTCGGTGATCCCACGTCCACATCACACATCGGTTACGTTGTCGGGTCGGCGGTGTCTTGCACCGATGGTTATACATGTACGAGTCCGCATCCCTCCGATATGGGCGGCTGGCCGCTACTGCTTGTGGCCTCTGAACGGAATCGAGCGACGTATGCATGGTCGAGCCATCCATGTAGCCCGCTCTCACAGGGAAGGAATCTTGGGCCATGACATGCCGACCCTCTTAAGTGAAAGACAAGGACGTGTCGCAAATGAATCTGACACAGATTCTCTTCCCATGCCTACGTAAATAATACGATCCGTTGTAGTCGGAATACGTGCTGGTTATGTATTACGTTAACACGTGGCACGTTATATCATTTGAGGTGAAACAAAAATAAGAAATCAAGTTGATAGAGTATATCGGGGATTCTACCACGTCGACAGACTTCGGACCACATCAATGCAAGCACAGAATCTCAAGAGGAAGATGCGGCGTTACGTCAGATGCATCACCCGAAATTTGGGACGATGGCCACTCCCCTCTCGTGGGGCTGCACGACCCAGCGTCGTCCCTACAAGAATTGTTTCAGGAAGCTCGGGACGATTTTGCATAGCACTATTCCGCACATAACGGACGACGATCACCCAATGGTACGAATTCGTCATCGATGAAGTCAGACCCTTGGGCACCAGAATAACAACGCCCCCCCTCTCATATCGATTTATGTCCGTGTGTAGGAATCTAACGGTGACAAAGACGAACGTACTTACTACAAAAACGTATCCTGATCGAGAAGTTCAATTTGATCTTACGTGGATCTCAACCTGAGGCATCGATGATCGGACCAAACCGTACGAGCCCCTTGCCTACGGTATTAGGTGCACTAACACAAATAATAGTACCCTTTTGTTTATAAAAAAACAAGCGTCTCTTACTGTTGTTTCTTCGTTAGACCACTGCTTTTCATGTCATCTCCAGTATACTTTGGTCTGTAGAAGACGCACACTGTCAAATACAACAAAATAACATTTATTTTTTATGCTTTGCTATGTAGAATTGGGAGATACATAAATCAAGCAGGCCACGTTGTCCGCACGTGCGCTCATGCGGCCGCTCGCACTGGCGGAGGCCCGCCCTTGACGGCGTGGCCCACCGTCGGGCTTCTAACCGCACCGTAGCTCTGCCGCTGCGCCACGGGCGCCCCTGCTCCGCCGCCTCTCGAGCGCAGAGACGACGGCTCCGCTTCTGCCGGTCCCTGCTCCGGCGTCTTTCCCCGCGCGGTGTCCCATTCCGACACCCGCCATACCTTGACCGAGTTGTCCAGGCTCCCGCTGTACACCACGTACCGTGGCCCACCGCAGGCTCCGTCTGCGTGGATGTCTTCCGCCTTTACCGCCAGGCATTTCACGGGCCCCTCGTGCCCCGCGAGCACCGCCAGCTTCGCGTGGGCCCCGTAGCCGCCCGCCTCCTCCCTCCGCCAGACGCACAGGGTCATGTCCGCGGACCCGCTGACCACCAGGCTCCCGGCCGCGGCGAGGCAGAGCACCGGCATCCGGTGCCCGCGGAGCCTTTCTCCGTGCGTCAGCTGGCGCCGCCAGCCTTCCCATCGCCAGTAGTTCACCACCCCGTCCGAGGAACCGCAGTACACCGCCCCCGTCGCTTCCGCCACCGCCACCGAGGTCACCGCGGCCTCATGCCGTAGCAGCGTCTGCACCAGCACGTGCCTGGTGGGTCCTCCCTTCCCCGTTTCCTCCCTCCGCCACACCTTCACCGTCCCGTCCGCCGACCCCGTGAACAAAAACCCGCCGAACCCGGTCGCCACCGCGTTGACAGCGTCGTCATGCGCCGTGATGGATTCTAGGCACTTGGAGTCCGACACCCTCCACACCTTCACCGTCTTATCCCACGACCCAGAGTATAATATCCCGGCCTCTTCGTCGAGGCTGAGACAAGAAACCGCGTCGAAATGCCGAAGCCACACGGTCTTGTGGTGCCGCCGCACCTCGACGTAGTTGGACGGGTTGATGGAGCTCTTCAAGAAGTCCTTGAGCCTTGGGAGCGTCCCCACTCTCTTGGGGACGGCCGGGATCTTCGACGAGGTCTTCCATATCCGGATCTTCCCGTCCTGGTGGCCGGTGAAGATCCTGTCACCTGCGACTATAATAGCCTTGACGAGGCCGCTGCTGGACTTGAACCCGGACATCTCTCGACGTCCTTTCCAGACGCGGATGTTCCTGCTTTCGGAGCCAGTGTAGAGCAGGTCCCCGGCGGCGGCGAGGGAGTAGACATGACCCTCCTGGCGGACGAGCGATCCGACGAGGCCAGTGGCGGCGGGGTCAGCCAGCGCCTCCTCAGACAGGAGGGGAAGGTAGGCCCACGGCGATTTGGCGAAGGGGGAGACAGCCGCGGGGCTCCACGGGGACAGTTTGTAGGGCGAAGCCCCGGTGCTGGTTGGGTTGCGGTCGGAGGAGTACCCGGGGCTGACGGCGGCGGAAGGGGCAGTGTCGCCGCCGGTGCAGAGCTCGTCCTCGGACTGGATCATGGGGTCGGCGTTGAACAGGTCGAACAGCTTGGAGCCGCGCTGCGGGCTTCCCGTGCCTCCCTTTCGATTCATCATCGTCGATCCAATAATATAAACTCCAAAGACGACTGTCGGATTAAAGAGAGGGGAGAGAATATGGAGGAAGTTTTGGTGCGAAGAAAGCCGAAAGATGAAGAGCTGTAGAAGTAAAAGAGATTGCAGCTACACCATCAATGGTCGACGACGGAGGCGGGGGGGTGTATAAATAAGACGAAGGAAGGGACGAGGCCATGCCACGTGGAGGAAGATCACTTCGGACTCACGGAAGGCGTTCGGGCGCAGTGCGACCGGCAACCCGTCAGATAGACATCTCATACAAGTGATCCGCACAGTATCTGCTACAACTTTCCTTTGACTGCTTCTGGAATACGTGTAGGCTTCAACCCGTTGACCAGTCTTTGAGAACTTACAGAGCCGTCGAATGCTTTCGCGACAAGTGGTCAACAAACGAGGCTCGAGGTTTGCCGATATGGTCAACGGTAAAAGGAAGAAGGAAACAAAGATCAAGTGGAATTCGAAGAGCTTTCGGACACGGTTGAACGTCTTTCAGTCTTCCGACACATGAATCACAATGCAGATTAAGTGGTCGGTCATTGAGTGCCATTTGGTACATGTGCATTATCCGCAACATAAAAGAATAGAGAGATTACTGTAAGAGCCACTGTAAGATCGGCACGTAAAAGAATAGAGAGACAGAGAGAGAGAGAGAGAGAGAGAGAGGACTGTGGAGGTATGATGAGAGAAGACTTATGCGTGTCAGTTTTCATGGTCGAGTTGAGTGATGGAGACCGAAACGTATTCATCTGACGCTTGAATGGAGGTGCGAAGGTGGGAGGGACTGTTACGGCAATTGTCCCCATCTCGATGATGTGTGTATGCATAAAATTCGTGGAAAATATTCACTGGATTTAACAGTGTATAAACCGCGGAAGAAGAAGAAGCAGAAGACAGTAGTCGACGATAAATGTTTGATGTCAAGCTTGGGGAGTACTCTCATGCGTAACCACGACGAGTTCTATGCGTGTTTTCACAGGATATATGCATGCTTTAAAAGACCTTTTACCGAGTGAAATAATGGAAATATCCAAGTTGGAAGTCAGAATCCTCGGCCACAATAAACGTGAAACTTGCATCTCTAACTCAAAAATGCCATCACACTGTTTGAAGGAAGCGACAGGGAAGCAATTGCAGACATGCAACCTGTCACCTTTGCGTGGAATACTGCAATGTGGATTCCTTCGTAAGCCACCTGTGCCACTGTTTGCCGGTGGTAGGTGAAGTTTAGGTCGAATGAGAGGCCACATAATGCATTTGCCGCGTGACGGCTCGAGCTCAATCATTTAGCTTCTTCCACTGCTGCAAGTAAACGGTTCCGCCCCGCCACGTACCGATTCTGTAGGTGGTAACGATACCCTCTCGAGGGTGACGGCGGTACACGACGTCGTTGCACGGTTCGGACTACGCGATCCTGATGCTGTGTCTCGGAGTGTGTGGGGATAACTTGGGGTACGTGAACGGGTGGATATGCTGCCCGCCTGTTATGACTCGAGAAATCGCATTGGGGTACACATCAAAATGTGAAGTGATTGGATAAGATCGGTAATTATTGGTGTTGGTGTAAATGACCGGTTCGGATCCGAACGACGGGAATCTTACATGGTGTCTCTCGGGGCCTTCAAGTGGTCGATTACGATGGTCCGGTCGGGATGTCCCGTCAGGAGGAAAGTGTTGGGAAATCATGGGGGGCGACATCATATGCGCAGCGGAAAAACAAGAAAAACAAAATCCCCGATTTCCAAAAGGATGTTTATCGTCGTGCGAAGATTGGTGCGCAAAAATCCGCAAAACACAAAACTGCGTATAGAGATTGTGTTACCTAGGGAGATCGTATATCCTTGTTTCCTTGCAGATCCTTAGGAGAGGGTGAAGGAGGTCAAGCGTCCTCCTCTCTAGCGGTGATCCACACAGCAGGGTTGCGACGACGCTCCTCAAGACTCCAGGCCTGCTCTGAGGTGGAGAGGAAGGGGAGAATAGGAAAGGCAAGCAAAGACTTGTTTCCTTGCAGATCCTTAGGAGAGGGTGAAGGAGGTCAAGCGTCCTCCTCTCTAGCGGTGATCCACACAGCAGGGTTGCGACGACGCTCCTCAAGACTCCAGGCCTGCTCTGAGGTGGAGAGGAAGGGGAGAATAGGAAAGGCAAGCAAAGACTCTAGCCTATGAGGCTGTGAATCCCTCCTATTTATAGAGATCCCGTGTCAAACCCTAATGGGTCCTTCCCTAGTGGGTATTAGATCTGCATCCAATAAGACAAGGGCTCCGTCGGATATCTCATATCCGAACCTCTACTCATCGCAATGCCTACCATATGTGTGTGACCCTCTAGGCCCAATATCGAGCTGGCCGTGAGTCATACCTGTCAGAACTCCTTCTAACTCAGTGAATTATTATCTCTGTAATAATTCACTCGACTCATCGACTACGGACGTACTAGGCCACTACGCCGTAGTCCCCAGACGATACAGGGGAATCCAATCCATTAGACCTGTCTGTCCTCAGTTACCATGTACCTATAGTCCCTCATCCATCTAATATCCCAGAGACCGTATATCGAGCATGGTGCTGTCAGACCCATACGGTTTCTACTCAAGTCTCGCTCTAATCGGATTCTCCCGGAGAACTCTTTCTCTCTCAACCCGAATGACCCTGGCCAGGGATTTGTCTGAGCAAGAACACATGGGATATTCCTCTCATGACGCCGAGAGTGGATGATCCTCTGTCGACACTCAATAGCCCTCGTAAGGTCGACTACCACTCCCAATGACCAACTGTACTAGATCTGGGACAGCCAAACCTATAAGTCTGGTATCAAAGAGTGGAGCACTCATACAGGACATCCTTGGTGTCTCAAGTCTAAGGACCAGATACACCACTAGGACTACGGAATCGCTGTCTGACAATAAGGCATCATCAACCATCCAGCATTCCGTAAGCGGATCAATCAGTGAACTCATTCTCCAATGAGCACCTGTACTGTATCCCTAGTGTCCCTGCACGAGCAGCTATGAGACCAGCTGCATCCATCATATGGACGGGTATACAGCACACTAGTCTATCTGGTTATCACGATGTCCCTCTCGAGTAACCTATGACTGGGATTATTTAGGATATGTGTTTAAAGGTGAATCGATCTCATTATCGTGATCTCATCACGATCCGATTCCCATTGCACAAATCCAAGGACATCACAATATATATATATATATATATGTATTTATGCAATAGTTATAAAGTGATATACGCCAAAATATAATAAGCAAAAAGATTATGTATCAAGTCACACGTGCCATCACTCACGTGATTGGCTTGTTGGGCACCTATGACTAGCAGAAAGCTCCGTCGCAGTGTCGGGGAAAAGGCGATCTCGTCTCGCACCTGCACACAGGTCGGGTCAGAAGCTCGGCCCGACCCCTCCGACGATCAAGTCAGTGATGTAGAGGAGGTTGTGGAAGAGGGAGTGCCTCTGTATGAGTTGTGTTTGCGTTTGTTTTTCTCCCTTCCCTGTTCGTTTAGAACTCTGGGGTATTTATAGATGAGTTTGATGTTACCTGATGTGGCTGTCTGCAAGAGCAGGACCGTACCTCTGATGGCGTCTAACATCACCACTGGGGTTGCGTGGAGAACCGAACTGCCACAGAATATGGGCGAGCCTCAGTCGATGTCCTCCTCGCTCGAGCGCGCGGGGTCGGACGGTGGAGTCGTTGACTAGGAGCGGGTGACACTGGCGCACATCAAGTCGACGTTAATGCCCACTTCCTCGGGCAGTGTGTCGTCCAGGCGTGACTGACGTCATGACGTGTCACATCGTCGTTTTTATCCTTATCAATTGGAGCATAAATTCATGGCATCTAATTGAAGATGCTCCGATTTGTGTCTAATCTAATGATTGTTGTTAAGAATATAAATCATGATTTGTGTCTAATCTAATGATTTTAATTTTTTTAATATAAATAATTAATAGTGAGACATGATAAGAAGGTCGTTATCACATATGCTAACTTGATCTCTCGAGGCTAACAATATACTTATAAATCTTTTACTCTCGTTGTTGATCTCATGACTCGTTGATGGTTGAATAATACATATAATTAGTCTCGATTAGAGATCAGTGTCGAACAATTCTAATCAAGTTAATAATAACATTGATAAAAAAATTAAAATAAAATCAAGGAGTGATATTATACATTGGAATATATATTTTTGGTCATAGAGAATGAATTGGATAAATTTAAATTCTTCGTGTTGGGTCTGAATCAATCTACTACTCTATGATAGCAAGTGTTAAACAATATAAATTATACATCTGATAGAAAAATAAAATATTAAGGGATGAAATAGTCTATCCGTTTTCGAGAAATTTTGAGCAGAAAATTCTACAGACTTAATAAATTACAATAAATATAATAACTATCTTAGTGAGAACTCATAAAACCCTCAGAACCTTTTCATAAATGTATTTTTAGCTGTTAATTAAAAACATATTTCTTTTGTGCTTTTAGGTACAACAAAGCCAATTAGATCATTCATAATATGTAATCCGGCCCACAAGTAAGGCCCAATATTGACTTGTGTACTATCATCAGGATGCCCATTAATAGACGTCGTCTTCCTAAGTGCCCCAATAAGGGGAGGAGTCTTCTTCGTGCTCTCCGTAACAACCGCCGTCGAACAAAGCAGCGGAGGCTGTTAGCGAACGAACCGAGAGCGGGAGCGAGGGGGAGGGGGAGGAGTCGGGAGGAAGATGACGGTGTTTCACTTCTTCAATTGCGCCATCCTCACCTTCGGCCCTCACGCCGTCTACTACTCCGCCACTCCTCTGTAAGCCCCGATTCCTCCTCTCTGACCATCGGTTCCTTTGATCTCCATCGCCGATCCACACTTATCCTCCGATTCCTCGTCGGTGGGATTATTGAAGTGCAATTTGTGTTCAGATCCGATCCTGAGCTTCTTCCAGAAACCCTAGGTTTCGTTCGCGTCGATTTGTTTGTAAGTTTGGTCATGATCCTTGTTCTCATCGAACTTAGGGATTCTCACCTTTGTTCTAGTTAGCAAATTATTTGGCGAGATTCAGGTCGGGGCTTGTCATGGTGTTTCTTTGTGACGATGGAGCTATTTGTGAGCCTTGAAGAAGAGAATTCGCTAACGTTGCTTTAGCTTTAGATTTGCTTGTCGACCTAGCATTTTAACAATGTGGTAAATCCGAAGACGACGATGGATGAGTTTGCGGTTAAGTTTAAGTGTCTTTTGGAAGCTAATGTTTGTGCTACACAATTCTATTTCACCTCTGGGGATATGGAATGTCGGTAGGACTGGGGGAGACTGTAAGTTGTGGGTATAACCTTCTGTTCATACTTGAAGTGAAGAATGCTCGTTGGCGGGAGCCTAGTGCGAGGCGCCATCCTTTTTCTGACTTGCTGAACTTTGTTGAAAATATTCAATGTTTGTAATCTTTGCTTAGTTTGTGTTTGAAGGAATACAGATCTTAGTCTTTCGTTTGTTTAGCTGTTTAAATTATTGAACTTTTCATCTTGCTAGAAATAGAATGCATGAAATTAAGATTTAAGATATCAGTCGGGGTAATACATGCAGGTCGGTATTTATTAGTCCAGTCAAGCTGCAGTATTGAAACATATAGCTCAATACTGGTACATATTAATTCATTTTAATTTTTTATTATTTTATGGAGTGGTACCGGATGATATGGGCCTACATACCATCATGTATACCAGCACTATATCTGCCTGATAGGTTACTGAAATTGGTAATGGAACAATATATTTTGTGAACAACCATCTAATTTTAGATTTATCAAGGTTGGATCTAGTAATAACATATTGTTTGAGTATATGAGACAAGGTAAGATTCTGTACACAAGATTAGTTCTTGTATGTGAGGAAGAGTTCTAAGGAGATAGTCCTAGAGAACATTATTTGAAGATGTTCTTGTCCATAAGATCAGTTCGAAGTCATTTTAAGTTGTTTAAATGTTCTACAAATGACCATTATGCACAATGTTGCAGCAGGGAGTTGAGTCAAGTTATAGATGACAAGAAATAATAGAGTTAAATTCTAAAAAATCTGTATCACAAGAAAGGGTACATGTGGATGTTGGGGCTAGAGGTGCAACTTCTACCTGCTTATGATCTTTGTTGAAGTTGATGGTTGCATCAGATCCTAACTTATTCTAGTTTACTATTAGCTGACTTTACAGAACCTTTTTATCCAATTATCGACATGTTTTTGTATGGTTATTTTTAGATGATTGTTGTTGTAATCATTGTTGGAGATTTTGCCATTTTTATGTTATCAGAACCAAAGGTGACTTATTATAAAAAATTCACATGCTTCTGCATATCATAGATCATATCTCATTCCATGTGCTTCGTACAGGTCAGAGTATGATACAATTGGAACTTCTGTTAAAGCTGCTGTAGTTTATTTGGGAACTACTTTAGTAAAGGTTTGTAAATTCAATTTACTGCAGTTGACTTTTTTGTACGTGAAAAAAATTATCTAAGTATTTCCTTAAGTCTAATTTTAATGATCTTGCCGTATGATTTCATTCTTAATTTAACATTCTTTGTGGTATTGGATGCCTACCCTTACTTGTAGAAAACATGTGGATTTTTTGGGGTAAAATTTTCATATATCTTCGCACATTCTTAATTAAATTTATTGCATGGGAGTCTTTTTATTGTTTGTTGTAGATTATTCTAGTCCTTTACTCTTGGTTAAACTGATACACTATTGTTCAATCATCTAGAAGGATAAAATGTTTAATTTTAATTTTACTTGCTTATTCTTAATTTTTATGCTCATGATATATGAAATTATTATTGTTGTAAGTTTCACCTCTGAATGTCCCAGTTAGGATTTTCACTTCCTACTCTTGTGATTATTCTTTACCTATTCTAACCTCAACATAGTTTACCTGCAGCTTATTTGCCTGGCAACATTTCTTAAAGTACCTGAGAATGACAGCTTTGATCCCTATCAGGTGGTTCCCCGCATGTCTTTTAGATGCCTAAATCTAGAGTTTTTGTTTCCGAAAATATATGTATGTCCAGGTTGTTCTCGCTACAAATACTTAATTTATTCATTTGGTTCACTAGGAATTGCTCAAAGCTTTGATTGGATTCATAGATGTAGCTGGACTTTATTTTGCATTGACGCAGCTGATGCACAGAAACATTTCTCAGAATCATAAGTTCCAGGCTGTTGGTCTTGGTAAGAAAGTAATGCTATTTGTTTTCTGGTTTTTGGGCATTCAATTCTTCTGGAATCTCTGTTGTTTTCGTAGTGAAAGTACATTAACGTAATAATTTAGGAAATAAGACGAGCTACCTACAGGTCAATCAGTTTTTCACATTTGTACTTCATCTCTCTTATTACCTGTATTTTCACAACTTGCATTTCGTGTTTGCCCTATACGATGTTAACTAAGGGACTTGGTTCTAGATATCCTTGAACCACGGAGGAAAATACAACTAAACCGAGCTTATATAGATGGGTTGTGCATGTTATCTTTTCACATGTGCTCCAATATACAAAAGATCAGAAAGTTTTTGGGCCCTTGAGGAGAGATTTTCTTTTGATTTACTAGTATTACCTACATACAGGTTCATCTTCCCCCTTAGCCCACCTCTCTCAGATTCTTTATTCTGACCTAGTCATTGAGATGCCTATCCCACAGTATAAAAATGCCACTCGGTGTCATCATCATTTGAGGATTGTGTCAATAGTGTTTAATATTGTACTCCTAAATGTTTGGAACTATGTTCTTTAAGTTTTTTACGTTAGCTCACATGTTGACATCTTTATTGTCAGATAAATCTTCATTCTCATGTCCATTACTTTGTTGGCCTTCTAATTGTTGCTTTTTTAATTTTCTTGAATTTCATATTTCTAGAATCTGATATCAGTAGTATCTGACACAGCATATATTGCTAGGAGCTAGTCCGTTTAGACAGCTTGTTCTGTTTAGTTAATTTTATATCTCCACCTTCTTAATTTGCTTTTAGTGTTTTGCTGGTGTGTGACTGCCATTTTATTATATTATATTGCAGGAGTTTCATTTTTGTTTTTCGCATGACGTGACTTCTTGTTGTATGCAGGCTGGGCTTTTGCAGATTCTGTTCTGCACCGATTGGCACCTCTTTGGGTGGGAGCTAGAGGATTAGAATTCACGTGGGAATACATTTTTCAAGGCATCGAAGCAAATGCGAATCTGGTATCTATAATTCTCTTGCTTGAGTTTAGCAAAATTATCTGCACTACTTTTGATGGTCAAATTAGTGTCTACTAGAATAAACAATTTACGAGCAATAGGTAATCAGTAATCTGCTGTTGTTTTACTTAGTAGTAATGCATGCTAACTCCTAGAGTTGGAAGGCTAGATTAATTTTATTTGATATGATTGATCTCCCCAAATCCTTCTTCATTGGGGAGACCGGACTTCTCCTTAGTGTTGTTAATTGTATTATAGTTTAGGAAAAAAAATTCTATTATAACTCTTTTCGTATTCTTTATGATTTATGTTTGTTATCCTTATACAATCAGGATAGCAAGTTATTCATTATGTATGAGGATATGAACTTAATTTATTTAAATTATCTTGATTATAACCTATTGTTTTTTTTTTCTTTCCTGATATTAGGTACTAAATCTCTCCCTTGCTGCACTTGGGTCCTTGATGTGGCTTAGGAAGAACAAACCCAGAACTCTGATACCAATAATTTATGCATGTGCTGGTGTTCTTGCAACAATGCCATCTATCACAAGGTTCTTTATCTCTCTTTCGACTCATGTTGTTAGCTTTATAGCCATCTATCACAAGTTCTAAGCATGGAATTGACACAGCAACCATGTTTGATGATGCATTACCGTATGCTAGCTTTGTGAAGTAATCGTCACACTGATATGCATGATAAATCTAATGTTGCTTGTATTTTTGCTATGAACACTAATTCAATTTCATTTGGTTCATAAGATTTCGCTTGGGTCTTAATGACATTGAACGCAAACCGTTTCATTTTGGACATTCTATTATTATAAATATTGCAGCTACCTGAGAAGAGCTTTGGGGTGGCACCCTCCGAAGGTGGTAGCCTTTGAACTGGCTTCTTCACTGGTGATGGCCTTCATCAGCTGGCAACTTTTTTCTGCTTGTCAGAGACCATCGATGTAACAAGTGTCCGTGGTGGAAACCGACATATTTGGTGAAGGAGCTTTGATGTATTTCATCGCATGTATCGACTATTTACCGGTTGCCATGTTTAGCCTTCTCGATCTGGGTAACGCTCTGGACAAGCTCGCTTCCTGATATAAATGGTGCATCAATTTCGTAGCATTAATGTTTTGCAGACACACAAGTTTTTGTAGTTTAGACAACTATTTCAAGATTACTTGGGATTATGAATTTTATTCTGTCACCATGAACAAATAAATATTATGAGTCCAACCTTTTGCTTTTGATGCATGTTTTTAGGAATCATGGATGGAATGCCAATAGTCTCAGTCAGTATGATGGTTCTTGTGAACCCTAATAATGATCGCTGGTTGACCTGTCATGAAATCCTTGAATGGTGGGTCAAAACAGAGACATTGTTACAAAGTTTGAACCCATAGACCAGACATTGTTACATAATTGTTAGCCACAGCCAAATCTGAAAGCTTGCCTCCTTTGTTCTACCACTTGATGAAACGAACCCTCCAAGGCATTGTCAGAAGTTGGCTTCTGATCACTTGGTAAGGTGAGGACCAGCTTTAACTAACTTTTTTGATTAGTAATTTCTCATCATCATCATCATCAGCTGAGGCTTTTAATGTGATGGCTGTAAAGAAGAAAACAAGAAAGAGCTGTAAAGAAGCACATCATCTATCTATCCTGATCTGTACGTAGTCAGTCTTCACGCCAATTTTAATGTGATGGCCGTTGATATTAGAAATAGAAGAATTCTCTTTTTGTGCAATATTGTGGTCGAATACATAACATTCCGATTTAAGTAAGATTATCTTATAAAATGAATTCGTTATTATTAATTTTATATTAAATAATTTAGATTAATTATTTTATCAGATCGGATTATGGTAAATTGATAATCAAAGTCAATCAAATATTGAAGTCAAATGGAAATAAGGTTATCGGTCAGACTAGTTATGATAGGTGAAAATCTAAAATCTATGGCAACAAGATCGATCCGATCGAGAAATCGCGTGCATGTCAGACTCGACCACTGTCTTCAATCGAACTCTTACTAACATATTTCTCGTCCAGAACACCAAACTAAAGAGTGTTTCCAATCCAGCTCGGCACCACGTTCTGCCTATGCATTGGGTTGAAACAGACATTTTCTCCAATAGCCAAAAGTAAAACAAATGATGACAGGATGATTGCTTCTAACTCCAATCCCAAAAGAAGTTTGGAACAGACCATTATATATATATTCTGGTAATCCAACACAAATTATTCGTCACAGAAGGACGGGTTCTACTAATTTACAACCTCTGTTGACACATAGACAGCAAATTTCCTACCATGAATACTCTCCGTGGCCTCCTCCTCTATATACGCAGACGACGGATATAAGGTTATGTGCACTTCATCTCCTTTCTGTGAGTCCACGATTACCGAACAGAAACTGTACATCCTCCCTACCACTTTACATCCAATGTCAAAGCCTCGGGAGGTACAACGAATGATGGAAATTTTGTGAATGAAATATTTGACATCAAACTGCTGAAAGAAATAGAATCGGCGATGGTGTAAGGTCTCTTCAGCTTTTTTACTAACACAGGCTTCAGCCGCCCTTCTCCTTCCACTCTAGCCATTATCTCCAACCAGATTTGTGCAGCCTTGGGTTTCTGCTTCCATTCTGGTACCTTTTCCAAGCTCCTGTTGTTGTTCTCGGTAATGTCTCTTTCGAGCTGCAATCGGAATTTGATTACAGTTGCTGATGTGATCTTTGCTTTGGTGAATCGTACGGATGTGTCGGGAGAGACATTGTTGCCGAGCAAGCCCCCAACGAGTTTGTCTAGCATGCTCAACCTCGAACTGACAAAACAAAATGAACAGGATGATATCTGCTTTACACGGCCGTTGCTGTAACATTTTGCAGGTAGCAATTCAACAGTATCATCGGTCTTGAATGCAGCTTCGATGTCACCTACAGTGTTATCGTACCCATGAGCCGATACTGATACTGATCCCATGACATGCACTGAGAGATGTGGTACGCAAGAGGAGTAGCCAAGGTGCCAAAACTTATTATGGTGTTCAACATGTGCAGCTAAGCTTCCATTAAGCGAAAGCCCAATATCATATGGGTGGCTGAGAGAGACTCCTTGGGCACCCTCTATCTTTATCCTGATGCCAATACCAACAAGTATCTTCCTTAAGCCACTATAGGTGATGTTTGACTGCAAAAGAACAAAAAAATTTTCATCTTCTTCATAATGTACTAAAATAAGTAGCACTTGGAAAGCAAATGTATCTCTCTCTCTCTCTCTCTCTCTCTCTCTCTCTATATATATATATATATATATATATATATATATATATATATATACATACACACACACACAGATTGAAACAAGAGACTGTCGGACCAACATATGCACATCAGCTATACTAAAATGTTTAAGGCAGGAAAACCATCATGAAGCATACTGTATGAAGCATGTTTGGCTACAAAACACTATAAACAAAACTAGGCGGATACAGCATTTCTCCTTTTACAAAGTCCAAAAATCTTGCTCAAAATCAGATTTGTCATAAGAATGCCCAAGTGAAGAAACTAAAATGAAATGAATAGCAAATTAGCAATGTGTTCTTTCATTTACATGTCAAAGACAATGCAATGTATATGTGCTTAGTTTTGCATTTTTTTGAAAGATTTCTCTCCAGTTAAGATCCCACCGTGTTGATCATTCACAGAACTTTTGGATTCAATGTTTAATTCAGTAACCTTCTTGATTCAATATGAATCTAAATGAATGTCAAATTTCTAGAAAGCTCATATTACAAACTCCCTAGAATAGCACCAGCTAAGGAACTAGTGTTTTTTTAACTTTTGGACAAGAAAACTCCAAATAGAAATTACTTCCTCTATCTCTGTGTTTGAACAACTCATAAAAGCAAAAAATTATTAGAATATTTGATAGTATGACAACAAGAGTTATGTTCAGTAATTTGCAAATTCTTAACTTGAAAGAAAATCTTCAGTTTTTCAAAAAAAGACACTAGGATCTATATGAAAAGAAAAAAATTAATCAATGACAGACAAATTGTGATATTATAATACAGTCAATGCTTTTAAAGGTTGATAATGGCCAATTCTGATCAGCTGATTTCCCTGCTAAGGAGACTTCTAAGACTAGTTGAGACTTCCGACTTTGTTATTGTTGTTGTTTGAGACTTCCATTACTAATCATTACAATATTGTAAGGATTAGTATTCCTTAATCATCTTCCTTTTTCTATATTTTTTTTCTTCTAAAAATGTTTGAGCTTTTATATTGTCTTCAACAAAAAGCAGTTCACCAATCTGCTCAGGACAATCCTGATCCAGATTACTATGGCTAGACTTTAAGCTGCGCACAATCTGATGAACCTCAACAAGGCTACTCATTAAAGTTAACGATAATACATGAGATCATATGCTGGCTAAAAGGAATATCACAAAAATATATTAATTAAGACACATAAAAAACAAAAATAGAATACGATAAATATTACAGAAGCCTATTTTACAAGGTTTGCTCATATGAGGGTTACAATTAACAATAGGTAATTTCACATAGAAGATTTAGAAGAAGATGATGGAAAATGCTAGTTGCATAACTAGAAAACAAAACCAGAAGGAATTTGATTAAATTTTCATAAACAATATAAGAACCACCAGGTTAAAATATTAGGTAATATTTGAAGTCTTAGACTTCAGTTATAAATGAAAGTCACAATAACACATGTTTCACTCTCAAGTTTGATGAGCAGATCAAGATGGCTGCACAAGTTCATAATGTAATGCTTTCTAAATCTTTAATTTTAATTTCACCGGCCTTCAGTATCCAACAACACAATTCTCACTTGTTTAAGCTACCATTTTAATGGAAGAATTTGGGATTACTTCAACTCTATCTTCCGACTGTTCCGTTTCCCTTTTACTGCTTTTGACCAAATGATATATGGTGATTTGGAACTTCAGATCAATCATTTAAAATGATATGAACATAGAACATCATAAAAGAGTACAGTCCTGGCTAAAACTCGTTGAGCCTACAATCAATAGGCAGGTACAACAGATGGTCATTATTGATGAACAAGTGAACAACACCGATTTGTATTCAAATCACTCTGTAATCAACGACCTCAATCCCAATTAAATCAATCGTACTACAAGAAATGAAGTTACAAACCGTCAGATATGTAAAACTACTATTCTTAAAAAGAAGGGTTAAATTACCACCGCATCACATCATTCAACAATTCGTTCAGACGCATGTTAAATCCGGAACTAAAAATATAAACGTAAAGAACCTTATCCTTATAAATTGCGTCCAGAAAACAAATAAGTGTAAAGAAAAAGCAATAGGGGAAGATAGCTCACAGTGGGCAAATGCAGCGAGATCAGATCAGCATCTCCACCACCACCGTCAACCCTCAAATCGAGCGGCCCCACCAACTCCAAAGCCCTGACGGCCGGCATGAGCCCTGCGACCCCATCACCAGCGACCAAGTCCGACCCAGACTCAACAACTGCCCCATCCGCCCTTCTCCACGAGACGGCCTCATCGTAGAACCTCACGATCATGGCCCTCCTGCCGACCCTAACGTGAAACTCATACCTCTGTGACACGCCGATCCTGGCGGTCTTTCCGTCCAAATCGGCGATCCTAACCTCAGCTGCCGGATCCCACCCCTCCTTGGCCGCGAGCGCCCTCACCACCTCCCTCAGGAGCGGTCGAGGGAGCGGGGAATCCGGTGGCGGGGGAGGGAGGAGGGTGAAGGAGGAGTTAAAGGGGAGGGATGCGGTGGAGGAATCGGAGGAACCGGCGGCGAGGAAGAGGAGGAAGACGACGAAGAGAACAGTAGAAGGCATCGCCATTTAATTCCCCCAAATTCGCATTCTTCGATCGATTTGGTCTTCGCGTTGCCTATTTAAAGCGACGGCGGTGACGTTAACCGTCCTCCCATATCCTGCTCCCCCACGACACACGACGATGGATATAGAGATCAAACGGCTCAGAATGCGCCACATAATGACCCAGTGCTTACCACCAACTAGTTATAACAGTATTAACAGATCAAGCGCCCTATTCCATCCCGTTATAATGATTTTAACAGACGTTACAACAAATAGCGGATCGGGTACTTGTTGATTAGATCCGAATCCAAACCCGTTGTGTAAATGAACCTCGGCAAGACACATGGCAACTTTGTAATGTAGTAATGGATACAGATGGCATATTCCGAAAATATATATTCACTTTTATTTCAAAGATACAACATAATAAGAAGAGGAATTAAACTAATGTTAAATGAGGATACATGACAATTTTTAATACACTGATTAAAAGACATGTGATGATTTTTCAACATAATAAATGCTTTAATCGTTTTAATCTCACAAACTAAAACCGTAGCGATAGTAAATAAAAGGAAAATAAATTAATACAAAACATACTGCAGACTTACAGGTAATTTAAGAAATTAAAGATAGATAAATATTAATTTGATTAAGAGATTTTGAGATAATTATATATTATCCTTTATAGTTAACTATCATTAGTATTTTGATTCTTATACTTAAAAAAATAATATTAAGATTCCTATATATATATATATATATATATATATATATATATATATATATGAAAGTAAAATATTTAATTCTAATTTTTCTCACATGTCGAAAAAAATTATCACACGTATTGTGCCATGTGTAAAAAAGATACAAATAAAAATAATTAAAAAAATTATTATATTTTAAATTATTAATTTCTCGCTCACAGTTCGAGACTTTGACAAAAATCGTTTTCCTCCCCTTCAGTCATCTTTTCTCCGATTACGTTACGGATGGTAGACCAATGATAACATCGATGATAAGTAAATTATATACTAGAAGATGACTCCACAATACTAATACTGTATACTATGAAATCATAATCCTTTTCGACGGTGGGATATAATAATTATTAATATTCTAAAATTCACTAACGGATTGCTGAGATCCTTTAAGTTAGTCTTATTCATAGAGATCTTTTCAATCTGCGAAATCACCGTGTAGGAATGATCTTTGCAATTGATCTGTTGATACATGTAAGAAAACAAATGGAGATACAAAGGTGACATAATAAAAAAGATGGTTTCTTGCACTCTCTCATTATTGTTCTCTGTTGCTTTGCAGCCACCCTGTCGTGACAGGTTGAACGAAGGATATTATTGTTCCGAGTACTAGCGAAGGCCAACAGCCTTCCCACACCGCAAGGCATTTGCAGGCATGTCATACTCATTGGCGTAGCTTTTCTCTGGAGTCCACACTCTGATGTAGAACTGCTGCCCCAAGTACTGTCTTGCCCACATTGCAGACCTCAGGTTCCACATTCCTTGGTTGTCCAATGACACCAAGATCGCAGACCATCCATTTGGATAAACCTATACGACCATGAAGAGATTTGAGACGCTGCATTCCGAGCTAACAGGAAGATGCATTTACTAACCTGCACAGTGTGTCTGGTGACAGCGTCCACTAGATTGTACCGTCTTCGGAGACGCTCTGTCCATTTTCCAGAACCATATCTGCATCATTCATGCAGTTGATCGTAAGAAACAGATCCATGTTGCCACTGCAAGCTTGCTTTGATCTAATGCAACCAAGCAACGCGATTGAAGAGCTCACCCGACGACCCAGAAGTCGTAGCCATCGAGATGCCATGTCTGCATGGTGTTCTCGGTGTTCTGGAAGATGATCTCGACGAAATCATGGAGGTTGAACCGGACCACCGGCGTGCTAAGAACAGGGGAACCTCCGGCCGGCGGAATCGGAAGGCTGTCCCAAGTGAAGACCCCGGCGATGTTGAAGTCGTCGGCGAGCTTTAAGGGCGTACCGGGCACCACAAAGGAGACGCCATTGATAGCATAGCGCTGCTTCCCACCGATCACGGCTGCTGAATTGGCCAACATGATCGATCTCGACCTGGTTATCTTGCCGTAGTGGTACGAACCTTGCGGATTCGGCCTGGCTGCGCTTGCTGTCAGATTCCACCTTCAGCCAACGAAAACAAAAGATCAGATTAAACGTGGAAGCTGTCACCAAAAACATCGATCGTGAGATGGCTAGAACGACTCGTACCTGAATGTTCTAGCTTGCTTCATGGACCAATGCAGCCCGTAGGCCGGACCGCCGGGGATCGGACCGGAAACACGGGAGTTAGAATTGCTGTAATGGAGGACGGCGGTCGCGGTCAGGACCTTCCGGGTGAACCGGGTGGAGGCGACGATGTAGTAGTCCTTGGGAGCCTGATCAAGCGTGACCAGCACGGACAAGGATTGACCGACATGGATGTCGAGGGAATCGTAGATGTTCTGAAGAGTGTGCGATCCTTCTACTTCCACAAGCTTCATCTTGTGGCCTTGGATCCTGAAGTTGATAGAGGTCGTCATGCCCACATTCGAGATCCTGAAGAGGTAAGTCTTCCCTACACATTGCACCATATTTTGCTTAGGAATGTAACGGGGAAGAAACTGCTGATCAGTGAAGCAGAGATACCTTGATCTCCGGCAAAAGCAGTGTACTTTTGTCCATTGATGAGAAGATCATCTGGGAAAGGCAACGAGCTTCCTGAATCCAGAGCTTTCTGCAACACCTGCAACATACAGCGCGAAGACGCATTCAGTGTCACTCTCGGAGAAGCAATGTCTGCAGCTCAGTCTTGTTACCTTGTGGCTGGCCCTGTACCAGTCGCCGACGAGCAAGCTGAAATCACCGGCGGGCTTCGCGTACGGCACCGGGATCTGCGGCCTCTGGTACACATTGAGGGAGCCGAAACCACCCGCCGCCCTCTGCATGCCGGTGGAGGGGAAGTAGGTGAACCCACCAATCTGGTCCTTGGTCTGGAACTTGTACGTGAAGTTGCCATTGGGGGGGATGGGGCAGTTGGTCCCCAGCACTCCATCTTGCCAAGAGTTCTTCCTCTGTTTGATCCCGTTCCTGCACACACATCCCTCTCTAAGGAAACGCAAATCCAGACCAGAAAGAAGGAACAAGCGCCGTCGCTACCATGTCAAGAGCAGTGGCTCGTCGAGCTTGTTGATCACGTCGATGACGATGTTGTCGTTGGTGACGCAGTCGAGGCGAGGTCCAGGGAACTGGCCATTGATGAGGATTCCCTTCGAGACCAAAACCAAGATCACCATCTACTTTCATCTCTGTAAAGCATGAATCAAACGCAGTCAACGAACAAACCTGCTGCTGACCTCCAAGAGGATAGATAGGCCCATACGTCACAGTCCAGGTGAAGAATCGATAGGGGTCGTCAGCTCCGGCGACGAAGGCTGCGGCCAAGAACACCAAAACTCCACAGACCAGTCTCATCATTCTCAGCGTCGGACGAGGAAAGGAGGAGGAGGATGGAGTGGGTTTATAAGCAGGAAAGCCGTGGCGACAGCTACAAGGATCGAACGCGTTAACGCGTAGCGATGAACGGTGAGTGGTAACTGAGCTGTGAACAAACACAAGTCCGTGAAACGAAGCATAAAAGACTCATATGAATCAAGCTGAGCTCTCGAAGTCCCACCACCTCCTCATCTCCATCTCTGTGACTCGCAGTATGTAGTTAATGGCGAACAGCGTGATCTATGGTTTCCACGGCGTGATGGTCGCGTGTGGGGACGGCTTTGCTAAGTTTCCACCGGGGTTAGCGGACGGCACGGAAATTGAGGCACAGGGAGAGGCGTAGTAATGAGCACGCTTTGTTTGAAGGTGGCGTACAGCCGGGGCTTGCTTGGGCTCGCCTTCCTTCTTTCCCAACACAAATAGGAGCGGCTCATCAATTTGTCGCCATTGGAGAGGAGGTGATTTAGGTTGACAGGTAGGCAATGATGATTGCCATCACTTGAGGATTATAATCATGGAATTTGTATGTAAATTACTTCTAAGATATCTAATTTTTATTTATATTATTCAATTACTAAGGATGAAATGTGGCTTTTATGACCAACAATATCATAGAATTCATTAAACTATACCTATTAATAAGAAATCAATATATTTTCGACCTCACAACACTTGTAAAAGAAAATAATAATAATAATAATCGCTACACGAAATTAGATAGACAAGAGGAAATGATGCCGAGTTTGAAAGGGAACGCCAAGCACTCAGCAAGAAACAATACCAGTCAGTGCTCACTCGTGTGATACCATGCAGTGTTGATCTGCAAAAGGCGACGTGATCATGCAACGCTTCCTTGGGCTTTACGGAGACTGGAACCTTCGTGGACGCATGTACTCATTGCACTTTCCGGCATGAAGCAAGGAGAAGCGGAGGTGGGCAGCGTGGGGCATGACATTCGCCGCGGGACCCACGCCGGGACACCCCGCCGACCTCTCTCTCTCTCTCTCCGTGTCACGGTGATCGGTCCGTGCCGCGACCTCTTCTTCCTTTGATCCCTCAATACACTGTCGTCGTCGTCGTCGTCGCCGTGGTTTGCGCTGGAAACGGCAAGGGTTTTATTGCTCGGGAAGAAGCCGTTTTGATCTGTTCACGAGTGGTTGTACGTGCCACGAGTGTGGGTCCCACCTGCCGTTTTGGACGAGAGCCGAATTGATCGAGCTGAGATCGGGTCGAGCTTGATTCAGTTACCAGATGTCTCAAGAAAGGGTGAGAGGTGCCGGGGGCGACCGCGGACGATGAGGACGTTTCCGGCGAGTAGGGCTTCCAGGAGCGCGAGGAGGATGGGTGGAGTGCTGGTGGGAGCAGCGGAATGAACGGTGAGAACTTTCTACTCTCCTCCTCCTTTTCTTCGCTATATTACGTTTTGATGAAGCAAATTTGTCCGATCACGGTTAATTAGGGATTGGAAACAGCATCCGGCACAGAGGATGATGCTTAGAAATTGCATCTTTTCATGGTAAACGAGTATGATGAGAGGGCCCGGTGGAAATTTCTATGCTTATTATTAAATAGTGATTGCCGAATTCACCTGTAGAGGAGAAACATTGGATATGGTGTGTGTAATTCCAATGTAGTTCTTGGGTAAGTGTCTTCTTAATGCGTGAAACTGACCATGTTATGTTGATAACAGTGTGCAATGAGAATATTGCTAAAGCCTGGAAAGCTTGAGGTTGCTTTTGAACTAGCTTCGAATTCAACTTGCGGCATTCTTGACCATTGTCATCATATCCTTTATGGAAAATATAGGAATTAGCTATGTGTATTGGCAACCTGCAGCCTACAACCTGCACTTAGAAGTTAGATGTCTCCCACTGTCAGTAGTCACCATCTTTGGAGCATTGCATCGATTAACATCTAATTTAAAAAAGCCTAATCTATCTAAGACTTCAGCAAGAGACATGGATTATTGGATTGAATTAGCTTAAGTTATGCCTTTACTAGTATATGGCATCACCAATTCCATTGACTGGTCTGGATCAGCTGATTGTGAATGAATCAATTAGGATCTAATTGAATCTTAGCTGACTTTATGATTCTAAAAAATTCTTCTTATTTTTGTTTTATTTTTATTCTTTTACTTTGCAATTTTTAATTATTTTTAATACAATGTATATTTGACAAATCTGATCCGACCAATTGTGATCCTAATTTTTATTAAGATTTTGAATCTTATATCAAAATCATTAGTTCAATGTCAAATTCCATGTACTCACTTATAGAACTGTCCAATTGTTTTTAGCACGTAAATCTGGCATATTATGCTGTTGTCATTTTTTTCTTACTATCTATGTTCTTGTAACACCTTGTCTGATCACCGAAAAATTATAATGATCTTGCAACGTGAGGAGCTAGCAAAGTATGATTCTGGGCAATAATATCCATATAGTCTTTATGAAGAGGCCTTGTTACTCATTGGTAATCCATATACATTTATGTGGGAAAGATAATTAAACACATACTGGCAAACATGTGAACATCCGGAAGACTTGGTCAAGAAAAGTTTATTTTGAATCCAATATCATAATTGAAAGTCTGGGGAATTAGCTTAAATTTTATATGAAACTTATCAATACCTAGACCTTAAACACCTGATTTCATCAATTTAATTGCAGACAGGTTTGGAGTAAATCCATAAAAGGGATGGAGAGATCTGATGACAGGGATCACCATATCTGTGCCAGCAACAATAATATATCCATTTTCTTGGATTGTCACTAGGGCGAACAAACAATTTGCTAGTAGTCATTAGAGATCTGACCCATTCAAGCTTTTATCATAAATCCATGAAGTTCCAAAATCTTAAAGAAAAACTCTGTATTTACATTGTAAGAGATTTTGCAAATTAGGCTTGTGATTGTGATTGATTTATTAAATTAGAATAAAAAGTTGAGATTGCTAACAAAGTTTTTAGGAACAATTAATGTAAATCAAGTTAATCTGATGATAGTGGTGTTTATTTAAAATTCACTCTTCTTAGAAAGAAGGGCATTGTTTCTCTTTCCCAAGATGAATGTCTGAGAGATGATGAACAAAAACATTAGCCTTGAAACCCCAATAATCCATTTGGAATTCTATGTCAAACAATAGCCTGAGAGTCTCATTCCTTCAAGAGTAACCTCCCATAGTTCATCCAAAGAAAATGAACTGTTTCACTCCATCAACCCTAGGACCATTTGGTTAAATATCATTCTAATCGACAATGATTTAATGTTTTGAAATATGCCTGAAGATGCCAGGAACGTGAGGTTAAACCTCAGCAATATCAGTATGCAAGCAAGACAATAATTTTATGAAAAAATACAATGAATGTAGCTTTTTCTCTCTCTAGCAGATACAGTTGTGTTTGATTACCTTCTTGAACTAGTTAAGGCATTGCATCTAAAAATTAAAATTGTTTCATTACATTTATCTAAATATATATTGATCTCCTTACTCCAGTTCTCTCCTTGGTAGTGTAGGATCCAAGTTCCTTTTGGAGTTCAAGTTCGTGCAAAGAGTCCACAAGGTTTATTCATGCCATTTTGTGATTGCTTTAGTGATGTGTAAAAGTTCTGGTCCAACCTCATTTAATAGCTTCCAAGAAACTAACCTGTTGTAGTCGGCAATTTCATTTCTAAATGTTGCCTCTATTTTTCTGCCATTGATAGGGAATATGCGAGGATACATCAACTCAAAGAAGTAATAGCTCTCATATAAGCAACAGGGAAGCCATTTGTTTAGAGGTGAGTTGATGAAAATTTTTTCAAGCCCCTCCTTGCTGGTAGAGGTGCAATTGTTCAGTTGATGTATGGTGCAGATGTTCTAATTCAAAGTCTTGGATGATTTGTTTGTGATGAAATTGTTGTTGTGGATCTGAGTTCTTTCCATGTTTTTGTCTGCTTTCCTGCTGCTTTTCATTGGATGTTAAATGCTATGGAATAACTCGACATGTCTTTCTTGACAATTTAGCCGATGATTCCTTGACAATTTGCCTGCTCTTCCTGCTGCTTGTGGATATCTTTTCTTGTATTTGCAACATTCTTCTCAAAAAAGAAAAGAAAAAAGAAAAAAGAAAAAGAATGACCCGTTATGACCTGATTACAGGTTCGTCTAGATTGAATTTCTGCTTGATGTCTGCTAGAAACTACTTGATTAGATTGAATATCACAGGTTGTAAGGATCTTTGTGGTTGTTCTTAGTAGGCAAAAACAATGTAAAAAAATCATAGAATGTATTTTTAGCTGAGGGAGGAATTGATGATGTGGTTACTTGAATGGATTTGCATGCATTATAAATAACACGTTACGGACAGATAATATGCTTCTCTCTTTTCTTTTATACACTATGATCTCAAATCTGGCTGGTATTTGTACTCATGGTACTGGACTTTGTTAAATTTTAACACCGATATAATTCTTACATTATCTAGAAAATATGAGTTTTTGCACCTGTATTATCTGTTAAATATGTTGGCTTTCCTCTTAACTTGCAGAATCAGGAAATAAAGGGGATGATGAGGGACCTCATCACTACCTTAATATAAAATGCTGGTCATTCTTTGGGCTCACAAAATCTGTGTCTCCTCTGCAAACATCCAGCTAAACCACGTAAATGCAGCAGCATGTGGATTTCCAGCTCCGCGTTTGATCCTGACATGTATCCTCATCAAACCTTCAAGAAGTTGATTAAACTTGATGCCAACTACTACAAACATATGAGAATGTGGTAACCAACCACCACTATCTCATGCCACCTTTTTACAGAATCTTTCGATAGTCCAGTCCAATATCTCTCTTTAAATAATGGGCAGTGGTTCAAAGGCATTTGAGACATACATGATTTAGATCTTTTTCACATTTTCCTATAGATCTTAGCTTTAGATTCTTGCTGCGTTCGGTCCATTTGTTCATGTTGACATGATAGTTCCGACCATGAAATGCATCTTTTGGACCTGACCTTAATTCGAAATCAACCAGAGATCTTGATGTTTCATTTATCTGATTCTTCCAGATCGATGATGCTAGGATTTGACAGAGAAGGGAGCATGCAGATTCCGTTCCACGTGAAGTGGGTCCTGAATGGAATCCATCGGAGTGGTTGATTGAGATGGAGGAGTTATTAGAGACCTTCAAACAAGGTTCAATAAGTTTTCCTCGTCTTCGTCCTGGTGAAGCCCACCACTTCTTCCGAGAGGAAAACACCAAACCATGTCTCGATCAAGATGGGTAAGTTGAGCCACACAGCCAGTGAAAGGACATGAATGCTATTTTGGTTGGGTGCAATTAGCATGACCATGGACGGTTGATAAGGGGTGTTGAAGCTGTTGCTGCTGAGCCATTGCACCATGTGAATTCCATTGCACAAAAGGGACGGAAACTCGCTGTCAAATCTCATCAATTTAAGAATGGTGACATGTAAGTAATTTGGTAGATCTTTATGTACTTGTTATCACCACGATGGAATAAAAAATACAAAACTTGGAAAACATTAAGATTAAAAAAGCTCAATGATTTTAGAACAAAAAACATATCGCAGGTGTTTGATGATCATGTACAGGTGGGTGGAGGATGGGAAGATTCTGGAAACCACAAGGGACAGAAGTCAGTGGAGATGTGCACTGTGGATAACGTTGTCTCTGGGTTCTCACACAATTGATTGTGCTTTGCTTTCTCCAAAAGCCAAACAGTGCTTCAGAAGTCAAAGGTGAAAGTCATACAGTAACTCCACTGTCATATAGCTTGTCTTTTGATATATATGCTTGTATGGTTTGTTTAAGAATGATATTCTCTTCTTTTTCTTCGGTACTCTACCATGAGTTTCTGGTCTATACAGGTTTATTTTATTAATCTACTTGTTTTCTAACATGGAAAATTAATTACCAACTGGAAACTGTTATTAGGCTGAAAGTTTGATTCTCCTTGTGAAGAAGAATTGGAAAGTGCTATTGGCTGGGATCTGTTTTTTACTTCTATTCACTGCTAGGGTATGTTATAAAGATGTTATATCTTTTTGTGTTTCCATGAGTTTTAAGTGGAAAGAATGATTTATTCTTTCATTATGTTAATGCATGCTTATTAACATTCTTCTCAGAGCCTTGGGATCACTCAACTTGCATACAGTTGTTAAACCAATGAAGTAATAAGGAGACAGTTTCTTGGGGTGGTTTCATTAGTAAATTTGCTAAAAGGATGATTTGTATGTGTCAAAAATCATGTAAATTAGATTTTTGATATGGAACTTCTACATTTTGTTGAAGACTAAGTTTATTTGATGAATGACATAGGAAAAGGCCTTCAATTTACTGATGACTTGGTAGAAAGTGGTATCTAGTGCTGAGTACTATTCATAGAGAAAGGTGTTGAACAGTGGATGATAGATATATGCGCAGCACTAATAGGCCTGTGGCTACAAGCCATGAATGGTCATGAGGTCCATGACCAAGAGTGACGTTGACCATGGAGGAAAGTGATATTGAGCATGGCAGGGCACACTCAACATATTTATCAACATGAAAGAGGTGGATCGACCATGTTTCTAAACTTGTCTTCGTGTTCTTCTTTCTTTGGTTAAATTTTGCAGACAGGATAACATAGGATGAGTGATTAAAGTAGTCTCTCCATTTACAGCTACCCTTTTTGTGGATCCAAGAAGAACCTAACCGGAGATTTGAAAGTTCCTTGCATAGATAGATTACTAGGTTAAAATTACTCAGGAGGGCTTCTTTGTTCTGTGTGCTTTGATTGGATGGTCAGTATCCTGGATCCCTCTTCTTTTAACAAGTTTCCTTTGAATTAATATCTCTGTAGTATCCTGAATCAGTGCCTCTTCCTTCAAAATAAAGAGCTTCATCAGCATATTATATAGGAGGACACTGCTGAAGATTTTGTAAAATATGACTGAGGGGTTCATCTTCTGTGATTGCATTCCTCAGTTCAGAATGAAAGTAGAACACTTAATCCACTGGAGAAAGTGAGGGTTTGGATATATCTGATGACAGATTTGGATTCTTGTTGTGCAATTGATTCCATGGTCCCTGCAAGACATATGTATGTAAATCCTTCAGCTTTTAAGCTTTTGGAGTAATAGTAGCATGCCCTGGTGACCAGCTACTGCTACTCCCACTTCAAAAGCCTGTCAATAAAAGCTAATGGTAAAGTTGTTTGGGAATGATTGCACTCTATAACCAGCAGAGGCCATTTCGCACAAGTGGAGGTATCAGTTTCATAATATACATCCAGTTTTTTAAGGATTACTAGATCCCATCTCTGCCTCCATATATATATATATATATAGTAATCATAATCTAGCAAGCCAGGGATAGACTTTTTTCTAAGACTCAATTATCATGGAATCTCCCTGAGAATACTGACAGAAGTTTGTGGACAGAGTCCCTTTTTCCTTTAAGCTGGCATGGTGGGATGGTCAGATTCCTTAACCCACATCTAACTCTCCCTTGCTTGCCTTAGAATCTAATGGTCTGAGAGATGATTAGGATGTCCATAATGCTGTAGGATTCCCTCTTAGTGGGAAGCCAACCATGACATCTTCAACAAGACAACCTCCTTTAATCATGTCCTTATCTTCTTGGACAGCTTTAATATTCTTCTTCGGATGAGGGGAACCAGAACAAAGAACCCCGGGCAATTGATGGAATGACATCAACCTTTCCCTTTAATTATCCATATTCTGTAGATGAGGAGACTAGCAGAAAGGATTCCTCCCATTTCCTTGTCACATCATGATGCTCCAAAGTTGACCTCACAACAACCAATAAAAATGCTTGGGAAAAGAAAATGCCACTTGGTTGTGTTAGATAAATAATCTTTTACACAGATCTCTATTTAGTCATCACAATCGTACGTTTAAGTAGAAGAATTAGTTTGCTACTACTGTCCACCCTATTAGCCTAACACACCCAAATAATGGAGGCTAGAAAATATTATATCCGTTCTTCCTTCTCTAGCCTTGGTTGTTGTTACTTGTTAGGGTCATTAACAATGTTATCCACTTGAAACAAAATTGTGTGGTCAGCTGAATTTTTTGAACGGACAATTATCTGATTTATAATATTTTGGATTCTAATTGGATTCTCATGAGCTGAACGTGGTTGACATTTGCAGGTCACAGGCACTTGAAGCTAATCTCATGTTGATCCTATTTGAAAGAATCAGTCCAAGGCAAGATTGAGATCCCATTGTAATTAATACTTGTGACTACGTATTTGTATGTCGAGCAATCTTTGTCTGCTTTATTCATTTACATATATTTTTTTTATTTATCTGAATATTTTAGTGATAGTTAAGGAATGAATTTTTTTTTCCTGTCGGTGGGTTATTATGTTTCGTGGCCGAAGCTTTTTATCCCATCAAAATTTTCATCATACGTGGCATGCGGGTGAGCTCACGTTAGTCTCACCTGTAGGGCCCACAGTCAGGCTTGTGAGAGGAGGATGTTTCGACACGTGTACGTAGACTCTAATCACCGATGAACTGTTTCACGGTAGGATATATATATATATATATATATATATATATATATATATATATATATATATATATATATATATATATATATATATATATATATATATCACCCAAATGGGGAACAGAGGACGCAACGACCTCAGCCACGGTGGGTCCGGCAAAAAGGTCCGTGAGAGAATCCCGGGGTTCCAATTCGCGGGGCCCCGAGTAGTAGAATAAAGGAGTCATGGGCGCGTGTTACGATCGGACCCTTTCTCCGCTCGGAAGCACGATTCCGTGCTGGTACTTCTCGTGACCCGACTTGAGTCACGGCATGGGTACGTACGGTGCCGGCGGGCGTTGAGAGAGCGCTCCCGGGGCCGTCGTACTGTCGTGGCTCAACTCGCGGCCTCAGTCGGCAGCGGCGCGGTGGACTCGCCGCGCGATGCCGCTCCCCAACGCGGCGAACCGAGTCGAGTGGGCCGCGTCATCCTCCACCACGCGGCTGACCCCACCCACCCACTCGTGCTTTATTCCTTCCCCACCCATCCTGCGAGATAAAGGAAAAAAAAAGAAAAGATAACTAAAAATTATAAATGATAAAAGAAAAATCCTTTTGAAGAGTATAATTTATAGGGAAATTAAAATTATACTATATATATATCTATAACTCAATAAGGGATAAAAATACTTGTAAGGTGGAAGTAGTGAGAGCTTCTTTGAGCTAACTTTCCAAAAGGTGAAACTGGAAACCGAGGTATAAACTTGATCATAACACCAAGGACTTTTAATGAGTCAAAACAACAACAGTAGTAGGGTCACTCACACTATGTTTCCTTTTCGCTCAAAAGTTGAACGTTCATGGAAGTAGCAACATGATGACGGTCCTGAGAACTGCTCCACCACCCACTTGTTCCTCCAACACACACACACACACACACACTAAAGCCATGGAAATGGAGGAGAGGAGAGGAGAGTTTTTAGTTGTTCTTGGCCAGCATAGCGAGTGCACAGTGGCCACCTTCTCTTGCTCGTCTAGGTTTTGGGTCCAACCTATCTATCTTATGTAGGTCAGATAAAAGATGTTGTGCTCACATGCAAACCTAAAAATGGTGGTCCAATCTCAAAGCCTTTCGTTTTCTACCATCGATGTGCATGAGAACACCACATGCATCACTTGGCTTTTGTCGAGGTTGACTACAGTCTACTACTAAAGGTAGAGAGAGCATGAAGAAGAGAGGCAAGAAAATAATAATAAAAACGTTCAAGTCAATCGAAGACACCATGGGAGGAGATTAAGGGTGGGTTTCTTCCACCTCTTCCAATGGAAGAGAGGTCCCTTCTAAGGACCACACCCCCTCATTTTACTACTAGTACAAATATGTACATGGCACCTTTTGGTTGAAGCGGAACTCATAGCCTTCTGTCCTTCACACAAACAATAAAAGAAAAACAAAAACAATATCACACATGAATATTGTTTTGCTCTAAAAATTATTATTGTTGTCAAACATATATTGTGGCTAAGAACTAATAATGTTCTAATAAAATTTATTTCACTAAATTTTATTGTTAATGTTCTACTCACTAATAATGTCTAGCATCTAATAGTATGTTCTTTAAAGGTATCATCACCCTTTTATCTACTTAGTTCTACTATATAGTCAGTCCATAATATTTCAAGGTTTATGAGCAATAATTCATGACATCAAATATATATATATATATATATATATATGTATATATATATATATATGTATATATATATATGTATATATATATGTATATATATATGAATGTATTATATGTATATATGTATATATACATACACATATATACATATATATATATATGTGATACTTTCCATTGCACTTAATTGTGTGGATTTAGCCCATGGTTTTAGCTTTCCAATGCGGAATTGGAGTTGAAATCACTCGCGTAACACTTGGAAATTTATATTATAATTAATTGAAGAGGAAGGAGTCATTGAAGAAAAATGAAATGAATAAAATATACCGTTAAAAAGTGACAAAAAAAGGGGCCAAAATAGTTGGAAAGAGTCTAACTCGGCGAGTCGAACCGCCGCGTCAAGAAGCGGAATCGCCACTTGGGTATCGGTGTCGGTTCTCGCGATAACGCGTTTCACACGTGACGACTCGAGCCCGACACTTGTTTTCGGTCGTTTTTGCCCCCCGCCTTCCTTCTCACGTCGCCGGTTCAATTGAACCGGACCGCTCTCCCTCTCCTCGTCCTATCCTCCTCCCTCCTGCGTGTCGCACGTATAAAATGGACGTGCCCCCCTTCTCATCTGCAACGGCGCGAGAGATCGGGAGGGAGCTGGTGGAGCTGGAGATGGGATCTGCGGCGGCGGAGTTCGGTTTGGACTTTAAGCTCTGCGCCATGAGGACCGTCGGTGGCTTTCTAAAAGAGGCGGCGGCGGCGGTTCAGAGCAGCGATGGTGGGGTCGCGAAGTTGGAGAACTCCGTGAGGAGCTTGGAGGAGGAGCGGAGAAAGATCGAGGCCTTTAAGCGCGAGCTCCCCCTCTGCATGCTTCTCCTCACCGACGGTGGAGATTTATTTTTATTTTTTATTTTTTCAAATTTGGGGATTTCTTTCCAATTTTTATGGTAAAAAATCGAGTTTTTATGGTAATTATGCGAATTTTTCCTTGGGTTTTAGTGATCGAAGGGTTGAAGAAGGAGCTTGAGAGGTGCCGGGGTGATAGATTCGTGCATGTCTTCCAAGAGCTAATGCCCATCAGGAGTAGGTGCGAAGAGGAGGGTGGGGCGAAGCTGGAAGTCGACTGCAAGGATAAGAAGAAATGGATGAGCTCCGCTCAGCTGTGGAGCGATTATTCTAGCGACGACAACAGGAACGATGATGACCAGAGCGTGGCGGATGAGGTACAAAGGCGGAATTTTGTACGTTATTTTCTTGGATTGCGAAGCATCTTTCTCATATTTCCATGTTTCTCCTCCTTTGTGGCAGAGAGATGGAGGACCAGATGGCCAGGAGGAGGAGGAGGAGAACTTGTGCTTAGAATCCAAGAGTGGCGCCGACACGTTTGTGCCATTTAAGGGCATGGCGGCGCTTGTGATGAGCTCAAAGCAGGAGGTGACTCCCACGGCGGTGCTGTCCGATCTCTCCCTGCGTTCACCTGCCGCCGGAAGCGCCTCTTTCCCCATTTCTGTCGTCGCTGGGAACCATCCTGGCAGCGGCTCGGTCTCTAAGTGCGCTGGTCGAGCGCCGCCGTCGACGGCAGGTGCCCACCTTAGCTTGCAGCTCCAGCAACAGAGGAAGGCGAGGCGGTGCTGGTCTCCGGAGCTACACCGCCGGTTCGTCCTCGCTCTCCAGCAGCTCGGTGGCGCTCAAGGTCAGATTGGCTTCTTATCGTATCTCAAATACGTAGAATTGGATTCGATGATTCAACGGAAGGGAAAAACATCCAATTTTTTCGTTCCACAATGGATTTTGTCGTAGGTAGAGAGGGGAAAATGGAAGCGGATATCTGAAATCGATCACTTAATCTGTTCCAAATACTATGTAGTGAGAATTCTATCTCGATAAACCTTTTTCTTTATGCAGTGGCAACTCCAAAGCAGATCAGAGAACTGATGAAGGTGGATGGTCTCACCAACGATGAAGTGAAGAGCCATCTGCAGGTGGCTTCATGGCTTTCTAACTCTCAATTTCCATCGGTCTACTCCTGTTTGGTCTGCGCTGACATGGTGTTCTCGATCTCCATTACAGAAATACCGATTGCACACTCGAAAGATGCCTAATGCTTCACCTCCTGCTAGCCGACCGGTTGTGGTTTTGGGAGGCTTGTGGGTTCCTCCTGAGAACCACACCGCACCACCACAGAAGAGTGTTTCCCAGTCTGGCTCTCCTCAGAGCCCTCTTCAGTTGGCCGATGCCCGCCGAGCCATCTCTCCGACCGCTGGAGATAGCTGTGAGGAAGAAGGTGGGAAGTCAGAGTGCCACAACTGGAGATGAGGAGAATTTGCTGCTGGACTCAGTAAACAAGAAAGCAGCTTGTGGGATCGGAGAAGAATAATATGAAAGAGAGGCTTTTAGGAGCATTGTGAAGAGACTGACATAGTACTTCCCATGTATAGAGATGTGGAGAGTTTTGTGGATACAGTACATGGCAAGATCTGATCGGATTGGAGCAGAGTCAATAGTAGCTTTTGCTGGTTAGAGAAGACTCTCGAGTGCTCCTCATATGAGATTTTAAGCAGGTTTTCCTACATTATTAGTATCTCAATTTTCCTGTAAGTTTTAGTCCCCATAATATCGGTCTGCTGGTTTTCGACAAGATTGGATCTTGAAGCATTGCCAAAACTTTGTCTGCTGCTATTTGGTAATCTTCATGGAAGATGAGGCAGGAGAAAAGGTGTAGCTGTTAATTGCATCTGCTGCTGAGCTAATAGTTCCATATCAATCCTTTTTTTTCTCTTCATGAAGCCAGATTTTTCTTGTGATTAACCGAAAACATATAGTTCAAATCATCCTGCAACACTCAGTGCTCACTCTCAATGAATTCATATGGCTTCAGGTGATGCCTTCAGGCCAGTCCTTTGTCTGCCACATCTTCTTTGTGTGCTGCAAAGCAGCCTTGGTCTGTCAGCACCAGCAATTTAGCTTCTCTCTTCCAAGTAGAACATTTTGCTGCCATCCATCAGAGCTTTCTGTTGCTTCTGATCTCAAGGTTTTCTACATCCAGCATTTCTGTGAGCAGCACAGAAGAGACATTCCACTGCATTTGGGCATGAGATAAAGCCAAAGCATCAAGAATCATTTCAGGTACAGTAGGGCCAGTTGTGGCATCGAGGATCATTTCATCATGCATCTGCTTGCCTGACAGAGTGCATCCTCTCATGGATTCTACTCACTGCTTGCTAGTAGCATGCCATTGCTATTTCACATGATGTCCCCAGCTGCCTTCTGAGACTCTTCCCCCCACTGCTCCATTTCTGAGAGATGCTGTCTTCCTCAGTGTCTAAAGAGGTTTGTACAAGGAGAGATTAAGACCCAAATGCATAACCTGCAGATTCCATCCTTCTCTCAGTTACTCTGAACCTGTGAAGATGCTCAATTTGCAATGCTTTGTTCGCAAGAACTCAAGGGTAGACGATTGCATGATTTAGACAAAATCAACTAAATCCATGATATGATTGATTACGGGAGATGGAACATAACAGATTCTTTGGGAGATGGAACATAACAGATTCTTTGGTTCGCAAGAACTGCCATCTGATACAGCTCTGTTATTCCACAACATAGTGGTATTCCTATTGGATTAGATGTTGAAAGATGCCAATTCTTCAACTGGCCATTAGTGTCTGTGGTCATGTAAAAGTTCATGGAGGTCTCTTCACAAGAACAAGACTAAAGAGACTCTCTTAGGAGACAATGTCTCCATCTAATTATCCTTCATCATTGCAATGTTATAGCTATCAAAATGAACATAGCTACCCTTTGCTTAATCCTCTGTTTAACCATGCAGTAATGGTCAAGTGGGTTACACTAAACCTCTCTCATCTTCTTCCCCATCAAAAGAATACAGCATGGGACCAAAGGTGTCCATCTCAGGGAGGACAGGCAAACATCCGAATCACTAGCCTTGAGATCTCCTGATCCCACAGCAATAGTGATAGAATCCTCAGATATGAGCTGTTATATGAGTCTCTGTGAATCTATATTGTTTGTTTGTGACAATATCAGCAACATCTATGATTGATGGGTCTACTCGTGAGCCCAATCTTGATATGTTTCCTTATGATAACCCGAATTCAACTAGATTCATTCATATTATTGATCCGATAGAGATAGGATGCCTAACATTTTGTATTTTACATGGGAACAGATGAGTCAATCCATTTGGGTCGGCTCTAAGATTATGGGCTGGATCTTGTCGATCTGTTGAAATGAACACAAGAAGAAGATTTCTTAAAGCTAAATGATAGATTATTTTCTTATTTAGCGAACTAACTAACACTTCAGTTTAGTCACATATTAAAGAGTTAAGATGATTTATAAAGATTTGATGAATATACTACTTGTTAGTGGTATGATTATGGGATACTTCGATACCAGATGTCTAATATCTTAATATTAGGTAATCGATATCTTGACACCTAAGTGACTCATGCATCGACAACAAGTGATTGACACCTCGGTGCTAGGTGACCAATATATCGACACTAGCATCTGAGTCTCACGTAATCAATCGTTACCTCATCATCATCCAATTGATGTCACATGATCCGATATTTTCACGTACTAAGAATCTAGGAGAGACGCACTATGTTCATCATGTCTAGCACTTATTATGGAGGTAACACTTTGTAAAGATCACTATAAAAGGATTTCTCAAATATGTTCTCAAACAATCTTATCTCAAAAGCTAACGGATTCATCTAAAACTTTCAATAACATAAACAATATTTTATGGGATGAGGAGACTAATATTTTCATATTCATACTGCCATATGCTCCTAAATAGTAAAGGAGCAATCTTATAATCAAAGTAATATATATATATATATATATATATATATAATTCAAATAAATTAATTTTAATCGTGGCTAAATATAATTAATTTTTATTTATTTGGATGGATATCGATGACAGTGACATATACAGAGGATTTTGGTGCAAACGTTATAATTAATTTGTAATAATATATGTTATATATAGATAGATAGATAAATGAAGACTTCGGTCTGCCGTGAGAAGACAAGCATGTTCCTTTTCTTGCCATTTTGAGCTGGGAGGAAGAAGGATCGGCTGTTCTATGTCGACGGCGCTAGTAATCGGAGGATGGTTCGCGCAAAGCTTCATCCAGACGTTGCTCGACAAGGCCAGCAACTGCGCGATCCAACAACTCGCGCGGCGCCGCGGCCTTCACGATGACCTGAGGCGGCTGCGGACGTCTCTGCTCCGGATCCATGCCATCCTCGACAAGGCAGAGACGAGGTGGAACCATAAAAACACGAGCTTGGTGGAGCTGGTGAGGCAGCTCAAGGATGCTGCCTATGACGCCGAGGACTTACTGGAGGAGTTGGAGTACCAAGCCGCGAAGCAAAAGGTCGAGCACCGGGGAGACCAGATAAGCGACCTCTTTTCTTTTTCCCTTAGTACTGCGAGCGAGTGGTTGGGTGCCGATGGTGATGATGCTGGGACTCGATTGAGGGAGATCCAGGGGAAGCTGTGCAACATTGCTGCCGATATGATGGATGTCATGCAGCTATTGGCACCCGATGATGGGGGGAGACAATTCGACTGGAAGGTGGTGAGAAGAGAAACGAGCTCTTTCTTGACCGAAACCGTCGTGTTTGGTCGGGACCAAGAAAGGGAGAAAGTAGTAGAATTGCTGTTGGATTCAGGATCTGGTAACAGTAGCTTCTCTGTCTTACCCCTCGTCGGAATCGGAGGGGTTGGGAAGACGACTCTGGCTCAGCTCGTGTACAACGACAATCGTGTCGGCAACTATTTCCACCTCAAGGTTTGGGTCTGTGTATCCGACAATTTCAATGTGAAGAGACTGACCAAAGAGATAATCGAGTCTGCTACCAAGGTGGAACAATCTGACAAATTGAACTTGGACACCCTGCAACAGATCCTCAAGGAGAAGATTGCTTCAGAGAGGTTTCTGCTAGTCCTCGATGATGTGTGGAGCGAAAACAGGGATGACTGGGAAAGGCTGTGCGCACCACTAAGGTTTGCAGCAAGAGGCAGCAAGGTTATAGTCACAACTCGAGACACAAAGATTGCCAGCATCATTGGCACAATGAAGGAAATTTCGCTCGATGGTCTCCAGGATGATGCTTACTGGGAGCTGTTCAAGAAATGTGCATTTGGTTCTGTGAACCCCCAGGAGCATCTAGAGCTCGAGGTTATCGGTAGAAAGATTGCTGGTAAGTTGAAGGGCTCACCGCTAGCAGCAAAAACACTAGGAAGCTTGTTGCGGTCGGATGTCAGCCAAGAACACTGGAGAACTATAATGGAAAGTGAGGTATGGCAACTGCCACAAGCTGAAAATGAAATATTGCCTGTTCTATGGCTGAGCTATCAACACCTTCCCGGACATCTTAGACAGTGTTTCGCTTTTTGCGCTGTGTTTCACAAAGATTATTTATTCTATAAACATGAGTTGATCCAGACTTGGATGGCAGAAGGCTTCATTGCACCTCAAGGAAACAAGAGGGTGGAAGATGTCGGAAGCAGCTACTTCCATGAGCTTGTTAATAGGTCTTTCTTTCAGGAATCTCAGTGGAGAGGGCGATACGTGATGCATGACCTCATACACGATCTTGCCCAATTTATATCAGTGGGAGAGTGTCATAGGATAGATGATGACAAGTCCAAAGAGACCCCTAGTACGACTCGTCATCTATCAGTAGCATTAACTGAGCAAACGAAGTTGGTGGATTTTTCAGGTTACAATAAATTGCGGACCCTTATGATCAACAATCAGAGAAATCAGTATCCATATATGACTAAAGTCAACAGCTGCTTATTGCCTCAGAGCTTGTTCAGAAGACTGAAAAGAATCCATGTTTTAGTTTTGCAGAAGTGTGGCATGAAAGAGTTGCCTGATATTATCGGTGACTTGATACAACTTCGGTACCTTGACATATCCTACAATGCTCGCATTCAGAGGTTGCCTGAGTCATTGTGCGACCTTTACAATCTGCAAGCACTGAGGCTATGGGGCTGTCAATTACAGAGTTTCCCACAAGGCATGAGCAAGCTGATCAACTTGAGGCAACTTCATGTAGAAGATGAGATAATTTCCAAGATATACGAGGTTGGGAAGCTGATTTCTCTGCAAGAATTGTCTGCATTCAAAGTGCTAAAGAATCATGGAAACAAACTTGCAGAACTAAGTGGTTTGACACAACTCCGCGGCACTCTACGAATTACAAATCTTGAAAATGTAGGGAGTAAAGAAGAAGCAAGCAAGGCTAAACTGCACAGAAAACAGTATCTTGAAGCATTAGAGTTAGAGTGGGCAGCTGGCCAGGTTTCCAGCTTGGAGCATGAGTTACTTGTCTCGGAGGAAGTACTTTTAGGTCTCCAACCACATCACTTCCTCAAAAGTTTGACAATCAGAGGGTACAGTGGTGCTACAGTACCCAGTTGGCTGGATGTGAAAATGCTACCGAACTTGGGAACTCTTAAACTAGAGAACTGTACAAGACTGGAGGGTCTTTCATATATTGGACAACTGCCACATCTCAAGGTCCTTCATATAAAGAGAATGCCTGTGGTGAAACAAATGAGTCATGAATTATGTGGCTGTACGAAAAGCAAGTTGTTCCCTAGGCTAGAAGAGTTGGTACTGGAGGATATGCCAACACTGAAAGAATTCCCGAATATTGCACAACTTCCTTGTCTCAAGATTATTCACATGAAGAACATGTTTTCAGTAAAACATATAGGTCGTGAATTATATGGTGATATAGAGAGCAATTGTTTTCCATCATTAGAAGAGCTTGTGCTGCAGGACATGCTGACATTGGAGGAACTCCCAAATCTTGGACAACTTCCACATCTTAAGGTTATTCACATGAAGAACATGTCTGCACTGAAACTTATAGGTCGTGAATTATGTGGTTCTAGAGAGAAAATTTGGTTTCCTAGGCTAGAAGTGCTAGTGCTGAAGAACATGCTGGCACTGGAGGAACTCCCAAGTCTTGGACAACTTCCATGTCTCAAGGTTCTTCGCATCCAGGTGTCGAAGGTAGGCCATGGACTCTTTAGTGCTACGAGGAGTAAATGGTTTCCAAGGCTGGAAGAGCTAGAAATCAAGGGCATGCTGACATTTGAGGAACTCCATTCTCTTGAAAAACTGCCATGTCTCAAGGTTTTCCGCATCAAGGGATTGCCAGCAGTGAAAAAGATAGGCCATGGATTATTTGATTCTACCTGTCAGAGAGAGGGTTTTCCAAGGTTGGAAGAGCTTGTGTTAAGAGACATGCCAGCATGGGAAGAGTGGTCTTGGGCTGAAAGGGAGGAGTTATTTTCCTGCTTGTGTAGACTTAAAATTGAACAATGCCCCAAACTTAAATGCTTGCCTCCCGTCCCTTATTCTCTCATAAAACTTGAATTATGGCAAGTTGGGCTGACAGGACTTCCAGGATTATGCAAAGGAATTGGTGGAGGTAGCAGCGCTAGAACTGCTTCTCTTTCACTCTTGCACATTATTAAATGCCCAAATCTGAGAAATCTGGGAGAAGGGTTGCTGTCAAACCACCTGCCACATATCAATGCTATTCGGATATGGGAATGTGCTGAACTGTTGTGGCTGCCTGTCAAGAGGTTTAGAGAATTCACCACCCTTGAGAACTTGTCAATAAGGAACTGCCCCAAGCTCATGAGCATGACACAGTGTGAGGAGAATGACCTCCTCCTCCCGCCGTCAATCAAGGCGCTAGAATTGGGTGACTGTGGAAATCTTGGGAAATCGCTGCCTGGATGCCTACACAACCTCAGCTCACTAATTCAGTTGGCGATATCCAATTGTCCATACATGGTTTCCTTTCCAAGGGACGTAATGCTTCACTTGAAGGAACTTGGAGCTGTAAGGATCATGAATTGTGATGGGCTGAGATCAATAGAGGGTTTACAAGTTCTCAAATCACTCAAGAGATTGGAAATCATAGGATGTCCCAGGCTTTTGCTAAATGAAGGGGATGAGCAAGGGGAGGTCTTGTCACTGCTTGAATTATCAGTAGATAAAACAGCCCTACTTAAACTCTCACTTATAAAAAATACACTGCCATTCATCCAGTCTCTCAGAATCATCTTGTCTCCTCAGAAAGTGATGTTTGACTGGGAGGAGCAGGAATTGGTGCACAGCCTCACAGCTCTCAGGCGCCTTGAATTCCTCAGTTGCAAGAATCTCCAGTCCTTGCCAACAGAGTTGCATACCCTTCCTTCCCTCCATGCTTTGGTTGTAAGTGACTGTCCACAGATCCAATCACTGCCATCGAAGGGACTCCCGACACTCCTCACAGATTTAGGATTTGACCATTGCCACCCAGTGCTGACTGCGCAACTGGAAAAGCACCTGGCAGAGATGAAGAGCTCAGGTCGATTTCACCCAGTTTATGCATAGGCAACATGAGGTACATCACATTATACCACCACTTACCCTCACAACCACCATTTTGTCTACAATTCTTCTTTGTTTCTTAAGAAAATTTCAATTTCATAAGTATTCAATTTCCTAACTTATGCTAAAAATATCTTTTTTGCTTGTCGAAAACTGAACCATTCTGTAGTTCTGATATTAGCCAACTTACATGAATCAACTTGGTAGTTGGCAGTTCTGCAATTGAAAGAGCTTTTAACTTGTTGGTCTGTACTTATGATTCTTAATCCAAAAGGAAAACATAGAGAATTCTCAAGTAAATACGTGTGAGGCTTGCTTTCCAAAGTATACAACTGTAGTTATCAACTTGACGACACTGAGTTACTGAGAATCATTTTCTCTGGTATAAAGGAGCGGGAGATATTCAAAGAGTAGAGTTTTCAAAGAAAAATAAATGATGTCATACACAACACAACACATATATTAAATTATCAAAAAATATGAATTAAGTTATCAAAGTAGTAAAACAACATATATATTAAATTATCAAAGTAGTAAAATAACACATGTATTGAATGATCAAAGTAGTTGAACAACATATATAAACAATAGTTTCACCAAATGGATTTGAACTCTATTAGAAATAATATGTCATGGATTGTGCAAAATGATATTTATCTATCTCATGCAAAGGTTTTAAGGTAATATCTACTTGCAAGTACATCCTAAAATAAAAATTAATGAAAATTACAATTTAGAAAACTATGATTAACTAAGGATAGGATTTTTTTAACATAAAAAAATTATTTTAGTGTCAATAATCATGTTTCTTGATTATATACTTTTTTCTTTCAACTTCTTTAGGTATCTCTCATAACTTCTTTGATATTTCATGAAACTCTGTATAACTAAGGTAGCATTGCCTCGGAATAGGGTCTAAGTCCCTGACTACTGACATGGTCAGGTGATATTTTTAGAGAATAAGGGTGTCTATTACCAATTAACCGAGGTAGGCATCTTTTTTAACCTTCATCTGAGCTGTCTCTTCGTTCCTTCATGAGTTCATAAGCTCACAATTCAGTTAATGAATAAAGTTAAATACAATGAACATATATAAATTATATATACCTTTCAAAAAACAAAAAAATATTCACCTTGACAATATCATCTATTATCTTGTTATTCTTCCCATTGTGTACCATGGTGCAGAGATGGTTATAAACCTCTCTAATGCTGACCATTTTATAGCTATGTCTATGTACAAACAGGAGTTGAGAGGATGTTCAGTCTCCATTTTACAACATGTGACCTTCCCTATAATTTCCACATCACAATAAAGTACATTTTATGGAATTACACTGTTTGGAGTGGATAATCAATGCCATGTAGGGCAAAATTGCTGTGTACTCTCAATGGTCAATGTTGCTGTTAAGCTTTATCTGTCTAGCTTGTGACAATATCCCATGCCTCCCCTTCTCCTTCTCTAATATTTTTGTTCCATTGTGGATGAGCAGTGAGGATGGAGAAAGGGGAGTGGAAGAGAAAGATTTCGATTGCCTCGAGACAACATACAGATCATTTAGCCAAGGAGATGATCGAGACATGGTGGCACTGAGGATGAGAACATAGAGATTTGGTTTGGATGTGCATTTTTATTTTGCCTGTCTTAGATTGGGCCATCCTGAGCATCTTAAGCAGGATTTCACAAAGATTATTGTTTCTTAAACATGTGCCGATCCAGATTTGATTGGTGGCTTCATTGGTCCTCAAGCAAATGAGAGGATGGAAGATTTAAAGGCAGCTATTTCCATGAGCTTTAATAGGTCTTTCTTTCAGGAAATCTCCAATGCAGATTTAAAGAGGAGAATACTTGTCATCATGTGCTCTTTCTCCATAAACCCTATCAAACTGCTTCTATCAGATGTAACCCTCGAATTCTTCATCCAACAGGTTGACCTTCTTCCTTCCTTCAATGCAGCAGCCACAGCAGCAGCAAGCAAAAAGAAGCAGCAGAAACAAGATCGGATGAACCTTCTTCCTTCCTTTTGCTGCTCCACTGTTTCGTTTCATATGACTGCATGACCTTCTTCCGTCTTCCCTTTTTCTCCGATCTTTCTGGTTTAAATCTTGTGATACTACATTTACGTTTGCACTGCCTGCCGGCTGGCTCGATAGTGATGTTTGCAGAGAAGCTTATTTAGGGAGCATCGAGTGCCTATGTTCCTTAGGTTTCACAAAGGAGTGCATGAGATGAGATTTGCGTACAGCTTCCTTTTATAATCTTAAGAGTTAACACACTGCAGAATGCAATCAATGGTTAGAATGCTATGATCTTTCCAAGAAAAGAGATCGTTTTAAGTTCCCAACAAAATGAGTATAATGAGTCAACTACAAGAATGTGAATGACTTTGGAAGATGGGTTGCTACAGGTTGCAAGCTCTTCCTTTCTTTCCCCTTCACATGGATTTCAGCACAAAAACTATTCAATTCGAACACAAAAAGAAAAAAAAAAGAAGAGAGATTGACTCCAGAAAATGGCCAAAATCTCAAGCTTAATTGTTGCAACATTTTCGTAATTAAACAGTAATCCAACACAGATAAATGCATGACAAAAAATATATGCAGCAAGTAAAGAAACAGAAACGACAGCTGGGATTCATCACTTGGATTTCTAAGCATGAGTTCTGCTGCTTTCTGGACTTCTCACTGGGTTAAAATAAGGATGAGCCTGAAGGGAAGAGCAGCAATCCTCTTAGCAGCTGAAGCTCATAATTATGGAGGAATAAGTTTATAGGAAAAGCATTTACCATCGCTTCTTTCGCTGTTGGCCTCTCCTGGTGATCATACCGAAGCAGCTTGTCCACAAAGTCAACAGCCTAACAACAGAAAAAGAAATTGAAGTAAATTATGTGATAAACTGATCGGAACCTCGACGTTCATGCAGCAATAGTCACCTCGGGAACTGCCACATGCTGGTTATCGGCGTTTATAAACCTTGTCCATGGTTTCCTGCTATGCCTGTGACAATGATTAACAGACATTAGAAAACATATTGGAATGCAAACCCAGAGGAGTTAATTCAGAGTGCACTCTAGAACCTTCCAACGAGAGCTTCAAGTTGCGGGTCGAGTTCTAGTTGATATTTTTTTAGACAAGCATTCAACTCATCTGTACCAAGTACCTAAACCAGATACCAAAATTTCTCAGATGGTTAAATAAGAAGAGAAAGAACATGGACTAAATGGTGAATGTCAATCATGCTACTTTATCCAGATTGTTTTCCCAAAGAACGATGACAACATGACTCTTCTACTATTTCAATGCATAGACATCCCGCTGAAGACGTTCATGGAAAGCCAATGTTGTCTCAACATTGAAACTCAGCTGATCATCATATATATGTATGTGTATAAAGTTTTTTTTTGAGTCCCACGAATACTAGCGGTTTGTACCACACGATTCCCGTCTGCATGTTGTGTGGAATATAGTAATGAGTTTCTTTTTCCTTAACTACTCCATCTTCAAGTGCCAGCATGAGATCCCTTAGGGTTGAAATTTTATGCCATTATGATTAGCTCTACACAATCCAGAAGAAGTCCATATGTTCCTAGGATGTAATACATAAATTATATTGATGCAAGCAAGTAACGTTTATGTCTAAAAGGCACAATCTAAGAGGATAAGCACAAGTTGGTGAAAATTTAAATAGTTAGCTCTGTCTTTTCCACGTGTTATTAACAAAATCAACCAGCAAAATATCTAATTCTTTCATCCTCACTTGAGAACTAAATCATACCTTTGCTATCTTGACCAATTGATCATAATTATCATGTCCATAAAAAAATGGCTCCTTCCGAAATATCTGCCAATCAACAGAAAGCATGATTTTATAGAAAAAAAACATGTCCAGGGAATGTAACTATATAAATCACATACCATCCCAGCAAACATACAACCAAGGCTCCACATATCCAGTGAATAATCATAATCTTGCAAGTCAACTAGGAGCTCTGGGCCTTTAAAGTACCTGCAGAAGAGTTTGATATAAGTCCAGAGACAGAAAAGTTTGATATAAATCAACAGAGAACTATGCAAAGATTCCTTTTACAAAGCAAAGAGGCAGTAATATGGTCAGGAACCATAAAAGAAATGAGAAGCAAATACCAAAAGTGATCTGTTGCCTTCATCCAAACAAAAACATGAGATTTATCAGTAAATCAACCAAACTTCATCCAGGGAAGGTTTTCTCATCCATTTATTCCTCGATATGGCCTACTTGAATTATAGTAATATAAGTCAACAATTAAACAGACATATACACATTTAAATTTAAATGACTGTCACCATAAAAGCTCTTCCAGTTCAAGCCATACTAAAATGCTCATACACTGTTACCCAAAAAATCTGACTCACTCCGCGTTCGATTAGGAGAACCAAAGAAAAATTTCCACCCTCACCGCATCGTGCTGTGCAAGCGTATCGGTCCCTGGTTGATCCAGTACATACTGGTCGATATTGCCATGTCATGTCAATATACCGAAAAAGGGCAGAAAATTCAATTAAAATTATAATAAAATCCTATTTCAAATTTTTTATCCTCATCTAATTTATTGGTATATAAATACAATTTGGTGCCTAAACATGCATTAATAAGCCTCTAATGAACCATCAAACATGGTAGAATAAGCTCACAAATCATGCAAGAAGTCAATACATAGCCAGTCTAGGCTAATTATTCTTAAAAACCTCTAATTAGGTCTCAATTAATCATTAGTCACTAATCAATCACGAATTATCAATATTCTTTCTGCTAATTACATGACATGATCTTGAAAACATAGAGAGAAGATAAATGCCTTTAATTAGAGTCAGATTCCCCCCAACCTCGAGTTAGAATCCCTATTTCATCCAAATTAAGAGCTTGATTTCCACTAATCACCAATTAGAGAGGAGTCAGAAAGTGTGAGAAATAGTGAGAAAGAAAGTGAGGATGAGAGTCCGTGAAAGAGAGAGAGAGAGAGAGAGAGAGGGGCTTTTACAAGCCCAAAGGCCAAAACAGCCCTCGAAATGAGGGTGGCATGGTCAAAATTCAAACATTAACAACCAATACACATCGGTCAAATTTTGACCCTTGTCTCAGCCAGCTTGGGACCAGTGCATACCGCCAATTTTATATGGTAGCGGGCAGTACAGTAGTCCATGCTTTTGATATTCGGCTCATTTGTGTCCATACATACATCGGAAAATTCAAATTTACCAATTAAATATAATATGATTTTCCCTTTAAAATTCAGAAACTATTATAGAGAACTTGATGCAGGAGAAAGGTTTTGATACACGTTCCTGAAATGAATACTTATGATTTTTAAAAATTTAAGAAGGATATTATATTGTGTTACTTAACAAACATTAAATCTGAAAAGCTACCCTTATTTACAAAAGGGTAGATATGAAATTTTGCTTCCTAAAACCGAAATGTTCACATTTTGAAAATAATTTAATCATCGAAGATTCAAGAGAGAAGGTAATGCTCTTCAACAGGGGATCATTTTTCAACATCGTACCTTGAGGCAACTCTAACATTGTACTCTTTTTCTGGATGATAAAACTCTGCCAGGCCCCAGTCAATAAGACGAAGCTTGCGCTGTTGGTGATCTATCATAACATTGTGAGGTTTTACATCTCGATGCATGATGCCTTGAGAGTGGCAATAATCTAGTGCCTACACAAGAACCTGGAAAAGTTAAAAGGCAATCAAACTTGATGAAATCTAATTATAGAAACACAAGATATCAAATTCAAAATACACAAACACATGCATTCAGCAGATGCACACCAGAGGTTTTTCAATATATCGAGTTGAAAAACTAATGTTACATATCTTCAGTGAAAAACAAATCAAGATTTGAAAATTCATTCAGCATGACCTTGAAGCATAAGGGATCTGATAAATGGACCAAAAAGTATATAAGCTAACTGATGACTAATCCAACCAATCCTTTCCTAGAGATTTAGTATATGATGTATGGTCAACAGCTTGACCATCCATTCTCCCAAAAAGTCCATAATAAGCTAATCACCAATAAACACCAATTTGTTGATCCACATCAAATGTGCAAACTACATGCCAAATTCAATATTCTGTATTTTGAAACTTCACCAAAAATCAATGTCAGGAATCCTATAATCAGTTGAAGTCCACAAAAATCACAAAACCATAATTCAAGAAACATCAGGATCTGTCCAAGGAAAAAATAACAATTATCATATCTAACCCTAAAATAACAAAAGCTACATGATTCAAAGCTAGCAATAAAGAAACATAAGCAAAATCTAAGGATCTCATATCTAAATCTTGTTGAAAAAAATTAGGTCGGATGGGTCTCTTCAATTCCTTCATCTTATCACTTTATGGTTCACGGAAAGGAAGCTGTATATCACCTATACAACCACTATCTAAGAAGTGGTTTAAGCAGCTGCTTTTGTGCATCAATCACAAGACTGCACTAATAAGCCATATGCAGTAGCAGTGCATGGTTCAACTACATAATCTGTCCACATTTTATGCATGCGGCAGCAAAAGCCACATAGATAATGCATATATGGACATAGCCAAACCCGAAAGCCCCAAATATGCTCAAAACTTGACCACACAAGTCCAACATCTCACCTCACTAAGTCTACTAAGTACAACTTAAAGCTATAGGGTCTCACGATTTTCTCTTTGTTTCCTTTGGTGACAATAGTAGGTGTCTAGTAGCAAGAGAAACTATGATACAAATCAAACCCAAGTGGAGCCATCACTATCTCTTAATTGCAAAAACATATTACCCACATTCCTTATTTTTAAATAATGTTTGAAACTTTCAAGTACTTTTATGATTTTATTTTTTTAATTTTAATTATTATTTCAATTTATTCCAATCCTGCAATTAATGACACTGATCTTGACTATATTCTTGTTGGTCAGTCCCAATTCCAATCTTACAAACTATGTGCGAAGGAAAGTATCATATCAATATATAATAAAAAAACAGAAAACTTAACATTCAGAGGGCAATAAGAGTTAAAGTCAAGGTTGCTACTCAAAGTGGAAAACTATATATACTAACTTTATAAGTGCTTGTTATAAGAATAACAATAACATAAAGTGTCATGACAATCATAATTAGCTGGATTGTTAACCAACAAGTTGACATGCTTCACTTCATTGCACATGGGAAGATAACCTTACCTTTAATAGTTCATATATGTAGTATCGAATGTCGTAGTCTGACAAAGTTGGATAGAGAACTTTAAAGTCGGTATTGTTGACGTATTCAAAAATTAGACTAGGTGTCTTCGATTGCTGATCTCTCACGATATCAAGTAATTTGACGATGTTGGATCCGCCACAAAGGTTTTGCAATATCTTTATTTCTCTCTTGATCTGCATTGAAAGAAAAGAATGATAAATAAAAAAAGGAATAGAAAGCAGAAGCAGATAGTTAAGAGAGATGTCACGACATCAAGCAAACCTCATACTTGAATCCACAAGGGAATCCATGACTGAGCCATAGTAAAATTAGAGCATCAATGAAAGAAATAGCACAAGCATGAAATAGAAATATGAAAAAAAATCTTATTGAGACAACCAATGCAAGAAAGACCCTTTTATTAAAAAATACAAAAATAAATAAATTAGTTGCCAGACCTTCTTGCCAAACTATCTAGCAAACAGGGCCTGTTGAAGCCATTTTATAGGTGATGCAACATCTTGGATACCCAGCTCATCAACAGCTGATTATATCTCTAGCTCTTGGACAGCCAAACAGACCGAGTATTGAATTATGTATATTCACTACGGCATTAAAACAAGCTTGCCAGTGATATAGTAGATGATGAAGGGCGTGATTAGAGAGATAACACCACATAAAGCATATAATAAAAAAGATCCACACCAGATTGCACCCAACGCTTGTCTCATAAGCAACAGAACCAAATAGAAGTTAGTAAGAATTTGAACTTCCTAAATTGCTTCATAGGCATGGTTTATTCTTCATGCTCCCACTATTTAGTATAATTTAAGCATCTTCATCCTACCCCATAAATCACATTGTGAAGCATTAGATCTACCGGACAAGTATAATTGAATATTCATGTCCTTTCTTTTTACAACTGTTGCAAAGCAACAATTATTTGAAACTTTTCTCAAGCCCTAAACCAAATATGCACTGCTACATGGGCTAAAGTTCAATAGCGAGAAATTAAAGGCAACCAAGTAACGGATACCATCCAATAAAACAAGGGAACCTAGATACATAATTAAATCTATAATGCATTGTCACAGCAAGCCTAATTTGTAATAGAGTCTTCTTTAACATAACAATCTTGTATAAATACAAATTCAGATCAGATTTAAATCCCACCTTCTTCTTCTTTACTGGCTTTAGAATCTTAATAATGCACTTCTCCTTGTCCGTGGCACGCACTCCCTCGAAAACCTCGCTGTACTTCCCCCTTCCGACCTTCCGAACAACCTCATAATCATCTTGTTCCCTGCAAGCAATTAAAAATTTATTAAGCCAAGAAACCTTGATTGCAATAAAAGCAAAAACATCTCAAAATTTTATGGATTTAGAAGAGTGAGAAAGATCACGTGTGCCCTCACCCCCACTGGACGGTGAGAGATTCGTAGTCCCAGTAATCCTTGGGGCGGTGGACGTTGATATCAGCGTAGACCCGAGCCCGGGAGGGGGCGCCGGGGCTGCGGACGGCCTTTCCGATCTTCTGCGCCAGGGCTCCGGCTGCGGAGGGGCGGAGGCGGCCTGGGAAGCTCCCGGGGCTTGCGACGAAGGGGTGGAAGAGGCGAAGTGGGTGGGCGCCGGGTGGGGACGAGAAGCTGAGAAGGGGAGAGAGGGATCGCAGGTGACGGGAGAGGAGGGAGAAGGAGCGGAGAGGCCCAAAGGCCATAGAAATAGGAAGCTAGAACGGGGTAACAAAGAAGGTGGCTATATATATATATATATATATATATATATATATATATATATATATATAGTTATTTTAACCCTTTCTCACTTAACTCCTTTTAGTTTATTTGTGTTTAAAATAACTCCTGTATTACATAAAATGTTGATTCATAATAAATTATTAATATAATAATATATATATTTTAAGTAAAAAAAATTAAAATAACCCTTATGATTTTAGTCATAGACTACTTAAGTCCTTATGATTTACTCATGTCTAAAATAACTTATACATTTTTAAAAACGTAGTATATAAGTCTCTCACATCAAGTTTGAGTTAATAGATATTAAAGTTATATATTAATAAATTATTAATATAATTAAAGTCTACTTATGTAACAGATATTAAAGCCCAAATCATTTCTCCATTAACGTTGATGAAGATTCACGATATAAGTTAGTATCTTAAAGTGAACATGGGAAACATAGAGATGGTTCGACACTAAAGACCATGCTCATTCGAGCTTAAATTTTCTTTTTTTTTTCTTAATAAACAAATATTTTAAAAATTTTTTAATAAAAAATATTGATATCACAAAGATCCTTATTCCTATGCAAACCAACTCTTAACCTAACTCTAACTTTGCCTCGACCCTCGACTCATGAACCATAATCATACATGATCGATTTACGGTATGCATCCTGATCCCCTTAATTTTTTTGTTTGTATAGTATAATTAAGAAAATAATTTAGAAAAAATTTCAATCAATTAAATTATTAATTGATCTATTTCCTAATAAATGATGTAATTTATAGAAAATAAATAGTTCAAATTTTATTTTCATGTATAAACCATAAAAAATAAATATTATAATTATATATTTATGTGTGAAAGTAAAATAAAAATAAAGGTCATCCTTCTCTTGTTCATTACGGAGCATAATTAAGAAGCATCTCTAGGAAAGATGAGATCCTTTATTCTTTTCTTATCAATTTTTATTTAAATTTTAAAATCTTTGATATTATTATTATTATTATATATGTGATGAATAATAATATTTTAATTTTAAAATTTTATAATTAATAAATAATGGTTGTTGAATTATGATATTAGAATTATTAGTAAATTTCATAATAATTCTAAGTCATTTAATTAGACATATTTATGTTTCAAAGAATTATGTATATTTTTTTATTTAATTAATTTTAAATTTGGAATCATGAATCTAAATTAGTTAATTCATGAAAAAAAAAATAGATTTGAGGTTAATTAATATTTTTAAAAATTTTATTTAAATATTAAAATTTAATTTAATAAAATGGGTCAAATTAAGATATGATTTTAGTTAAGTTGATTGGTCAGATCAGCCCATGTGATAAGCATAATACAGCTCATATGGTTAAGTATGATTTTACTCATGTGATCAGACATAACCCAACCTATGTGGTAAAGCATAATTTAACTCATATAGCTAAATATAATTTAACTCTTATTTGGCTATATGAGTTAAAGCATGATTTTATTTGAATCTTTTATTTTATTTCCCTTTAACATTAAAATTTCCATGGTCCCAATTATTCGATTGTTAAAAAAAAAAAGGAATAATTAGTGCCTAATTTGTTTTCTCTTTGGGTATCTACGTGCTCGGTTTGAGATTTGTGCTGGTCGAGCAATCCCCAGGTTGAACCAACGAGCCTTACCCAAGGCTGAATCAGACATGACAATAAATGAGCTACAATTTTGAGTTCATATTCAAACGAAGCTTTTGGACATGGTCGAATGTTCGATTTCAGTTTGCTGTTTTAGTTGGTCTGCGCTCTTGAATGGAATGCCGCTTGGTGTCCGACAAAAGTCTTGGTGATTCATGACACTTCAAACATCTTCCGATCGTCGTACCATCCCTTGAAGTTTCTCGAGCCAATTCAATCACCGCTAGCCTGCCAAAGAGAATAGAAATTTCTGGGAACAATTTCGATCTATCTCACTATTTATTCAGTGACAGCAGATGACATTCAAGTTGTCCATACTGGTAGTCTTTAAGAACTCCAAGAAAACAGGCCTACGACCACAGATTTGTCTGATAGTTAGGATGCTGAAGAGCCAATGCAGAATCCGAAGAACGCCATGAACCGAGATCCCCATCGAACTCACATGCTTCCGCATGGGTTTTGTGTCGTCGGCAGATTTCCATCGTATGTGCACCTGAGGACATCCGGAAGTCTCTTTAGCACCCTCGGTCCTGCTGGCACTTTCCCGGATCTTGGCCTTATATCCTTCATTCCCGTCGCCATCGTAGCCATGCAAAAAAACCAAATAGAAGAACAAGGAATCGATCAGCTGATGCCTGAAAAGAATACTGAACTTTTTAGCAGAAGGTTGGGACATCGGTGCAAAAACTAGTTTCTGTCCATTGTGCTCGAGAAACTTACATCTAATGTTTCTGTCCTGAAAAGAATGAATGACAGAAAGAAAGAATCAAATCTGAATAAGAGTATCTGTACAAGTCCAGACGACTAACCTGATCAAAAATGGATGTAGGAATGGCAAGGGTCGCTACAGCATTTGGGGAGTCTACTATTCCTGATATCCTTCCCTCGCAGGGGCAGCATGACAGCAGCAGATACGCCTGCATTGAATTGAGGTATATCTATTCATTCTGGTGTTGACTTGTATGGTTTGGAGCTGTTATCATCATCATCATCATAGAATTACAATGAAAATGCTTGGAAGGTGTGATGGAGAAGCCTCCAAACCTGCTCCTTGGAGTATCCAAATTTCGAGAGGTAGTCGATGGCATTGAGGACTGCTCGCTTGTAGGCTACTGTTGCATCGAGGAAGTGTTGCCGCCCTGCCTCATCTACGCTGATTCCCTCGAAGACCAGCCACTCTGAGAACCTCGGCTCCACCGGCCCTATCTCAAAGATTGGGCTCACATGCAGAACTGTGGGGCCCATTGGTGTCAGGTACTCTCTCATTCCATCCCTAATGATTTCACACCTGCAAAGCACAACATGAAGAGATTTTAACTTTTAAATTGTAGAACCAAATTAGATTGTTATCGAACATTACAACTTGCAGATTTCCTAACTGTAACTGTCAGATTTTCATTAGATATTTGGTAATTTTGCAAAGCACATATGCTGTCTTTGTTTCCTCATTCCAAATTATAAGTAGCAGTTAGGAGTTAGGACTATTAAGTTTTTATTCACTTGAATGATCGATAATCACCAAGCATTTTGGGCTTCGAATTCTGCTTGTGTTCGGAAAATTGTGATCAACAAAGGTCTATAATAAGTGGCTTCAGGTTGCCATGTTTCTCTGCCATTTTTCAAGGTAATTAAGCTACAAAAATATTTTTTTAACTTTTGTTCTGATCATGAAATGGACTATGGAGAACACATTCTGAGAATTTCCTGAGAAGATATCAGAACTATAAGATTGTCCTGAAGTAAAGCGAAAACAACACTCTACCTATTGTAGCTCATGTAATCATATTTAAGAATGTTTCGTAATCACAAACTATTCGTGATGTATCTTTTCCTCTTAGTAGCTGCCTTTTATAGCAATCTTGGTTTTTTTTGTATGTGTTAGCAGATGATTGACTGAAAATACGATTACTAGGTAGGATTAACGCGGTACCTATCATGGATCTACATTGTGATCTAAATATTTCTTTTCATCGACATGTTTATCTGATTGCAATGTTCAAACTTTAAGAATTTTCACAAAATTAGTACTAATTTTGTGTCAAATATATATATTATTTTCCCCTTGATCAGTTCGGCCTGTTATATCATGTAATGGACAAGAAGAAATGAACACTAGGCTGACAGAGTTTGAGGAGTTACTTGAGTTCTAGGAATCCGCTCATCTCTATCGCTCCACAGAATGAAACTTCTCCATCACCCTGGGAAAAGTGCATGTCACCAGTGCTGAGATTTGCCCCTTCCACAAATACTGGTAGATATACTTTAGAACCTCTGCTGAGATTTTTGATGTCACAGTTCCCTCCATTTTCCCTTCCGGGAATTGTCCTTGCAGCTTCATCTGCAATCTTTTTCCATTCAGGAGTTCCTTCATTTATCTGCAAATTTCAAGAATAAAATATGTCAATGTTGTGGTTCATATGGTGCCATTACATTGTAATAAAGAACATATTTCTAAAAGCAGTCTACGAAGAACGATACACTTCATCTTCAGCAACATTATCAAACCATATGCAACTTATACGCGGTCATATAAAACTCCATAATGGCAATGATTCTAAAATGTGGTTGGATTTTTGTGTTACTACTTTTATCTCTAAGTTTGAGCATTCGATGCAATATTTTGGTTGCAGAGCTGTGGCTATCACATTATGTTATAGGATCTGCAAATCTATCGAACACCAGTTATGTAATAAAGAAGCAGCTAGTTTTTTCAGTAGTTTGTTGTCTGGTTCATAACTGTAAGTTCATATATTTTTTATTAACTTTCTTTCCTATAATTATGTCAAGATTTCCTTACTGTGATTACTAAGATTAGTATGTTCATGTATTTGTGATTATTTTTCTTCTCGCTTCAAAGAATTTCTTTCGGATTCTTAATGGTTTTATGGTATGCATGTCGCATTTTGGATGTTTTTTTGTGTGTTCTTGCTCTTTCATTGCGTGGGTTTTACCGTTTCCTTTAGAATGTAAAACTAAATCCTAAAATGAGATTATGTTTTATATGCATTTTAAGTTTTCATATTAGTATTTACCACTATGTTCATACGGTTATATTTTTGTATGTCAGATGTTGAAACCTTGTCCGAGATTCAGAAGATTGTCGCTTAAAATTAATGAATTTAGCTATTAACATCTTTAGAAAAAACATCTAAAAGTACTTTGTATCCATCATACCATTCCGAGGAGACAATTCTCGGCAGTCGGTAAGTTCGCAAGTGGGCGTTGGTGTAGAACTTCACATAATTTCAGCAATCCAATGCCATTTTCCGCCAATTCCTTTTCCCTCTCATTCCATATGCATAGAAGTTCCATGGATGGTGCAGTTCCAACAATCCCCGGGTGTGCCAAACCAGGAAATCGAACTCCTAGAGATCCGATATCGAGTTTGTAAAGGTTAAGAACTTACTGTGCATAGATTTACAGGAAGAAGATCGAAAAAAAAAAGATAAAGAATATCATAATGTGGAAAAGCTTTACCTGGTATGTGTGGTGAGTATGCATATATTCCTTCAAAGTACCAAATGGCTTTAGTTGCACAGGGGAAGTGATCTGTTAAAAACCCTCCACCATTCTCTCTGTCAAAGGTTGCTGTATAACCCCATTCATCACCTGGAAGTGGACCCAAGTTGCATATTTCAACCATTAGAAGATCACCAGGCTTGGCGGGAATGCCTTTTGAATCCACCACTCTTAAAGGGCCACTGAGATAATGAGTCTGTGACAAATTGTTTTATCAGTAGCTCTATGCAAACTGCATCAAATTAAAATGAAGTTGACCTCAGAGAGTGCCTAAATGTTTATTCATGTGTTTGATATTTATCGGACCCGGTTTTATATTTATCAGCCATTGAAATAGGAGAGATGTATACAAAAAATTTTGATTTGCATGAAGTTTACTCTTGACTTTGCTGGATTGTCTCTTGAGTTCAGACTTTTTTCCTCTATCTCCGGATGTTTATTTTTTTTTGTTATTTGCAAGTAGCAAATTTACGCAGCTTATTTTCAATTTTTCTTAATGCTTCTTCAGTCAAATCTTAATGGTTTGAGAAGATATAGCTCAGAAAGTTCAGATGTCCTATGTCAGGCTTTGAGGTGATTAATAATTTCTTTGAAAATAATTATCTTCCTATACAGGTTGCTCATTTTGTAATCATACTGAAAATATAATTCGAATCTACGTAGTTCACGAATAATGAGATATATGCTCATGAGAATCTGAGTTTTTTACTTTTATTGATGAAAATAATCAGAAATATTTCAATGATGTTCAGAAGTAGGTTTTAAAAATTTAAAACCTAAAATTCTTTTATGCATTTGGTTTCTTGCAGCTCCTAAAAGGGGCTGATAGACTGACACAAATTTAGGGCTTTGTCATCTATCTACAAATACTCATATCTTCTGCTTGTTAAGTCCTACAGTGGCAGATATGCTTATCTACTTTGCCGTCGGCATGAATGGGACCGAACAAAAATTTATTTCATGTCTTGTGAAACCCCAGAAATGTTATGCAATTCAATGAATACACAGGCTTCAAATTCTTCATATGCTAGAAATGACTGGGTAGAACCCTAGAAATGTTATGCAATTCAATGAATAAACAGGCTTCGAATTCTTCATATTCTAGAAATGACTGGGTAAAACCCTAGAAATATTATGCAATTCAATGAATAAACAGGCTTCAAATTCTTCATATGCTAGAAATGACCGGGTAAAACCCTAGAAATGTTATGCAATTCAATGAATAGAGACAGGCTTCAAATTCTTCATATGCTAGAAATGACTGGGTAACAGTACAGCTCATTTAACTCTGCTCCTGCGTGTATCAATCTATCTTTCTTTCTGATGAGCTCATATCATCTTTCTTTCCCCCATTCCTACCCACAGTGAGTGCCTATTATGTGCTTGTGATTGTTTCTGTGAATATTTCTATTCAGCTCTGCTACAGTTCATTGAATTCACAGCACAACAAATTTTCTAGTAACTTTGCACTTACAATTGTGAGGTCTAAGGATTTGATGTCTTCGGCAGAGTTGTCATCACCAACTCGACCTCCAGTCCAGTCTACCATCTCGACTCGGAAGACCTCCCCTTCCGTGACATCTGCTACCGCGGGTATGTCAGGGTGCCATCGGTTGTGAAGGGGAAGTTTCTGCTCCCAGGGCTTCTTCTTCACGTCTACCGGCACTACAACTCTCGGAGTCAGAGGAGCCATGGCTGCCTGCAAGTTACTCGGCAAAGCGCCACACCCTGCACAGAGATGATGAACCGGTGCTATGAATTCCTCAATCAATGGATGTTCCAAGCCTGCATCGAGCTGTCGTCTTCGAGGACAGGACCAGCTGACCTTTTCAGCTCTTTCACCTCCTTCGAGATGATGATGAGGTGATGACGATGCAGTGCGACTCTTACATGCTCCAAAACCTATTGGAGCAGTGTTGGTCTTTTGTTGTTGGACTGATCACCTCGACATGATTCCAGACCTTGGTTGGATCCATGCAATTGGATATTTTCCCGACAGAAAGCGATGCGTGATGGATGATACATTAGATTCTTTGTAAAGATGTTTTCTTCGGATTCCTTATTGTTTTCTCGATTTCCTCATGTTTGTCTCTAAAACAAAAAGAAATAAATCACAATAAATGAAAACAAAACTCATAATATCGACATTGATGAAGCAAAAGACTCTCAGAGAAGGATACTCACACACCTATCATTTGCCTCTTCCCCCTCTAACCTCAATTCTTCACAAGCAGAAATCTTTCGATCGAACAAAGAATATAAATCAATCATCAAGTAGATTAAATGGAAGAAATTTGTCATCGTTTTGATAGGTGATCTATAATTTTTCCCTCGACATGAAACTAACACACTGAGGCATCACTGCGACTCCCGCTGATGCATTTAGCGGTGATCTCTTGTCGTTGTTTGGATTAAACCATGACGAGTTCACCAATTCGTGCGACGAAGAACATAGCGACACGCTCTTTACACCGATGTGTCTGCAAACCACACGTGCTTTCAGCCCCGCGGAGAGAGAAGCTTCGAAGCTCCGCCGCCGAGACAGACCGTCTTCGCCTGCTTAATGATTCGAAGAATCCTCTTTTTACAGAAAGCCCCTTTTCTTTTACTTTATTGCGAAGAAGGATATTTACTAAGACCCTCTAACTTATAATATTTACACTACAAACTAAATAATAATAATAATAATAATAATAATATAATTATTACATAAAAAATATTCTTGAATCTATCCTTTTTTTTTTTTATGTTGGGTGAGATTATTATTTATTTGATGAATAAGATAATAAAATATATACTATGCAAGAGATAGTGAGGATGAACTTTTATTATCATCGTGCAATAAATAGTATATAAGATTAACTTTTATTGTTATTATCATATAATTATAATATTAATTAAAACAATAAAATATTATAATATTTACTTGAAATAGTAATGATAATAATAAAAATAAAAAATATAATGAGCATAGAATATAATAGTGATGTATGCAAAAGAAGAGAGCAGCAGGATTTGATTGTGTATCTTCTAATAAAATAAATAATTTAGATTTTATTTGTATTAATTTAATGAAGAATTGATTTTTTTTTTTAGTTTTTGTAAAAATAAGTGAGGAAGGCAAAAATGGATCTCTTATTATTAATATCAGACTCGGGGGGCGTAAGTTAGTTCCTCGACAATACAGGGAGTGGAATGTAAAAAAGTCCATGAGAAGGGATTTGCAATGTAAAAAGTGATAAGTTAGGGGGGGATTATGCAAAATACTATATAACTAAATAGCACCGGCGGAAAGGGGGCAAATTCTGGGACGACAATTTCGGCGATCGACTGCTGAATCCTGAGGATCTTCGTCGACAAGGTGAGATTTTTCTGCTGCCGTTCCTCGTCATCGCGCCAATTTACTTCGTTTGACTGTTGTTGCTCTTTGCTCCATTCGTATCTCCGGTTCTTTCTAGTAGGGTTCCTGTTCCAATCCGACTTCCATCTTCCAAATTGCGAGCGATTTGCGTGTCCCTATTAATCTTCGGCAGCTTATCTCGTTTTGGTCTTCGTTTTATTTATTTTATCCTGAATTCGAGATCGATCGCTGTTTTTGTTGGTTGATTAGTGGGGTTCTTGAAGAACACTGTTTGCGCCTCTTGATAGACGTCATTTTAGGTTTGTTTTTTGCTTCTATCACCTAATCCTCTACAACTGTGCAGACCCGAGTTTGGTTCGCGTCTCGGTGGACTCCGGAAGGCTTGGGTTTTTTCTCTCATCAAGGTTTTATGAGCTGCATTTTGGTGTTGTCTTAAAGTTTGGAGGCCAAAATGTCGTCTTGCCGGCAGTTCTCACGGATCGATACCGCTGAGCTCAAGTCTCAGCTATTCAAGAAGCTTGGGCGCCAAAAAGCTGAGAGGTACTTCTATAACCTCAAGAGATTACTTAGCTTGAAACTCAGCAAGTTGGCGTTCGAGAAGTTGTGCTATGGGATTATTGGGAAGGAAAATCTTGCCCTTCATAATTTGTTCATCAGATCGATCCTTAGCAATGCTTGTCTCGCACTTGCACCACCTAGCAGAGAAACGATCACGGGAAATTCGCGGACATCTAAAATGTCAAGCTTTGGTGAAACTTTCCCGACATCACCCAGGAGGGGAAGGTCGATAAACAGCAGGGACAGGAGATTAGGTGACCGAGCAAGCCTCCTAGGGCCTTATGGGAAGATTCCTCCCGGACATGTTCAAGAAGTCACAAATTCTTGTGATCTACAAAGGTCGAGAGAGCAGCAAAGTGCTCCGGAGTTGATATCCATTGGTAGCAAAGCTCTAGCATCTGTGGAAGATGGGGAAGAGGTTGAACAATTTAGACATAGCCCGAGTGTTCAAAGTAGAAGTCCTCTAAGGCCTCCTCTAGGCATTCCGATGGCTGCTGGTGATCTTCCACGCAAATCATATCGTAGTGGATTTGCTTCAAGCTTTCGACATGTCCAGTCAAACATGATTGTTGGCTGTCATCGCACTTCTCAACTGCCAGATACGAGGACTTTGATGGGTTGGTTGGAGCGTAAGTTGGAGGCTGAGGGCTTTGGTTTGTCAATTGACTGTGCAAATGTCTTAAATCATGGACTAGATGCACTTTTGAGGAGGTTGATAAAACCCTGTATGGATTTAGCTAGAGCAAGGCACAGTTCAATTAGGATGACTCGAGCAAATGGAAATATTTTTCCAAATACAAAAGGTTTATGGCAACTGGATCAAGTGCAAACCTCAAATGAGTCCTCCCATGCTTCTTTACTTGATTTTCGGCTGGCCATGGAATCCAATCGTGAATTACTTGGTGGTGATTGGCCTCAACAGCTTGAGAAAATATGTTTGCATTTATCGGATTAATGAAATATGACCTGTGCATGGTTCAGTCCCTTTGTTGTTGTGATTTCATGGTCATTCCAAATTAAAAGTTCCTGTGCCTCTTGGAGCTTTCAATACTGTTGAAGTAAGAATATGCAACTATTGTTCTTCTAAGAATCTAGAACGGAAAGAGAATGTTTCAGTTTCAGGACACCGTGAACTTACACATCAAACATCATGCCAACATTTGTCAGAGGACAAAGAGATACACTTTCCCCTTGATAGGTTCGATCATTCTAAAGCTGTTGATTTCTTGTGATGGATCTACATCCTAGTTATTAGTTGTAAAAATTTTCCAATTTGTAACTATTCATTTTAAAGAAATAAAGTTCAGACATTTCTGAATATTTGATTTGTGCTTGTACATGAAGTTATTCACCTGTTGTGTTTTTTTTACAATTACAACAAGGCTTTCTTTTATCAACTTTACAAAGTGAGATAAGATTCATTAACCTTCCATGCTTTATCAAATTTTAATTGAACATGGTGTACAATCAAGCCTTTAACTGTCCATATATTGTTTTCATTTAACAGACCATGGTCTAGATATTATTATTGCTTTAAGCATCAAATCAATTTAATTATAGTCTTTGAAGAACTGATGTAGATATGGGATGCATATACAACATAAGGAGGATAAACCAATATGCCAAAATCTTGAAAATATAGGAAATGATATGGAATATGTATGGCAAATGTAGTGTATAGAAATCATTTTGTATTTTGCTAGACTATCAGAAAATTGTAGCTAGAGATCATGATGAATAATAAACAATTGAGGAGCATCCTTATCATGAAGAAGTTATCTTTAGTATCCAAATGCTCTACAAATGTTTTTAAAGATAAAAATTAATGATGAAAGGAGTAAGATAAGATCACCATCTTAATTTTCGTTAAGAATAACCTTATGCTTATTATGAACAACATGAAACATCATAACTGAAATCATATATCCATTGTGAACAATGTTCTTTTGGTAGGTATTGTTGGGAACCTTGGGACATTCTCACAAGTATTCAATAAGTATATAATATTTTAGTAATAATTTGAAAATTAGATAATCTATGGCAAGGTTTTTAAATTTCATATTAGGTTTGTACACTTTGTTTGGACCTGAAGGCTTAGTTCTAGGAAAAAGAAAACCAGCTTTTGAACAGTAAAAACATCAAAAGAGATGTGCGGAGAAGTCAAGAAATGTAGGTATCATAGATTTAAATTTCATGGTATACTGCCTGGTGTGCTTTTTATCGAGTCTAGCTAGTTTGTGAATTATGGTATGTCGCAAAACCTTCAGTGTCTATTGTGATTTCACCAAGATTGTTCCAGGCTGTTGATGTCTGTCGTGTTTCTTGACTTCCTCCTCATAAACCTGCAAAGAAGAAAAGAAATGGACCAACCTGCAAAGAAGAGAAGAGGGCCTGGACAAGTCAAACCTCTCCCTTTGTTTGTGATTGTCGGCAACTTATTCTATCTGAGGCAATGAGAAAGAGTAGTGAAGGAATAAGAGAAGCACCCGTACGTATCCCCCTTACCCCTTCTTTTTTGGTTTCTCGACCTTTTCTTCTTTTGTTCAGTGGGTGTGGCTAATATATCATCTGTATGAAGTATGATATTAGTGCAGTAAAGGACCAGTATGGGGTATCAGTACTGAAGTGGGAACCCTTGGTAGATAATTCTAAGCTTGATGTAACTTGACTGACCATATTCTCCTATCTGCAATTGTTTATCGATCAGTATACATTTCATGCCAAAATTATAAAAAATGGCATTGCGTTGAATTGATTAGTGTGAGACACGTAGCACATAATGGAACTCTCATGACCTATCGAATTCATTCACATCCTAAAACCATGATGATATAACCTGATAAATCTCCACTGTAAATAAAAGATGCCATCCCAAGTATGAATGGAGCCTCTAATATCTCGGACCTATCTATTATTATTCTAATTCCCAACTTCGTCAGCTTTTTCTGTTATATTGTTTGACTGGGCAGCCGACTTGTTGCATTTACATATTTTTAGAATTATCTTGTTTGAATTTTGAGGAGTTGTCAAGCCTACGTGTTTGAGTCAACAGATTGAAATATTGGAAGTTAGCTTGTATTCTGTAATTTTAAACTACTTAATATGTGCTACTTATTTTTGAAAATAAACATTCTTCTTTCTTCTGTTGCAAATTTCGTCTCTTTATTTGTTGTTATTATGTCAAAAACATCGAAGAGCAATTTGAGATGATATGAGGTGTATGTTTGCATGAGCACATGATGAACGGGTCACACTGGTTTCTCTTCAATATCACAATATCAAGTAACAGTTAATATACAGATCCCATTGCATCTTTATTTCTTTTTCCTAGATGCATTTTGTTGTGTAACATCTTTACTTTTCTTACAACTGGACTGCTTAGAGACTTTGAAACACCAGTATCACCCACATAACTCTAGGTTTTTGTAGTCATTTCCATCAATGTCAGCTGGTTATGGAGCATGGCTCAGAATTGGAATTGCTTCATTGAAGATTTGCCAAAAGAGGGCATGAGCATCCGTCAAGCAAGGTAAGCCATGTAAACTAGTTTTCAGTTTCAGCCAAGGCAAAATTAGGCAAGAGAGAGAGCCTTGAGCAATACCCTAAATTGTTTATCAGCAGTCTGCCTGAGCCTTGGAGCTGAAGCTTATATGAACATTAGCAATCCTCAGATATTTCGGATTTCCAATGAACTGGATGAGCATAGAAGAGAAGTTACACACTTTGCCATACAGAACTATCTTCATGTTGAAGGCACAGATGGTTGATGATCCAATGGCACAAGAGTATTACCTGTTCAGAAATCTGATTTGAAAATTTTGATCATGTTGTATCTTGTCAAAGTAGTTCTAATGATATCGCCCGGTTGTTGTATCATAAGAACCCTCCAATTCTTATGGGTCATCAGGATCTGAAGATTCCATTGAATTGAATTATTTCAGTTTTCTCCCTTATTTTTTTGGGTTTCGCTTAATTATGATGAATCAGTTCATCTGGTCTATCTCTTGACTTTGTATATAATTTTCCAGCAGTATGTATAACTGGATGTGGCAACACTTTGTGTTATTAAAAATGAGATTCATTTTTTCTCAAATTGTCATGTTGTTGGGCTCAGAAAATGGTAATAATATGAAGCATGCCAGTATTACAGGACATGGCATGCAGTGATGGGGAGGCTTCATAAACTTGTATGTGAGAAAGATTTAATTTCTAGTTTGTCTAAGTCCAAGATGGCTTTCTCTCAGTTATCCTGCGATTGAGTTCATCATGCAGACTAACATCAATTATAACAGCCATGATCTCAAGCAACAGAACAAGTCTCATCAGAGAAAGCCATCTTGGACTTAGACAAGATGGCGATCAAAATCTCATCATTATCGAGGCGTACCAATCGAGTACCAATACTGCTTGATATGTCTCGATATTTTTTTTGACCATTATCTCCAAATATTTTTTAAAAAATTTAACTCTTTTTTAGCTTACCACCGATAGATCCCGCCAGATCCCGCCATATCATCGGTATGTCTTGATACGTATCATACCAAACAGAGCTCGATACATAAGTATAGATACAGATCGAAATTGAGAACCTCGATTGAAACTGTGCTATTTTCCTGGATAATTTGTTAGATATATGAAGGCAAGTGAAGTCTTAACAATGCTTCCTTCACAACAAATTTGATGCTTACAAAGAGGAAAACCACAATGACATGTTCTCAACGGCGAATTTTAGATCATTCTACGGTGGAATCAGAAAGAGCACAATAACTTTTTGGTCCACAGAAGCACACGGCACTTTCTTTTTTTAGTTCAAAACACAACAGATGGGATGTGGACACATTTTTAACAGTCCCAATCAATGAAGTCTGCACCCTTTATATTATCCATACCTAATAATAACTACAATCTAGATCTGCTCCCTTCTGGCTTGCTACTACTTCTTAAGGTGGGGGAAGCACTGGTAAACATCAGACTTCGGATGCTTTGCTTCAGCATGTTCTCTGCACTTTACTTCTGATGTGGTGCACATAAAAGTTTGCATGCATACCTTGCACTGAATTGAGAGCAGCAAGAGAAAAGTGAATCAAGTAAATATCAAGTGGAGGAACTAACTATACGGTAGCATTTTTAAGATAAAAGAATATGATCATGCTATAATCAAAAAATATATTTTAGTTTTGATAATGAGATCGTCAGATAATGCATCTGAAAGCCAGCAGCTATAAGCAATCTAATGTTGGGAAGAATAAACAGTGAAAATTCATAGGATCTCAGAAAATATGCCTCGGTCAAAGAAAATACCTTCACCCCTGAGAACTTTGACCAGCAACATGGCAAACAAAGTGCTGAGGACATATGATTTGATAAGGTACACATATTTAGGAAGTCTACAAAATGGTTCTTCCTTATCGATCGACAAATTGGTCTAGTAGTGTCAAATATACTTCAAGTGATGACCATGCCTAGCTTTCTTATTCCTTCTTTTCATTGCAATAGCCTTCTGTATTCCATATACCCAGCAATAACATACGCTGAAGCAGAATTTTTTTAGCATGTATACTGCAAGCTAATAGAGAATTGCAGGAGAAAGAAAAGGTATATCTCATACGTACAAAGGAGTGATGAGGACAACAATTCCAGATAGAGGGCATAAGACCGCTCAGGTGATCTACAACTGAGATTATTTGTATGTGCCAATTGTATCAGACGCTTAAACTGCCTTATTAGGGTAGGTCACTAATACGTACAAGTGCATCATCTCATCATTTCCGCATTTGTAAGTAGGAAAATCACATTATTTGGTGAAACTGAATGCCATATCAGTTTCATGAGATTCAATTAGCTTTCTCCAGTGCGAATATATCCCTTTAGATAGACACATTTCGAAACCCAATCCTTTCCTATCTTATTGAGGTCGTCTCCGTAAAGGCAAATGTAAACAATTGTTGACCTCTTCTACAGGTGAAAGATCTGTGGCTAAAATTTGGAACAGCAGAAGAAAAACTTTACCTATAGACTGCCTCTTTGCTAAAGATCATAACAAATCCATCCAGCTTACTTGTGGAACCCGAATTTTCTTGCTGACAAACCAAATGTGCTTCATGATACTACTACATCTCCTACAAACCTTAGTCCAAGAACCAGGGAACAAAGTCAAGACTAAGGGAAAAAATCCTACCGGCATCAGAATTCCTTGATGAACTCCTAACAAAGAGTACCGAAGACAAAATTAGGATTCTATATGCATACAAGTGCAGATAAAAAGTACCCATAAAAAACAGGAGCCTAGTTGAAAAGACATCGACACATCCATGAAAATGAACAATCACCTCAATAGAAACCAAGTAAGACCATCAAGAGGAGGAGAACCTATATGGAACATGGAACCAGATCTTCCAATGGGCACATGATTGCTTATCTTGTAATTTAATCTTTGCAAGTTATCACCATCAAATTCTTCAAGAATCACTATTTACTCCTAATCAAATCATTAGCTAACTATATCCAAAAAAGACGAACGGTAATAAACAAAATCATCCAAATAGTTCCGTATCATCTTAAAGCCCAAAGCCAGATCTTTCTTTCTTTTTCTGAAGGCAAATGACCAGAAACAAAAACCCTGACTTCCCGGATCATCTACCCTTGCCCTTCCACCCTCAATGGATCTATCAACAAGCAACCGCACAATGCAGTCAAGAAGCACAGATCCAACCAATAGCTCCAATCTGATCTCAAAATCGTTATTTCCAACTTCAAATCCAGCGTGAGACAAAAAGGAGAAGTAAAGAAGTAACCTGGATGGTCATGGCCTTCTTGTTGGTTTCCAGCTGGCTCCCTGCGCACAAGAAACAAGGAAAAAGTCGATCGAGCAATCGCTCGGTGAGAGAACAGCACAAGATTCTTCGGAGTTCCCAAAAGATCAACGGAAGAAATCAAAGATCGGGGGAGGAACAGCAACCATACCCTTGGCGGCTTTGTTCTTCTCTACGTTCCTCTCGCGCGCCATCTTGGACTTCTGGCCGTTACCGCCTCCCATCTCCGACCTCGACCTCTCTACTCTCGGCACCTCTGCTGCTTCTTCTTCGGATCGAGAAAGGATGGCAGAGCAAGTAAGCCTGTGTGAACCCGATAGAGGCGAACCGGGGGAAAGAACGCGAGAGAGGGCAGGCTTTAAAATGCGTGAGAGGCGGTGGCCGACGGCTGGGATGAGTCGAGTTAATTAATACGTGTCAGAATTTGGTTGGCAGATTACGTTATCCTTCGATTGGATTCGTCCGATTTTGTCTCTTTTTTTTGGGCGTAAAATTTCTGACGCGGATTAGATCGACTCAGATTTGGCCACCAACCGTCTGCATCTCTCGTGATTAGTAAATCTCAGATCATCAATGTATCTTTTGTTCATTCCAGACAAAATTACAGACATACACGCTTCCTCAAGCTGGTCATTGAAACTCTAATTGATGTCAGTACCTTCTGGAAGACAGTTATGATAATAATGTATTGATGATGATATTATATATATATGTGTGTGTGTGTGAGAGAGAGAGAGAGAGAGAGAGAGAGAGTGTGTGTATGTGTCTTCAATCAAACTCTGTAAGGATAGATAAGAATCTCTTGCTAATTTGAAATGAAAGAGGAGAGAGGTCCGTAGTCAACAAAGTGAGATTCCGTGAGTGATCTTTCTATGGCTGGGGATATCTGATGGGAATAAAGTGGCATCTACTACCAAAGAGGTGGTTGGCAGAGGGCAATCACTCTGTGTGGATGAAGACAATGCAGGTGTCATCAGAACCCACCACCACCTTGTATCTGTGCCACTGTGCGATCCTTCCTAAACAATGCCACTTCTTTCAGCTGTCTGGTTCGAGACCACAGAGTTTGACTAAAGAAATGTTCCCTCATCAAATGATCATGTCATTTTATATCTGCAATGTACTTCATGTGATGTGTTCTAGAGGACGGACAGTCTGTGATCATGTCCTTATTCCATCTACTATTGACAATGGAACCACTACCAAGTACAGCAGAACCATTTCACTTTATGAATCTTACTGCAGCAGTGTTGTGTTCGCTTCATGATTCCGTTTCCCGCGTGTGCTCTTCTTCCTCGGCCTTCCTCCAAGCAGCCTGAAAGAAGCATCAGAGAGGGGGATAGTCTTGATTTCCTACGGCTCGCAAATAAAGAAAGCATTAAAGCGTGAAGCGATGCTGACCTTGTCTCGTTCAATCCTTGATATATGGGGCCTTAATGAATTCCCCAAGCTCAAGCCTCCCCACGCTTCTTGCAACTCTCTCTCCCTGGCTTCCCTACGAGCTTCCCCATGCTTGATGTAATCTGCCGGTTGTCGAGTTACGGCCAGCTTGGCCTTCTCCAGTTTGGATTGATGCTTCACCAGGATTTCGTCTAAACTTTCCGCACATTCTCTGGGCTGCTGCTGATTGTTTCTTTTCACTGACCTTGTGCCTGCGACTGTCAATTTCTCCTTCTCGAGTCTGGAGACATGCTTTACCAAGACCATGTCTAGACTCTCTGGAGCATTGACATCGGTTCCTTGCTTCTTGTGGTCTCTTGGCACGATCTCGTCCCTCCTTTGCTCCACAGCTCGCATTTTCTCCTTCTCCAACCTGTGAATTGGTTTGACTAAGATCTTATCAAGGCCCATTGCTTCGACTGTGTCACCACCTCTATTTCTTTCTTGGCCAGAAAATGCTTTCAGAACCTCGACTTTAGCTCTTTCGACTCGAGACATGCGTTTACCAGCCTTGTGCATCTCGTCGACAGGAACGAGGTCTATATTCTCCTTGCCTCCTCCTCCTCTACCATCAGAAGGCCGTCTATGAACTTCCTCGGGCATTACCATTAAGTCAAGATGTGCTACATCTTCGGTCAGCCTGTTAGAACTGCTCGACTGTTTGCATACCTTGTTATGTGATGGTCCAGATAACTCTTCCAAGGAAGGGATGTTGTCAGATGAAGGTGCAATAGCATTGGATTTGGCCGTCATACTTCCATCTTTCACTTGTGAGTTGTCCCTCCTGGATTCTAGGATACCATTTCCAAGTTCAGAGACATGTTTTACGAGATCACTTCCCAAATCCAAACTGGAATCTGCCTGTGTTTCATATTTATTCGATATCTTGCTTTCAACAACTCGGGTATCGGTTGTTCTCTGCTTGTCTATCTCTGCATTACTTCTCTTTGCTTCTTGAACTTCTCTTTCGAGTCTCGACACATGTTTCACCAAAAACTTGTCGAGACTTGGTACTTCGGCAAGAGCTTCTTTCTGTAGCGTACAAATGCAACTGCTAATGGGCTCAACATCATTCTCTTTGCTACTCTCCGTTTCCCGAAGGGCAGCATTCAGGCCACGAGTTGCAACAATAACAGCTAGAGAAGCAAGCTCATCTTCATGCAAACATGTAAGCCTGTCGAGCATTGAATCGATGAGCACCGTTGGTGACGTAGAGCTACTGCTGCCACCAACAGTTGGAAGCAAGCTGTTCTTCTGTTTTCTTTGTTTTATTCTGGTGGCATGCTTCTTGACTGTGTCACGACTAATATGTGAATCTTGCTCAGGTTCTGCTCCGCGATCAGTTTCACATTCTGAAAACTTCTCTGGTAGATCCTCCATGGAACCATTGGTATCAGGATTTTGACTGATTTTGCATAGTAAATCTTTGAATTCTTCTTTGTTTGAAGAAGAGGGACAATTTGCAAGCCGCATGAATGCTCTTTTAACTGCTGCTGCCACCTCCTTATCCACTTCGAATGCAGTCTCGAAAGAGGTAGTGACTCTGTGAGTGGATCGTCCTCCGATGGCTAAAGATGTTTCTACTTCCCATTGCCTCCTTTGACGATCGGGCCTATCGTACATCATTACTCCCATAGCTCTTGCTGCTTCGAAGGCTTCTGCCGCACATTTCTCAGCTTTCTCCAGCCGTGCTTCTGCTTCTTTACTTCTAATCCTGCGATTAAAAATAAGAACTTTTTTGCATTCACTTTGACTAGTATGGTCCTGCATATTGATATAAGATCTCAACGAGTATAATAACCTGGCTGCCCCAAGTATCCGACACCAGGAGGCTTCAATCATAGCAGCTCTCCTGGCTTCCATGGCCTTCCGGGCTGCCTCTTGAGCTGCAATCTTCTCCCTTGCAATCCTAGTATAGTGAGGATTGGCATTTCCAAGTGTTTCATCGAGAGAAAGGTTCATTCCTTCAATCTCCTACATGAAAACACAACGATTGAATTTTAGCCATCAAGTGTGTACAATGTTAGAACAGAGAGGATAGATGGTGATGACAGCACCTGAAGATGCTTTATTTTTCTCTTCAAGAATGAATCAGTCTTTTTTCGAGGAAACCAGTTAAGTGGAGAAGCGCTTTTCCGATGAAGGTTCTTCTTAATCTGTGATGTGGACTTGTTAACAGAATACAGAATTGAATGTCCAGTGTCCTTGGATCCACCATTCTACACGAGCAATAAGAGGTCAGCACCAGCTTGCAGTTGTACATGCATCATTAACAGTGGAGAAGCTTTACTTCTTCAATGTTCAATCTATTGACAGTTAGTTTTATGGCTCAATGCTGCAATCCTTCATATGTAGAAATCCAAGGATGAAAAAAAAGAAAACAATGCTTCAGCTAATGCTTCTCTTTAACTTTATTTATAACATGAAATTCAGCAAAGACCTCGAACATAAATGATGTCCTGGTAGCAATGATTAAGAGCAAACCTACTAACAAAATTCTTAACATGGTGTCGAACTTCACAGAAAGAACGAAATCAATCACGATGGTGATCTCTGGGAGGCATGACCAGAAAATTCAGCAGGTCATTAATGAGGTCTATCTAGTTCAACAAGAAGGAAAAATCATTCACACGATTGACCGTAAACAAATTCTCTTACGAATCAGGATAAAACATGCATATATTACATTACCAAAACATAACATATTTCATGGTTCCCTCGATATACTCCTGCCTTCTAGGTTACCCAGGGATAAGGCCTATAACCACAATTGTTCAAAAGCAAACCATCCTTGCAAGCTCCTGCACAAGATCATGTAATGACCAACAGAGGTACATGGTAATGAACATATAGAGAATATGCAAACATAGCTAGTAATCACTGATCAAAAGCAAATGTGAAAACCTATGCAACTTTATTTTTCAACCAAAAAAACAACACTGAGAAGATAATGCGAGAATCAAGTATGATAGATAGGCAGTACCGCAAAGGCATGCTCTTCATCACCTAAAATAGCATACTTAATGCATGTGAACCTATTTTTCTTGCCAATCGTTATTCGCATTTAGCTCCAACCATTTCTTCCCAGCTTAAAGAGGAATACAACCTACTGTCTATTTGGAAATCAATTTAATCATATTTCACAATTATTTACAAATAAACTAAAGTAGATAGCATTCTAACAGGGTATTATTGCCTTCGTCGTCCCCAGAAGAGCACAAAAGAAACCCTTATTCATGCGAACATGTTTTGTTCGCAACTTAGTATTCCTTTTGCCTTGGATCAGTTTGCAGCTCTGATACCACCACGATTTATTACCTAAACATTTCTTTTTCGTTTCTGCATCATATATAATGGCCTTCTCAATACAAAGGCTTTACCGATGCCTTTTTGACGGTAAAACAGAAAAACATATGTGATATATTTGAAATTCATAATCAAAGTTAAAACGGTAGGACAGGAAGATAGAATTCATGGTACCTATGTCTCAAGTATTAACTAGAATTCATGGCCACAATCATCTATGATTTACCTAAGGTCAGGAAAGGTTGTGTCATAGAATTCCTCGCTAAATGCCCATATCAAATCGAGAACCCAAATACTCCACAAGAATTTGAGCTTTCTTTTTTTAAGATGAACACGACAACAAAGAACGACGTTACGCTCTAAACCAAGTATCCCCTGGAACAACATATCTGATCATGGGAATTAACTGCCTGAAAAACCATTCATCATTACGGCAGACGATTAAACCAATAAATCATATCAAATAAGGCAATCAACTACCACAGAAAGGATCAAAGTGCAATTCTTGAGCGGAAAAGATGATAGAAAACTGCAATTGGGGTGGTTTGGATTGCCAAAAGAACCTTTCTGGCGCCGATGCCGGTCCTGGTGAACGCCGACGCTTCAAGATCCGAACCCTTCTTCTCGAAATCGGCAGAGGGTTTCGCCACGGCCTCATAGAGCGATAGTTCACCGCCGGATTCCATGGCCGAGGGGAGTTCAAAAGTCGAATGGGAGCCAGAAATTGGTACCGTTTTCCTCAAAAACCCTAGAAATGGAGATGAGCGCAAGGAACGGGAGGGCCGTCAAGTTTTTTAAATCGAAACTAGCCGTTACGGTTTTGGATCTTTCCACATACATCGCAAAAAACGCTCTTCCAGCTCGTTCATCGATCCCCTCGATCCTACCCGCTTGTCCATTGGCTGCAGCATTGGTCCCGCATAAAGAGATACTCCATTCACACCACCGCAAATCGAGATCGAGCGGATACATTGGGATCGAATCAAGCTTGCACGAATCTAATTCCGCCTCCCGATCTCAATCTCCGCCCTTCATAATTCCTTTGCTCCCATCTCGATCTCAATCTCAAACAAACTGAGCATATATGGAACACAAAAGTATTGACATTCATATGAGCATTAATGAGTTAATTGCAATTTGAAACATTAGATTAAAATAATAAAAATCCCTAAATAGATTATATATATATATATATATATATATATATATATATATATATATATATATATATATATATATATATTGTATGATGATCTCACACCTGTAGACATCAAAGTATCGCTGCTCTCCTCAGTCATCAGTGCAAGTGGAAGGGCCATCCAGCTAAGTGACAGGGCATGTCGGTGTGCTCAGATGGTCCAAATGCTATGATGATGATGACTGTCATGTTCTCGTGACATTAGCCAGTCATGTAGCCATGATTGCAGGACACTGTTCTAATTGAATATATACATGTGGAAATTAGTGCATGGATGCAACTATTGGTGACTCGTAATTTCATGCTATTAGAAACATATTAATCACAAATTAGGTCAAACACGCCTTTCATGGCACATTCAAATCATGTGTCGAACCAGCTGGTAAATGGTGGTCGACATGACATGTAGTTGATAATTCATTGACACTGGTCAATCCGATTCAACTTGTTCATTAGAATAACTATATATTATTTTTATGTTTTTATTGTAATTAAGAAAGTAATAAGACAAATCATTTATATCAATTTAATTTCTATAAGATGATTCTCTGTCATCTGCAAGTCACAATCTTTCTCTCAAATCATAAACTTTTTGGACCTTCTCTAGTTTTATATTTTCCATTTCTATCGACCGTAAAAAGAGAGATTATTTTTAAGAATCGATAACTTTAAAATGATAATATCATAATTTGAAATATATCATTATCGATAAACATATAAATTAAATTGCATAAAATTTTTATCACTTAAATTAGCTAATATTTTTAATTTATTAGATATAACTTCGACATGTGAACGGCAAATTTACTACATAATAATCAAATTAATTTTTTTAAGTATAATAGTTTGTATCGATCATAAGAAAAATATTCATCCCAATCAAAAATAAATCAACAATCAAACCATATATATGTATATATAATATTATAAAATAATCATAAAAGGTTTACTATAATATAATAATGAAGATTATTCACTGTTTACCTTCGACTTTTACTCTATTATTATTTTGAGTATCAAAAAATTAATCTGTCTTGATGTATTTGTATTTTTGTACATACAAATTCTGATCAAGTTAGACTAATCCAGTGATCATGGACATCTCCCAAAAAGAATCTATCAGACACAATCTGATTTGATGTATCATTCAATCAGTATGATCAAAGATAGAAAGTGGGACCTGATACACCAAAGATGCAGGAGTGACTGGTGCAAGTGTGTTGGTAGTCCATGAACAGTACTCAATCACGGTGCAAAGCAACAGTCATTGACCCCTCCATGATTCACGGCAAATGCTAGTCTACCAAACAAGCACGACAGCAATCAGCCTGCTGATGTGCTTCTTCTGCCTCATTCGGCTCACACCGCAGCATTGCCGGCACCCACCACCACAATATCAAGAAGAAGAAGAAGAAGAAGAAGAAGAAGAAGAAGAAGACTTGATGATCGATGCTCTCTCCAATAATTGCTGGCGTGCAAGTCTTCTTTTCCACGACGAAGGCAGACTTCTTCTGTGGCAACCATGTCCTCTTCTTGCACTGCTCCCGACCTCATCATTCACCTCTGTCTACTGCTGATTTATATCGACTCTCACCTTTCATGCCACTTGTGAGGGTCCATCTCCTTGGACAGTAGCACCAAATCATTGGAATCCAGCTCAGGTTTGTGATCGATCAAACCCGAGCAATAATTACATGTGCAGCTCGAACTCGTATCAGTACTAGTGTTAGCGCTCCCTGACATGCAGCAGCTGCCGGTAGAAGGACATACGTCATGGAATCACAACATACTACTCTCAACTCTAAACTGAGTTCTTCACGTAAGCCTACACATCACGAAAGATGGTGTATAGCAGTCGGATGTCGACACATTGCCGCGACGATCCCATCGCACTCTTACCCCACAGGCTCATAAGACGCCCATCATCGTCTCGACTCATTGTCTTCATCGATCAGATCATTTTGGTTCAGACACTCTTGGTAAGATCAAGCTCCTATATCTTGCAGAAGTATTCCGCACATAAAAATATTCTCTCTCTAAACGTCGGAAAAGAAGGATCACTAAAACATCCTTGATCGAGGCCATTGAACAGATTCGATAAGGAAAATAAGGTCACCGGATAGGAGGATGTAACATGCAACTCCTCGCTTGCCTTGTGATTCGGATATACAACGATGGAACAGCGATTAGGTGGTATATCACCTTTCACGCCTATTAAGGCATTCAATTTCGATCGGCAATAAGATACCTATCGTACATAATACTCAAACAACAGCCCAACAGAACATTACCTACACATTTATGCCATAAAGGTCAAATACTTGTGAGACAACCGGTATTTGAGTGCAGTAAATGGTGTCACAGAGAGAATTGGCAGCTAAAACAAGCAATCATTTTCATGGTTTAATGTGAGTTATTAATACTGATTTATCATACTTGTGGCAGGGAGGGCAATGTCTTCTTCCCCCAGCAGAAGAAACCCCCAACCCTAAGACTGCGACCGGTCACCAAACCATGAACTATGATTAGGTTAGAGAATACATTTCCAACCCTCTTCCATACGGATCACGATGGGGAAGTATAGAACAACTGTACTCATACATAGTTCCACGTAGTAGTCAATGTATGGTTCTATTGGATTACATCCATTTATCGGTTCTCTCAAAGTACAGTACAGTGTTGTGAACACAACAGCAACAAGAAATGAACCAAGTGGGATGCAAACAAGCTGTACCAGACTGTTGCAGTAGACAAAAGAAAGCTGGGTAATGGCAACCTTTGTAAGCATGTACCGTTTTCTTCTTCCCTAAGAAAGACCAATTATGATGAACTGGTGGAATCCTCTTTGGATCAACCTTGGTCAAAATGATGATGGTCCAAACGAGAGTGACGAACAAGAAGATAAAACACACAGTAGCAGCGGCAGCTGCATCCCTCCTTTACTTCACCCCCTCTTTCTCGTGCGTAAAGAAAATGCCATTTGAGTTGACCGAATCATCCTCACAATTATTCTCTGTGATGTGCTCTCTCACCAACAAATTAAGGTGGGAAGCAGACAGCACGGAGCTGACATCAGATCTTATCACCTCTGGAACTCTCGTGAGGGCACATGTGCTCGTTACAGGCCGCAGTCAACCAAGCGAGAGGCAACTGAGCTCTACTCATTTACCACCGAGAAACTCCATCGGCGGCACCGTCTGCCAGTAGTAGGTTCGAGTTTCTCCGTTTACGCGAATGAGATCACATTGCGTTCTTCTTCTTCCAAGTTCGTGGAGAAGAAAAGTGCCGCCGAGGACCATATCTCGGAGTGTATCACCACATTTGATCTTAGCTGTTCCCTATCTCACTTCCCACTGTCACCTTTATTTTATTTTTACACATCCTCCCAAGTAAGGTATAAAAAAATATTTTTTTATGTATAAAGATAAGGTTGTGAACGTATATGTCGATGGGAATTATATATGCTTTTAAAGAAGCTCACGAACGTGGATCTTGATGTGCCTGCCGGTGTCTCTCTTTCTTGCCTGGGGAGGAGGACACAAGATGGTGGAGGTAAAAAGAGAGAAGCCCGTTGCAGGAGAATCTAGCACGGTAAAACAAGTATGGCATGTAGAAATAAATAAGGGCGAATTCAGAAAAAGAAAAGATTTTAAATTCTAGAATTTTAAAATAATATTTTTAATTTTTTTAAATAATCATCCTACTTTTATCGACGATCACTATAGCCCTTGGTCACATCACTCTTATTCATCCTTGTTACTGTTTTGTTGGAGCAACAATAGAGTGGCTCTCGTTGCTCTCGCATGAGTAAGGAAGTAGGTATTAGTACTATGCGATATCTTGACAGTTAATAATGACTTTTGTCGTGCTCGCACGAGCAAAAGTATAGGTGATGCTACGCGACACCTTCGTGATTAATGAAAACGATGAGAGACGCATAACCTTCTCACTCCCTTTTTTTTTTTTTTTATTATGATCTCGCTCTCTTTTTATCGTCAATTATAAACAAAGAAGGAGGGGGTGCGACTCGCCCTTACGACCATCAACGATCGACGATAGTAAGAGTCAAGAGGGTCGAGGAAGGTCAAAGACGGGCGACTACGCGGAAGGTGAGATAGAGGCATGGTTAGGGTTGAGATAAATTTTTTAAATAATATAGATAAAATTATGAGAGATTTTTGAGAATTTTTCGAATTTTGAGACGTTATCCGAAAAAAAAAAATGAAATTTAGAGATATTTATGGGAATTCGTCAGATAAATAAAGCAAGCAGCACAACAGACGACGAAACACATGTGACCGCCTGCCTCTCTCTTCCTCTGTCCTCCTCTACATCGTGTAATCTATAAGCTTTCCTCTTGCCTGCTTTCTTCTCTTCCTTGTGGTTGCTACTTCACCACCACCACCGCTTAGCGTCTCTGCTCTCTTTCTTTCTCCCTTTCTTGTCTGCTGTGTATTCTTTTGTTGTTCTGTGTAAGCAACCAGTGCTTTAACCAAAACGTAGCAGCAATCATTGGTTCTCCTTTCTTGCCCACCACAGAAAGCATCGCACTCTCGGAAGAGTGTGTGCCTGCTTAAAAGAAGGTTAAGCTCAGGGGAATAGGTTGTGGAGGTGATGAGAGGAGCCATGGAGCCGTTGAGGTTGCTGCTGCTACTGCTGCTGATGCTCTGCTGCAGCAGCACTGCGGTGGTGGCGGCGGTGGCCAAGAAGCGGACTTATATAGTTCATATGGCCAAGTCGCAGATGCCGCCCGCGTTCGCGGAGCACCGTCACTGGTACGACGCCTCCCTGCGGTCCGTCTCCGACGCGGCCGAGATCATCTACGCCTATGACACCGCTGCCCACGGCTTCTCCGCGCGGCTCTCCCCGGCGGAGGCCCGCGCCCTGGAGCACCGTCCGGGCGTGCTGGGCGTGGTCCTCGAGGAGCGCTACGAGCTCCATACGACGCGCACACCGGAGTTCCTCGGCCTCGACCGCAGCGAGGGGCTCATCCCCCAGTCGAACACTGAGAGCGACGTCGTCGTCGGGGTGCTCGACACAGGCGTGTGGCCCGAGCGCAAGAGCTACGACGACGCTGGGCTCGGGCCCGTCCCCGCGAGCTGGAAGGGCGTGTGCGAGGAGGGGAAGGACTTCAAGGCCGCGGACGCCTGCAACCGGAAGCTGGTCGGCGCGCGGTTCTTCTCCAAGGGGTACGAGGCGAGCATGGGCCCTATCGATGAGACCAAGGAGTCGAGGTCTCCCCGAGATAACGATGGCCACGGCACTCACACCTCCTCCACCGCCGCCGGCTCTGTTGTGCCAGACGCCAACCTTCTCGGCTACGCTGCGGGCACCGCCCGCGGCATGTCCACCCGCGCGCGCGTCGCCGTGTACAAGGTCTGCTGGCTTGGCGGTTGCTTCAGCTCCGACATCCTCGCCGCCATGGACAAGGCCATCGAGGACGGCTGCGGCGTCCTGTCCCTGTCCCTGGGCGGTGGGATGTCAGACTACTACCGCGATAGCGTCGCGATCGGGGCCTTCAACGCCATGGCGAAGGGGGTTGTGGTGTCCTGCTCCGCGGGCAATGCCGGGCCAGGGACGTCCACCCTCTCCAACGTCGCGCCGTGGATCACCACCGTCGGGGCCGGCACGATCGACCGCGACTTCCCGGCCTACGTCGTGCTCGGCGACGGCAAAAACTACACCGGCGTCTCGCTCTACAGCGGAAAGCCCCTCCCTTCCTCCTCGCTCCCCTTGATCTACGCTGGTAACGCCACCAACGCCACCAACGGAAACCTCTGCATGGTGGGGACCCTCTTGCCGGACAAGGTATCTGGAAAGATCGTCCTTTGCGATCGCGGCATCAACGCCCGCGTTCAGAAAGGCTTCGTCGTGCGCGACGCTGGGGGGGCAGGCATGATCCTAGCCAACACCGCTGCTAACGGGGAGGAGCTCGTCGCAGACGCCCACCTCCTCCCGGCCACCGCTGTCGGGGAAAAGGCAGGGGACGCCATCAAGTCCTACCTTTTCTCCGATCCGAACCCCAAGGCGACAGTCGCCTTCGGTGGAACGAAGGTCGGGGTCATGCCGTCACCAGTGGTGGCGGCGTTCTCCTCCCGCGGTCCGAACGCCGTCACGCCGGACATCCTGAAGCCGGATCTCGTCGCCCCAGGGGTGAACATCCTCGCCGCCTGGTCGGGGTCAGTTGGGCCCACAGGGCAGGCGGCGGACCCGCGGCGGACGGAGTTCAACATCATCTCCGGCACGTCCATGTCGTGCCCCCATGTAAGCGGCCTGGCGGCGTTCCTCAGGGGGGCGCACCCGGACTGGAGCCCCGGCGCCATCAAGTCTGCCCTCATGACCACCGCCTACGCTGATTACCCTGGCGGCGGCGGCATCCTCGACGTGGCCACCGGCCGGCCGGCCACGCCCTTCGACTTCGGCGCCGGCCACGTGGATCCACCCAAGGCTCTGGACCCCGGCCTCGTCTACGACCTCACCGTTGACGACTACCTCGACTTCCTCTGCGCCCTGAACTACACGACCCTCCAGATCGCGAGCGTCTCCAGGCGATCCAACTTCAACTGCGACAACAAGAAGGCCTACGCGGTGTCGGACCTCAACTACCCCTCCTTCGCGGTGGCGTTCGCGACGGCGAGCGGCGCGGGCGGCGGAGGTTCGGCCGCGACGACGGTGAAGCACACCAGGACGCTGACCAACGTCGGGGCGCCGGGCACATACAAGGCGACGGTGTCGGCGCCGCAGGAGGCAAAGGTGACAGTGGATCCATCGGAGCTAAGCTTCGCGGCAGCGGGGGAGAAGAAGAGCTACACGGTGGCCTTCTCCGCGGCGTCGCAGCCGTCCGGCACGGCCACCTTCGGCCGCCTCGAGTGGTCCGACGGCAAGCACGTGGTCGCGAGCCCGCTGTCGTTCACGTGGACTTAAAAGTTCGCGATAAGAACGGCTGCCTCCGAAGATGGACGGCTCTGATGGACGCTGGCTGGCGGAGCGAGTTGTTTCTTAAAACAAGCCAAGGTAGAATGTGTTTCTGCTTTTTATTCTTGTTACTTGTTGCTTTCTAATTGTTGTTGTTTGTTGCTGCTTCTGATGCTTCGATTATTCCTATTATTATTGTCATTGCTGCTAATTTAAGTTGGGTGGAACAACCAGAAATTGGGAAGAGCCAAAAAAAAGGTAATGGTTGGTAAGAAATGTATAAATTATATTATGACAAAAAATGATTTAAAACATGTATTGGATAAAGCTTGATTTGTCACAGAGACTTGTAATTTAATGCGCTCACATGGTTGGAAAATGTAGCATAATTTTTTGGGTATATATAACTTCAGCTAAATATGTATATTCTATGAAAGATTCATAAAAGAAGAAAATGCTTGCTCAAGTAAAGCTGGGTTCTTCTCCAGGATAATGATGGAGACAGTACAGACTTTAGTCAGTAGCATGAACTTTATTGTGCCCCTTCAGACTTTATAATGACTATTGCTGGGCTGAGGAACTTTTCAAGCAGAGTATGCATATATTCCTGTTGTGTGTTCAAAGTATCCTAATGTTGGCCAACAGCACATCCATGTAATTATATATTAGCTGGTCCAAGTCTGTGAGTGTTTGGTGATGATGACTACATGTGTTCCAAATTTATAATATAAGATTTGGCCTTTCTCTGTTGAACTGACTGAAGGTAGCTAAAAAGGAGAATTGAAGTTCCTTTTCATGGAATTTTTCATGAGGCTTACTTATATCACCACCTTTCAATTCTTAAATTGAATTTAAAATTCAAAACTTTTCTAAAGCTGACTTTATCTGAACCAAATGCTTCACATACTCACAAAAGGAGCTTACACAGCATAAAATGTGATCATTATGGTGTTAATGTGGTTGGTGGTGGGATAGAAGATGATTTGAATTATCAAGTATTGTTTTTTTTTTTTTTTTGAATTTTGTGGGTGCAAAAAGCTTCCTTGTTAAATGCAAGATTCAACAATCAAGATGACTATAACAGAGTTTGATAGCAAAATCATGTTTGGAATTGGGACAAAATAATCATTTTGATGATGAACTTTGTGACTTCCTTTGGACAATAGAAAAATCATTGTAGTTTCTCATGAGCTTAAACATACTTATCTTGTTCATGCAATTTCTTGGTTTCCCATGGTGTTCTTTCATGCAGGTGATTTATTTTGGACCTTAAATGTTGATTTTGGGGTAGTGAATATATTCAATCCTACTATTTAGAAAAGAGAATAATTCTTAGGATAGTGAAACTTGAAAAAAAATATTCAACCTCACTCAATAAATACACATAAAATATTGGTCTATAGACTCGAAATATTATTCTATATATTTTTAAATATTATGAATTTTGATGATTTATCACATACCTTTATTATTTATCTTTTTTATAAAAAAAATCATTTTTTTTCATTCGAAATCCGAGAGAGATGGGTCAACTTGACCTAATTAAAGTGGTCCACTTATTTACAAGATTCTTCTTGTATTCTCTCTAATTCTTGTATTATGATGTCTATTGGTTACTATTATTAATTTTCAAATGAAAAATACATATACTTTTTGTCTTCTTTTTTAGAACAAAAGTATTTTAGAGTTTTGTTTCTAGTGATATTATATTTTCTAGCAACATCTCCATTTAATATCTTATTGAAAATAGGCAAAGACTGAAATTAATTAATGTATTTATTATTAATTTAAGTTTAAATATTTTATAATAATGATTTGATTAAATAAAGTTATTAAATTAATTATCCCATCAGGATTATGATATTGTTAATATGAAATAATTTATTAATAATATGTGGATAACCTAATATAGTGCACCTAAATGCATGATGGCTTTAGGTCAAAAGATCAGTCGATGCCCATCTAATCATTCCTATCACTTCCTCCAGTTTTCTTGTATCTGAATATATTGAATCCATCTCACTTAAATAAGAGAGTCATTATTGTTGGAGAAAAAAAAGAGGAAGATTTATCAAATCTATTTTTATTAAAATAATAGATGATGATAGGAGATATTTTGATATCACCTGCACGATGACAGTCGATAACCACATTGAAACTAACGTAGCATATTCGAATCGATATAACACACGCATCTAAAAGTAAGACAATCTCGAATTTTGAAACGGCATAATAAACTTGAAAATAACAGTAATCATGCAGCTCGGAACCATATGAAACAACACCCAAAATCAAGTGGTGCGAAACCACAACAATCAGCCCATGCCATTTGGAGCAAATAACCTGATTGCTTGCTTGGAATGTCGACCGTCGCATATGATTAACTTTCGATGAGAGGTATAAAACGTCACTCTCAAGCATACACTAGGGGATATCAATTATTTTCTCAAAAACTAACTAAAACTTCGGAGGGACTGAATTAGAAATTTCTCTTATCGGTATCGACCTATTGTGTAGGAACTCGACGTCGAAGGTAACTTCAACTCCATTTCCGGTTGGCTAGGAGATACTAGTCCCGATCCGTCGTTCCCTCTCTATTCAACCCTCCAAACGATCACGTGGACGATCTTACACAATCAGGATCAAGTTGTGTCGTTCCGGGGTCACAACATAAATTACTAAAATAGGTGATAATATATATATATATATATATATATATATATATATATATATATATATATATATATATATATATATATATATATATATATATATGTGACCTTAGTATATTTAGTGACACATAAAAGAGGGCGAGGTGGCTTCAACGGCCAAAAACTGCACGCGCAATGCACGTGCCATAAAAATGGTTGGGTTCGAGTTTATGGGCTCGATAAAACGAAAAAGGAATAAAGGGGTAAAAGGGTTACGAGGATTGATCGATCGGTGGTCGCGGTGTCGGGGGAGAGCGGCGACATGGCGGACTGGGACGGCGCTTCGGAGAGCGATCTGAAGACGGCGGGGGCGGAGCCGCTTTCTGACGGGCGGCGCGGGCTGCGGCTCAAGGGTTGGCACATCGAGTCCATCAAGCGCCCCATCCTCGGCTCGCTCGCCCGCCAAGAGTACGTCGATCGCTCACACTGAACCCTCGTACGAGTCTGAATTGTTCATGTTCTTGCAACTCATGTATTCTGGTTTCTCTTTGGTATGATGTAAACATGTGTAACTCTTGATTACTTGTGAGGGAACAAAGGTACATGTAATGGTTCGAAATGTTTAGGAACACCGAGAAATTAGACATGAACACTCGGTCTCTGGAAGAAGATACGGTGAAGGATGAACTTGGGCTATGATATACTTGGATTTATGAAGAATAACTCGAAGAGTCTTCTCTTAATATCTAATTATACCGGTTAAAGTGCTGCGTTTAGAATATGATGCATTTGATTTTTCAGAATATGGGCTACTGCCTAAGGAAGCTTAGTGGTGTAATTTCAGCTGATAATGTTTTAGCTAATATAAGTACGGAAGAAGTGAAAATTGGTAGGTATTATGCAATGGAATCTTAGAAAATATGTATTGGTGTTTATTAAGGATAAAAAAGGTAGGTTGGTGCCAGACTCCCTGCTAATGCAGGGTTTTGGGGATGTATCTGGTCTTATCCTTGCAAGCAATGAGGTTGTTTCTATGACTTGGAACCGTGGTCACCTAGGTCAATAAGTAGTAACTTCATTATACAGCACCAAGGTTCAGTAAAATGTGTGTCTGGAAAATTAGCTTGTGATCTTAGGATCGATATTTGATTGTTGGTCATGTTTCAGGAGTTGCATCAGGTCGTTGATAAGTAATATTCAGCTTATGTTAGATCTCATGAACATAAATCATGTCCAATGACGACAAAAGATTCATGTAGCCGACCGTAGTCAGTTGGGATATTATGGATTTGTTGTTGTTGCTGTACTTTTGTATTTTCATGTGGAACTAACTTGAGTGAGCACTCATCATTGTGATCACAAGGTACTCTGATCATGGTTTATGCCAATTCACATGGAAATTTTCACAGCATGGTTTCCAAGTACTATAATATATCAGTCTTATCAGCCATATTGTATCAAGACACTGGTGCACCGAATGTAATGGTTATAACTGACATATTAAACAATTTTTAGTTGTGCATGAAGGCATATTGGACAAATTGGTACCTTCCAATTTGATAAGATTCTAGAACAGCTACTACCAGACTACCAATACTGCCATCAAAAACCTTAGTTCACGTAATCTTACACAATTTTATTGCAACCTAGGTGGTCTGATGATATGCCTAGCTTGCATGCAATGAATTTCATCATTTGGACCAATATTCTGAAGCATAAATTTTCAGTAATTGAATTATCAATTTATATATACCGATTTAACCCTTTGTTATCTAGGTTATCACAGCCATGAATTCTATGGTTTCCATGCTGCCTTTCTTTGTCATTATATCCTATAATTCTTTTCAAACATGGGCAAGCTTGTTGTCAGGCAGTAAGTTGGTGGGATGTCTCCTGTCATCAACATTATTGAAAGAAAGAAAATATGAAAGTAAAAGAAATAGCTTTTCAAGGGTTAATAATTTGTTAACTTTTTCTGCTAAAGTTCATAGTGGTTTGGTAACTTCAGGATAATGACCTTCAGATACATTTTTGAGATATCGATAATTTCTATTGTGTACTTACGATTGAACTTTTGCTGCTAAATTTTGCTTCAGGCTGGAAGAAAAGCTAGGAACATCACACTTGCCTGAAATGGTGTTTGGAGATAGTTCTTTATTTCTTTTACATGTGGGAACTGGTATTAAATTGCACTTCAATGCATTTGACGCTCTAAAGGGTTGGATGCAAGAAGCACTGCCACCAGTTGAGGTCCCTGCTGCTGCAAAATGGAAGTTCAGAAGGTCAGTTTACTTCAATACTTCACTTGGACAGGCTGCAAAATTTCAGGTTTATTATGAATTTTTTATATTAGAAGGCATCATTATCTTCATGCAACTGTTGCTTCAATAGTAAATGTCATTGTCAATGTTCAGAAAACATTTTGTCGATCTATAAAGGTTTTGATGCTAAAATCTTTAATTCTGGAGATATTCTTTTTCTTTTGATATTATCATATTGTGTGGCATTTATAGTGTCAAATGGTGTTTTATGTAATCGCTGAAGCATTTGTCAATCTATTTGCCAATTAGGAGAAAAGGCTTGATGTAATTTGCAAATTGTATATTTCTACCTGATATATGTTCATGGTAAAATATTGGATATCAATCTTACTTATGGTCTTTGGTCTCAGCAAACCTTCACAGCAAGTGATTCTCGATTATGATTACACATTTACAACACCATATTGTGGCAGTGAAACATCAGAATCAGAACTAGAAAAGGTTTGGTTATTTTTGCTTTAAGAATTTTACCAGTATGTTGGATTATGCTTCTGGCCATTGAGTTTTTTCTTGTGAAGTTGCTTATATTAACAAGCTAAGTTGGTGTGTCTTCTTCTGTGATTCTGGAGATTCTTCCATGGTTGGTCTTGGACAGGGATATATTTCATGTTTGTTACCACTTTCTACTTGATTAGTATCAAGATTTTGGACTTCTAGGAAGTTAATTGGTAAGATGAGACTTTTGTATATATATATTTTAATCTATATACTCATGAGTAACATGTAGTGATGTTCCAACTTTGATACATTCGCGTTTTAGGATTTTACATGAATGACAAGTAGTGATGAATAGATATTTTAGGATTTTACATTTGAGTTTCATATGGGTCTCTAAAATTTAACTAGAGTATAAACTGGTCTGGGCTGATTTTGAGATGGCTTTAAAGTGGTAACCCAATTCGTAGCAATTAACATGAAACTAGTAAGTGGTAACACAAGTAATAGCTGTTAACACGAAACTAGTTTGGTATTGTTTAATTTAATTTTGAAACAAAGGGACTGAAGGTATCAGAAAAGAGAACACTATGACCAAAGAGTTCTAAAGTAGACTTCATAGTTTCAAATGTTCTTTAGTTTTGCAAACATTGATCATCTTAACATTGGCAAGGTTCAACTGGATATTAGCTTTCTTAGGGCCTAAGCCCTTCAGTCTTCAACAATATTTCATAATCTTTTGACTGACTCCATTTCTTGTCATCTTGGTTAAATGCAAGATGAGCTTTCTGGACATGATAATAATGTGTTAGGTTTGGTAGGTGTAGGACATTCCTTAGTCAACTCAACTCAAGGCCCAAGTGTACTTTGAAGAATTGCTGCTCATTAAAGTTTACACCTGTTATACTAATGAAAAGTTGTCCATCAAACAATATACTGAGATGGTGCTTATGTGACTCACATGAATAAGCATTGTTTGGAACTGATATTCAAGTAAGGAATCAAATCTTGGTTACTTTATTGGTCCCCTCTTAGAGTTGTATGTATCCACAATATCACAGTGATTCAAGGTCCATAATCTTGCAATTAATCTGTAGAAAATTGTCATCTATTAATAAGTTCTTTTTATTTAAGGAGTATCTGGCATATGATAGTATTATGAGGTTCGTAGTACGCTTTCTGTCAAGACCTTTATGTGTACATTGTTTGGAACTGATATTCAAGTAAGGAATCAAATCTTGGTTACTGTATTGGTCCCCTCTTAGAGTTGTATGTATCCGGAATATCACAGTGATTCAAGGACCATAATCTTGCAATTAATCTGTAGAAAATTGTCATCTATTAATAAGTTCTTTTTAGTTAAGGATTATCTGGCATATGATATCATTATGAGGTTCGTGGTACGCCTTCTGTCAAGAACTCTATTGATACATTTCTGTAAACCTTCAATCATATTTTGACCCAAAGAAAATTGAAAAAAGTCTCATTTTCTGGAACCTATTCTATGTCGAAACCCTTTAGCCTAGTCCATCAAGTTCTTTTAATTGGAGTAAAATAATCATTATTTTTTCTCATCATTAAATAAATCTATTCTATAGTTCGATTAGAGACCTTATGTAATGCTTTCAGTTGAAACTTATAGTCATTCTAGTGCTACTTGAGGACCATTTTCTTCTGACATTTCTTTTGTATGCATCTAACCTTATCTTTTGACTGAGGGAGGTATATCACAGTGATTCAAGGTCCATAATCTTGCAATTAATCTGTAGAAAATTGTCATCTATTAATAAGTTCTTTTTAGTTAAGGATTATCTGGCATATGATATCATTATGAGGTTCGTGGTACGCCTTCTGTCAAGACCTCTATTGATACATTTCTGTAAACCTTCAATCATATTTTGACCCAAAGAAAATTGAAAAAAGTTTCATTTTCTGGAACCTATTCTATGTCGAAACCCTTTAGCCTAGTCCATCAAGTTCTTTTAATTGGAGTAAAATAATAATTATTTTTTCTCATCATTAAGGAAATCTATTCTATAGTTCAATTAGAGACCTTATGTAATGTTTTCAGTTGAAACTTTAGTCATTCTAGTGCTACTTGAGGACCATTTTCTTCTGACATTTCTTTTGTATGCATCTAACCTTATCTTTTGACTGAGGGAGGTATAAGCATTAGTTCCTATATGGATATATAGTTGCATTTCTTTTGGGATTTCGTGGCTTATGACTTAATAAATCTATTGCTACAGTAGTGGATTTTAAGGTCCACAAGTTTGCAAGTAGACAAAAAAACATCCTCATTGTATTTATATCGTAACTCAGACAATTCTAGAAGATGGTTGCTGCAGTCTTCACTGGGAGGACTGTGACGAGCGAATTGATCTGGCTGTATTGTCAATGAAAGAACCAATCCTGTTCTATGATGAGGTTGGTAACTAAAATATGGTGAATATGAAAATATATGTTACCTTTTGAGGATAGTGCTGATTTTTTAACAATTGATTTGTAACTTCTCTAGGTAGTTCTCTATGAGGACGAGTTGGCTGATAATGGAGTATCACTCTTAACTGTAAAAGTGGTAAAGGCTATTCTTTTGGTCATCAGATTTTGTGAATGGCCTTGTTTTACGCACACTGGAATATCACTTTTTATATAATATTTTTCCCCATACTTGTAGAGAGTCATGCCTAGTTGCTGGTTTCTTCTTCTGCGTTACTGGGTAAGTTTACGAATTTATTTACCTTTCACATATTTTAGATGCCCTGAAATATTTCCTTTAATGTATCCTATGGAATAAATATTTTATATCCTTACATTTCAGAGCATCTGGTCAAGTTAATTTTTCAAATGTAAAGAATAGATGTGTTCGTAAATGATCACAAGACAATGTTATTATATCACCCATTTTGAAGCTTGCATATTTATTTTAGTAAGCAACAATGCCCCCTGACTATAGTTTCGGTTAAAGACCATATGATCTTTCTTGCTAGAAAGAATTATATAATGGTAAATTGAACGGGTAAGTGCCTATGAGCCTCCTTTCATATCCTCCCATAATCAGTGCTCTTGTGAAATATCTACCTGAAAATCTAAGGAAGATTTTCATGTTAACCTTAGTTTGAGAAAACTTTAGTTGTCCATTTTGGTATTTATGAATGATACTTTAGGACCTTGTTTTTCCAAATTTTGGTTTTTCTTCTGGCTACTAAAGCAATCTTCATTGCAGCTTAGAGTTGATGGAGTATTAATGAGACTAAGGGATACTCGAGTTTATTGTTCTTTTGCTAGCGATGACAAAGTGAAGCCTATCATCATTCGAGAGAACTGCTGGAGAGAAGCAACTATTGAAAGTTTATCTGTCGTAAGCTTGTGCATTCTCATTAAAGACAGTTTTTGCACGCAAATATCTGTCTAGCTATGTAAGATAATCTAGTTGGCAGGGTACTTAAACGCTGCAAAATGGAATTGGAAAGTTTTCTTTTCTTTTCACTAGATGTTGCTGCATAACCAAACAGTTCTTTTGCCTTCGAACTTTTTGTTGTATATTTAAGCTTATGAGCCCAATCTCTTCTTTGTAGACTTACTAAAAGGTTACCTTTTATCTGGACATATTCAGATTACATACTATTCTAAAACTAAAATACATGTTCTATTGCATACTTATCTGATTGGCAGCCTGTTAAATTTTGCTTTTTAGTTGCCTAATTAATACAAGAAGACATGTACCTTACTAATATTTTTATGTTGCTTTAAATTATGCAGCAAGGCTTTCCTTCTGGTTCTGCAGCATATGCGGATCCAAATCTTATCAGTCAAAATCTCCCTATAGTCAAAAATAAAACCCAAAGGCTGAAGATTCCCAGGTAATCCATTTTATGTTCTTAATGGCATAATGTTGCTTCAGAAATTTTTTTTCCATAAGCATAACCGGAATGCTTTTTAAAAAAAAAATCCCATTTTTAGTGAAATATCCATCAGCAATAGGTTGTATAAGTAAATCCGTTTTTGAAAATCCACAGCCTTTGTCCATGTTGAAGTTGCTTGCTATATTTTAAGAGCATCAGAGAATATTAGGTTTGAGGGTGTTATCCAATGATGCACTGCTTCCTAAGAGAAAAAAATAAAAAAGTAAAAGCAAACAAGTGGTTCAGGCATTATGATAATATGGAGTCAGTGATTAGATCTGATATGAAGATCATATAGACTGATACTTGAAGAGGAGATCTATTTGTGGGGAAAAAGATACTTACATTTGATAGGGTACAATACTTGCTAACAAATTTAATTCATTATGATGCATGTTTCCTTGATCCCTTTCCTCAAAAGGAGGTCTTCTACAATTTTTCCGAAAAATTATGAGGGAATTCTTAGTGGTTGCAAGCCTTCCATGTCCAACTTTCTCTCTCTCTCCCCTCTTTCTATCTCCTTCCCCCCTCTCTTGTTTGCTTCATCGTTATGTCATATGATTCCTTTTTCTCTTATTAGGTAGCTTTATGCTCATCATTTTTCCATTCAATTGATTTTTTAAGTTTTACTCAGATCCATCATTTCAGGAGGTTGATTGGAATATGCCAATAACTTGATGGAATCATTATATGGACTGCCGATATTTTTCTTCTCCTGGTCCTATGTGAGAACATTTTCAGCATAATTACATCAAATATGCTACCCTGAAAGCTAGGACTCTTGTCAAATTCTGGATGATGAAGTTAGATGATGGCAACTTTCCCAATTTATTTCTTTGTTGAATCATGTGCTTTCTTTTGTGAATGGTCAACTTTCTATCACTTACAATTTCTTTTCAATGCAACTTTTGATGTGATGCATTCTTATGGTTGGACTTGTCTCAACAACTCCTCAATTAGCATGGTTGATCAGACTGCAATTTCGGTTGAAACAGTATGGTACAACCGGCATTTAGCGGTCTGACTGGTTCCTGGTTCATGGACCATGCTATTTCGGCTGAAATTTGCCTGGTTTAAAGCATACCAGGCATTACACAAGTACAGTGCGGTATGGCCAAATGTTACCGATTGGTACCAATGGGTACAATTTCGACCGTAACAAGGTGCCAATGGTCAACATTGACCCAAATTTGACAGATTGCCCACGTTTAGGGGTTATTTAACCCACTCTTGGCTGTGTCCACTTCCCTTGTCTCACACTCACTTAGTCACTCTCTTTCTACCTTTGTCACTCTCTTCCTCTCTTTTGGATTTTGGATCTCTTCTTTTTTTAAGGTAATGCAATTCAAGTGGGTTATCTGGCAAATTGAAACCTCTATTTGCCTTCATTCTTCCAAAGGATACTGGTTTGTTTGGTGGTTTAGAGACTATTTGCTAGATGGATTCTGTTTTTCTTAAATTCACTCTCTTTGATTGATGGGAGGACATTTGTGTTTTTGTGCTTCATTAGTGGTCTATGCCTTAAAAGGCGATCAGATAGCCTTAAGCTTTGACAAGTTAACCTTGCAGCGGTCAGTTTGAGGTGGTTGTTGATTATTGTCCTATCGGATTGAGTCTCGCTCCTTTCGAGTCATTTTGGATGAGACGATAGAGATGGATTATATTTTTCCTAAATTCATTCTCTTTGATTGATGGGAGGAAATTTGTGTTTTTGTGCTTCATTAGTGGTCTACCCCTAAAAAAGCTATCAATAGCCTTAAGCTTTGAAAAGTTAACCTTACGGCGGTTAGTTTGAGGTCATGGCTGATTATTGTCCTCTCTGTTCGAGTCTTACTCCTTTTGAGCCATTTTGGATGAGAAGATAGAGACCAAATTCATCAACTTCTAATGTCCTTATGGAATGCAACTTGCCCACCGAAGTGGAGGTGCTTTTTGCTAGGGCAGACCATCGTTTGTGAGAATGAGGATTATCCAATTTGGGGTCTCTCTTGAACCACCCTACTTTTTAGGAATGAGTACCATCAAGGTCTTTGAGTCTCAATTCAAACTTGATGCAGAGGGACATCAAAGTATGGTGGCTGATTTGTGAGCCGACAAACCCATGGGAGAATATGGGATAGCATAGGAACCGTTTCCTTCCATCTTAGGTCAGCTTCCTAAGCAGCGATCCTTTCTTTCAAGTAGATTCCCTTTTTTTTGTAGAATGTAGGATGTCCACTGGAAAGAAGGAACCTCCTTCCACTGTTTAATATTGTCAATCCTTTTGGAAATAGATGGTCAGCCACTCCTTGGCCATCCACAGCCCCTGTAAGTGGGACTCTTTAACCTACCAACATATACAATTCTTCGTCTACCATTCTTTTATCATTAACTTAGTAACTTCTACTTCCATCCTCTCCTACTTGACTTTAACATGTGAGGGACCATTGTCAAATATACTTTTGGTGGACTTTAATGTTGTTTTGTCTTCCAGACCCATGCTTAAACTCCCCATAAACGGGCCTAGTCGAATATTACTAGAGATGATGGTTATCATGCAATGGTTGTTTGCATATGTGCTGCAATAACTTCCGTTCCTACCTGTTACTTATGGATGATGTGTACTATGGTGAACTCGGACAGAAGCATGAATGTCATAAACTTTGCGGACGGTAGAATTTGTTGTACATCATTCTTAGTGCCTGTCTCATGAAATCTTTCTCACTGCAGTTCCTTATCAGAACATGATGGTGGGAATTTCAATGTATCCGAGAAGCAGCTCTGAAGTTTGCTACCTATACAATGTTTCTCTACCAGTAAAAAAGAAAAGAAACTTCATTTTAGGACAATTTCTGGATTTGCCACCGTGGTACTGTGCACGTCCATCATCCTATTATGCTTTTCTTTTCCTGCACTATTGCATCATTCACTGCTTAGGACTGCACCTCCTCTTGTAATGATATACTTCAAATGCTTCAATGTCTACAGGCTCACTATTATGTAAAGGCTTATAAAATTCTAGGAAATGGACAACGCTAGAAGTTATTGCGCTTTGAGTAATTAAATCACAGGATTGTGCAGAGATTTTACCAAGCACATGCTTTTGTTTTATAATTCAGAATCTTGTTTTATACAGATATCATGATTTCAGAAGGTTGCTTTTGTTCTATCTGGGTGGTGGTGTGGCTACCCTTGCATTGTCATTTTTGTATAATCATGAGTTTGTTGTGATTTCTTGCCATGTCTGATCTTTAATATGTTCATGATTAGAACATTTTTATGTTAGCATCATAGATAAGAAAAGAGGGTGAGTGTTAGTTCTATGATAGAGTTGCTTTACTTATAAATGGTAGGTTACATTTAAAAAAAAAAGGAACTTGTTTTATTGGTTCAATAAAATTAGCATGTGTGTGCTTGATAAATAAAAACTCCTCTGATAATATCAAGGTAGCATTAAAAAACAGAAAGAATAATGATGTGAGAGTTTGATGTGTTGTGCCACTTAGCTAATTTGTTGGATTGATGAGGCATATGCTGATCAGACGTGCACTTCAGATCACCTTATCACTATCAAAGTTTAGAGAAGTTATCCTCATATTTTGGTATTAACATTTAAACCCCTTTAACTATTTAAATCCCTTTGCATGATGATACTGTAGTGTGTATTCATCCAAATAAGCTGAAGTCAATAGTTGAAAATTATTAAATATTAAATACGTCTTTTATATTTTTATTGATTGTTTGATTTTTCATTGAGCTATGGAAATAATTTTCCAATTAGATTGAAATTAATTATGTAATGACACTTTTGGTATTGGTGAATTTTGCACATATTGTATGCCTTTTTTTTTAATTTCCTAAACTTAAATAAAAAATGATAATTTTTTTTAAAAATAGGACACTTCTCTATTAGGTTGAAATTAATTATGTTGACACTTATGGCATTGGCTGAAGTCTTGCACATAATGAACGTCATTTTTAATTTTTATTAGACTTAAATTTAAAATTGATTGATTTTGGAGGAATAAATTATTTATTAATCGTTAAGCTTTTAAATAGATATATAAATTCCCCTACCAACAATAAAAGAATGATCAAACTCGTGTAGTGATCAAGTGTCATCTAAGTCACTTTTTTCTCTTCCTTTATAACAAAATAGTAAACTACTCACTCTCTTTGAAATACTTAAAAGTATCGTCGGATATGTCTAAAGAGCATCGGATCGTTTGTGTAAGACTCTGATGTGTCTAAAGAGCACCTCAGGACGATCTCGAGCTCCCTTCAGTAGGCAAGTCACACCTCGAGGTGATCACAAGATTGTCACTATGAATTAGAAATGTATCATGAGCCCACTTGCTATTTTAGCTCCTCGCTACGATCGGTCTCACCCTCGCCCCAATGAGGCCCCTCGGACGAATTTTCGCTTTCGGAACTAGACCAGATCGTGTTGGCTCCCTAGTCAATGACACCAATGCAACAACATTTTGACCGAAGATAATATATGACCTATCAGATTGGTGTTAGAATGAGGGCTCAAATGTCACGAGAACATCAATTTACGACTCCTCCCAACAAACACCCCAACAAGGAGTCGCCCCCTTCGACACTCAACTCATTCAAATAAGGACACCTTCCCTCCACCCCCTTTTCAGTAGGAAGGTGTCTCCACCTCAGTGTAAACTCTAGTATCATCCTGAGAGGAGATAACCCTGACTTGAGGTACCACAACTAAGCACCAAGCCACTCCCAAAGTTAGCTCCGGCAGGGCCTTCCACCCAAGGCTGCTCTTCCAACTCTCAAAAAAAGAACTCTTCGATGAGGCCACACTCAAGAGGGAACTCATCACCTCAAGATTATGGAAGACAGAGCTCTACCTTGAGCACAACATATTAATAAAAAGGATTCTGTCTTTAAAGCATCACCTCAACCAAAAAGCCACGATAGAACGACACATGAAAGAAAATTTTATTAAAAGCGAGAGGATTACACTAGTGTGACGCTTACAATCGAGGGCTCACGATCAAAAGACACAAACTGAAACCCTTCATAAGGGATAAAAAAAAAAAGAAAATGAGAGAAGAGACCAAAACATTCAATCAAAAGAGGAGGATGAGTTAGGGCTGTTGTTGAAAGGGGCTTGCGATTTGGGGACATCGGAATTTTTGAGCCACAGAGTTAAAAGATCCTCCTCGACACTCATTCCCTGGTACTTGATCTTGAAACGCCCCAAAGCAATGAGGTACCCATATCGATACAACTCCCTTCCCGATCTCAACAAGCCTCATCGGAACCCCTATGACTCCTTATATGTTGCAATTGCCCCCCTCTCTAAATTGTGAGCTTGGCGTCACTTCTTCTCCAAGAGCTCTTTAATGTCCTAGGCCTCCATCCTAGTGGTCATTAACTCGTCAAATCACATCTTCGTATTGTCTTCCGATTGGTCTCCCCTATCATGGGCATCCACTAATCTCTATCGTAGGAACTCTTCCAGAGAAACTAGAACTCTTCAAGAGAAACTATTCAACATCTTCCAGCTACTGTCGGGCCTGCCCTAATAGACCGATCGACTTAGCGACCATGGTATCATCAGTCATCGACGGAATTCTCTTCTGCAACTTGACGATCCTGGCCTGGAAACCCTCGTTCGCTCGGGATAACTCGTCCACCAACATCCCGACATAGTGATGATGCTGCTCAAAACAAATAGGCAGTGCTGGCTTTTCTGTCAACGACACCAAACAAACAACATTTTAACTCAGCAGAAAATGTAACGTATCACCGACCATCTAAAGATATATATATGACCATCTGACCATCCGGTTTTCCCGATTACGGATTCGGGTTTCAGCCCGATTACTTACTGCCTTGAACCCGGTAAACATAAAAGGAACGACCCCGAACCCGAGTCACGCCGTGGCCGCAATAAATAAACCCCAACGCCCGTGTTCTCGACCGAAGAGGTTCCGTCGTCCGTCCGTGGCCGTGCGAGCGCGGGGGAGATTTCCATGACGCATTCGACGATCACCTCCACCGAGCTCAATTACCTCGTCTTCCGGTACCTCCAGGAATCAGGTCACCCCCTCCTTCCCCTTCCCCCTCGATCTCCGTCTTCTTCGTTCGCCGGGATTGGTCGTTGTTTCTCTTCCCTTGCTACCTTGGATCCATTCTTGATTTCTTTTCCTGTCCCTATTGGTGCTACCAGAGTTCGGGGTGCCTTGTTTTGTGGGTTTTCTTTGCTAGGACATGTTTCCGCTGAGTGCGGAAAACGGAAAAAGTTGGTGCTTTGGAAACCTCTTATTCGATGTAGATTTTGGCCATTAGGGCATGGTGGTTCGTGATCTTTTCGTGCTTATGGAAACAGTTGTTTTGCTGTTTCATATATGCGTAACTCATAATCGAAGTGACCTAGATGCCCATTTGGGGTTTTTCGTCCAGGAGAGCCAAGTTTTGTGTCAGATTCCCACTCCCATTCTTCCCATCCATGATAACTTGGAAGCAGCATGTCGTATTTACCACCACTGGCAACTAACTGCTAATCTTAAGAGAAAATTCCGTCTGATGACCGGAATTTTTCAGGAAAATCACACCTGTTATATTGATATCCTGATAGGAAAGTTCATTTTTCATTATGAGAGATGCTTACTTCTGGTCTAACTTAGTTGATATAGTGTCTGATTATATTGCTTGTTTTTTATAACGGAAGTTTCATTTGGTCTACATCCTATTAGCAGTTGTGTTTCACATTTTACCTTCTTTAATGAGTGCTGCCCTTTTTGGGTTCTAAACTTCATGTTTGTAAGAACGACTGATTTGTATGCAACTGCTAATATGGGTCTGTATGAACTGTACCAGGGTTGACTCATTCAGCATTTGCTTTAGGATATGAGGCTGGGATTAACAAATGTGCCATTGATGGGAATCAAGTTCCACCAGGTGCTCTTATTACACTTGTACAGAAAGGTCTACAGTATATAGAGCTGGAAGCTAACCTGGATAATGTAAATATTTCCTTCGCCACAATCTGGCTTTTGCTTTCCCTTTTCTATCTTGCATCATTAATTTTTTAATACATATGCATAAGAATCTTCTCATTAGTCTTTCTGCTTCTTGAAATTTGCTAGACTGATGTAGACGCCGACGATGACTTCTCTTTTCTACAACCTTTGGATCTCATCACAAAGGATGTCAACGAACTACAGCAAATCATAAAAGCAAAGAAGAAAGAGAAAGTTCAGAAGGAATGTGATAAGGACAAAAATAAAGATAGCATGATTGCTCAAGATCGAGACCAACAATTTGAAAGCGAGAGAGTGAGAGAAAGGCAAGACAGAGATGCAGCTCAAGAGAAGGAAAAAGAAATGATGGAAGTGGATAATGAACAAGAGAGAGAGAAGGAGAAGGAGGAGGAAAAGGAAAAGCAACACGTGGAGTCCAAAGATAAGACTAAGCTTGATGAGCATGAAGTTTCTAGAGGTAATCTATATTTGATATTTCTTTGAGTTGACATATGACCATATGAACAACATAAATCAAATAGTTGTATTCATAGTATTGCACCAAACTTACATGTTATTTAGCATTTGGATATTATTAAATGTTTGTTTATTCATTCACCTTGCTTTTTAGTAAGATGTTCATGTACCTCACAATTACCCTGTAAAAATGGTTCCTGAGATTTGTGATGCCAAGCGATGCCGGCATAGCCTACATTGTTTGCAAGTTTTATAAAACAGAAACACAACAAAAATGCCACCAAAAGCAAAGTGGGGCTGACAACACTACTTCACACCCCTTACAAGTTGTGTACACAAAAATAACTAAAAACAGGCATATACAAGTTATCTGATTCCGGAGAGGATCGCATAGAGCTGAATGACCGAAAGCCAAAATGGAAAGTATCACATAGTTTTTTGGTACTGCATTTGGTGACAATTAGATATAGTTCAGATAGAAGAAAAAAATGAGGGAAAACCAATCAAGATATTATCGACATGGTCAATATCCAAAAGGAGACTTCTAGATGCTCCAGTTACACAAGGTGAATCTTATGATTAATGGTGTGAGGGGAGGTAGAGGGAGATATATAAAAATATTATTAGAAATAATCAAAAAAAGCTTAAAGTACTCTTACTTTGTCAAATGATATTTCCTAAGTAGGGCTCATTAGTAGGAAAGAATCCATGTAGCTGATGGCAAATATTTGGGAGTGTTTTGGATGTAATGGTTGTTATTGATGGATGTCTTTTGGCAGCATTTTATATGTGTTCATGTTTAGATATGTATATATATTTGTTGGCAAATCAGTGACTTGCATTTTCTTATACTACTAACTAATTTGCTTTCTTATCCTAGTAGGACCTGAGCAAATGGATATCACCCCTAGCTCTCAATCTTTGGCTTGTGAGATCTCACGCTCTGAGGTGACCATTTTGGAAGGACATAGTTCTGAGGTCTGGTCACATAGATATAATTAGCATTCTGTATTTTTTAATTTGTTATCATGTTAACTTCTGTTAATCGAGCCATTTATATTTTCTTTTAGGTCTTTGCTTGTGCATGGAGCCCAGCAGGTTCTCTCCTAGCGTCTGGGTAAAGATTTGATCTTTATCTCATAGAGATGAGCTTGCTATAAAATTTTCAGTCACACCATTGTAATGGTTATAATGACTGCATGGAGCTAGAAATTGTATTTGATTATGGTATATACTAGGATAAATATTTTATCTCTATCCCATATTCTTAATCCCCATGGGATGTTCTTCGTCCGGACTGGTACAAAATGAGGGGTATGTGCCGGTTTGGGCATGAACTGGTACACGGATCACCCTCATTTCGGCTAGTCCTCTCCAACCCATTAAAGATATATTAAAAAAAAATTAATTAAGACTCTTTAGGGCTTGTGGTCGTGAGCCCTCTTCATGCGTTTTGCTTGTTGTCGCCACCTGCCACTTGTCGTACACCACCAATGGATGTGCTTCCTTTTCTTCTTCTTCTCCTTCTCCTCTTCCTCCTTCCTCCACCACCTCCTCTCCTTCTTCCTCCACCTCCTCCTCTCCTTCCGCCTCTTCCTCCACTGTCTCCTCTTCTTTCTTTCTCTTCCTCCATTGCCTCCTCTTCTTTCTCTTCTCTTTCTCCTCCTTCCTCCTCTTCCCCCACTGCCCCTTCCTCTTTGCCTTCTTCTTCTTCATCTTCGAGTCACCATTACTTATTGGTGTACCATGTGTATTTACACCGGTACTGGCCAGTACATATCGGTCCAACCAGTGATGTCTGCAGAAATGGTGTTCCTTGTTAATCGCAATATCTTGCCATGATTCTTTGCCCTAAATTGTTATGTTTTTGCCATAATGCATCTCTTAGAGCAAACTATTTTTTTGTCCAGTGTTGTCTAGAGAAAGTAGTCATTATTTGGAATTGAATTGTTACTAGAGCTAATTGCTTATGAAGTCTAACATAAACTCCTGATTTTACATTACCATGGTTCTGAAATCCATCAATATGCGGAAAAAGTTATTGATATAATGATTTGTCATTCTGCAGATTCAATCATTTTGATATGGCCAAGGTACATTTGGATGCTGATCTACATGATCTGAGATTTGGATGTAAACAAAATAAAGGGCACTCTAAACCTGCCATTTCTGATCTGTTGTCCAAGAAATCTGAAGAATTAGCCTTGCTATTAAGAAGAAAACAACATCATTAGTGACTGTTTAAGGTAGACAGTGGAGGGAAAGAGGCAATGAACATTAGAGAGTGACTAGGACAAGAGAGGAAAGTAGAGAAACAGAGGAGAACTGTTTTGTTTTATCATCAAGTACTCCCACTTGTGACATATAGAACCCAGTTCTGTTGCTACCTTAATTGGGACTCAAAATAACATAAAAGGGAAGTGTAATTAGGTAACTCACTCATTTTCTAATCCATTGGTTTGCTGCGATTGTATAACTAATTAGACAGGTTTGCAATTTCGATCCATATCGATATAACGACCATGCGTCAGTATGGTACGCCTAAAATCATCGAAAATAGCTCCAAAAATATCTTAAAAATAGAAAAAAATTATATTAGGGTTTTTAAGTTGAAAATAAATATAAATTTAGTATAATTTTAGTATAAATAATGTAAATTAGGAAAGAATAGTGATACATATATTTTTGAGGAGTAGCTTTGTGGTACATTTCGGATCGTCCTTTCGTTAATATTGAATTATCTACAAAGAAATGATTTGAATTGTTAGATTATTTTTTAAACAACTTAAACTTTAAGATTCAAACGAATTATATAATCAATCGATAGATATACCTTGTTCTACCAGTAAAAAGAACGAATGAACTCCACTGGCGGTGGATCGGGGTCCTCGATCCTATGTAGCTGTATATTAATATGATGTGTTTGTCACACCCAATTCTGAAATTGATCCCATGGTATAGTATACTGATGCACCATATGTCATTGGTTCATCAATGTGGTGATGGTTGTAATTTGATTGTCGTAAATCACATATGTCCAAGGTAGCTCCTGAGACAAGAACGAATGTGGCAAGTATTGGTGCGGAGCATAGAGAATGTCAGAACTTCTACTTTCACCTCTAATTTGTTGTTCTGTATCATAAAATCGATCACCGTACTACTGCTCGGAAAAGTATGACGAACTATCACCGTACTATTGTTGGTCACAAGATTCTCTATCACACAACGACTATGAATTGGATGAGTTTCGCTCTGTGTCTACTGTCTACGTCGTGTAGACTTCGTTGCATCTGCTCAAAATCATCTATTCCTTTCCTCTTCTCCTTCCGTGTATAAACTTGATTAGTACCTCGTCAAGTTCCATGATCTGAATCTTGGGTGGCATGTGTGAAATGCTACTTTTCGGTCCATGCACCACACTCAAATTATGTAGACGGAACCATCGACTCCTCGACGTCGTCACTATCATCGGTTGAGGCACTGTTATCCATGTCATTGTCATGTCTCTGGACTGAGCGGGTTGTTGAATGCGATTGAGAAGGTGTTTCGTCATCCGACTCGATTATTTCCAATGGTGCGACTGATGTTACTGCCTTACCCTTTGCCTTTGCTTTTGCACTTTCGGTGGATGATCGTGACGGTTGGGTGTCTTTAGTTCCTTGAGCAGTCTGACTCGATGTTGTGCAACTCCTTTTGCCATGTTTTAACCGAGGGGGATCTTCCTTTTTAATCTTTCCAAATTTGATCAAATCCACAAATTGTAGCTTTGTTGAGTTTAGAAGAATGAAAATGTGAAAATGAGAAAGATGTGAGTGAGAATGAGTTCGAGAGAGTTGAAGAGATCGAGAGAGTGATATGAGTTGAAAGAGGGGGGAGGGAAGGGTTTAAAAACCTTTTCCTATGGTTCAAACGTTCAATTTGACCATTTGAAATAGGGCGATCTTTGCCCTTGATCGGTAACGATTGAAATCCGAGCGTTAATGATCGGTACAGGTTGGTAATGGTTTGATTTTGATTGTTATTGCCTAGTATAGACCTCGTATCACCCAATACGAGGTTAGGTTATGGTATCGCCCGGTAGAGGGTGGTACAGGTCGTATGACAAACCCTGGTAATTGGCAATTTTGATTTGGACTCAAATTTTGGAGCAAGCTAATTAAAATAGAATACTAAGTGCCTAACCATTAGTATTAGGTAGTCAATAGTTAAATGCCACTCAGCTAATACATTTTATTTACTATTTTAGCCTTGTTAAAAATCCTGGAAAATTGAAGAATTAAGTGCCTCAAATCAGAATTATAGATTTAATTAATTGGCTCAAGTAGCAAGAATGAGCACGTCACTGAAAATGGGATACAGTACACCCAATTTTCATCATATTGAGTTAGGCTTGAACTAAATCTGACTATTAACTATACATGGACCATCTCGTCATATCACCTTATGACGTCACTTAACTTTTTGTTTGGTCTTTTTTTGAGTTATACAAAGGTCTTATACATCTTATATGATAGTGTTATTTGAAATGGTAGGTCTGGAGATTCAACTGCAAGAATTTGGAAAATTCCTGATGGTCCTTGCGGTAAAGATGTGCAGGTTTTACCTCCAAATGTACATGTCCTGAAGCATTTTAAGGGCAGAACTAATGAGAAGAGCAAGGATGTCACCACTCTAGATTGGAATGTGAGATTCACTTCTTGTAGAACTCAATATTATTTGGCATTTCACTTCAGGCAGTTACACTCATTTTTTCTCTTCTATCATGAACAGTTCATTGTTCTTTGATCATAAAGGTTCACTTTGAGGAATGCTGCAGTTCTAAGATCTTTTTTTTTGACACAGGGTGAAGGTACATTACTTGCTACTGGTTCCTATGATGGGCAAGCAAGAATATGGAGTCCAGATGGTGAGTATTTATATGCTCTTTAATCATGTATCTTTATCTTATTGATCTTTTCTGCTTAAGTTCTAAGGTTATGCTTTTCATCTCACCTTCTAATTGTTGTGGAAGTTGATTGGGCAACCAAATTAGGTGCCAGATGGAGTCCAAATTACTCTCTTCTTCAATATGAAGTTGATTGGGCAATCAACTTCCATATGATCAGTCCCTGACCTCTTTTGTTCAATTCTGGTCAAAAATCACACTGGCCAACTACTTATGGAGGCTCGGATAACTTTGGTACAACCCTATTTGTCAGCTGTAGAAACACTACACTGCACAGTTCATGGTATCCCAGTTCAGCGGGGACTTTGTTCAAGCAAGGCAAAGGCCTGGTCCAGCTTGTAGAAATCTTTTCTGGCTCAATAAAGAGTTCTTGATATAGAAGAGGATGAAAGCAAAGGTCAGCCTAATAATTTGAGTGGGAAAGATCTATCCAACTATCCAAAGTAAAATTCTGAGAGGAAAGGATACGACTGAAAAGGGTTGCCGAGTCCTAGCGCTAGCAGATTATTATTTTTCGATTGAATTTGAGTAGCTAATTAGTAGGTCAAAAGAGACCTGTTTCCAGTTTAATTAGTGTCCTAGAATCCTACATGGGTGTAATACAGGTCGGACAAATTATTATTATTTATTAAGATTTGTAATTTGGAAGCTGTAAATGCCTCTTTTACTCGGGCTTTGTGGGGTGACGAGATAAACTCTTTCTTCCTCCAGTTCTTTAAATAATAAATTCAAAGGTATGGTTGCCGAGACTTCTATAAGTGTCATTCTTGATTTGTTGGCATGAGGATGAGCTATTTAATATGAGTAAAGGTTAATTAAATCAAAAGAAATCATTAAAATAATATTCTTAATTATCATGCTGAATATTATATAACTGTGTTAAGCCATATTTGGATTTTATATAAAATTTTAGGATTTTGATTTGTGGACGATAACAGGAGAACTGAGGAACACCTTAGTTAAACATAGGGGACCAATTTTTTCGCTAAAATGGAACAAGAAGGGTGATTTTCTCCTCAGTGGAAGTGTTGACAAAACTGCTATTGTGTGGGATACAAAGACTTGGGAATGTAAGCAACAATTTGAATATCATTCAGGTATTTGTTGCTTAACTGGACTCCACTTTGCATAGACCTTTGAAGTAACACCATCTAAACAAGATCATACTGACATACTTCATCTCTTTTTATTTTCCAGCTCCAACACTTGATGTTGATTGGAGAAATAATTATAGTTTTGCAACGTGCTCTACGGACACTATGATCTATGTTTGCAAGATTGGCGAGACTCACCCTGTTAAAGCTTTCTCTGGGCATAAGGTCAGTCCTATAGTCATAACTTTACCTTTTATGGTCTGTCCTCTGCACTTGTCTTTAATAATAGTGGTAATTACATCTTAATTGTGCGCTGTCTGTTTAATGTGCCAAACACCTTAGAATGATGGAATTTATGGTTTGACCCTTCCATTATGAGTTGAAGAAAATAAATGCTAAACAGTTCAGCTGGAACTTTTAGAGTTGGTGCATGATACCCAAAATTCAGTAGCTACGGTTGTGTTACTGGCATGAACATTTCATTTTGTTGGAAAGGAAATATTACTACCATTCCTTACAAGCATAAATAAGTTGTAATATTGATTTTTAATAAACTTTCTTTTGGCTCATTTGGTACAACTAAATGACCATTTATTTCACGAAGCAATATCTTCGAGACTCTTAACACTCATTTTGAGCTTTTCAAATGCAAGGTTTGTTATGTGCATGCGAGGTTTCAAAGTGTGGTCAGAGCAGTATGTATGAACCAGTATATACTGGTCTGACCATGGAATTTTTATTTATTTTGGTGCTACCAGGCAGTATAGGTCGATAAATTGTCTGGAATACCACTGTACTGCTCTTACTGTTTGAATCCTTTTTCAGTTTTTTGCATGTATTATGTCACAATCAGTTACCTGTATGATAAGGTTTATTTTTTAGGTTGAAGTTAGTCATAAGAACCAAGACCATTTATGCAAAGTTTTTTTTTCATTCACATTTGTTTTTGTTGCATTGATCTGTCCAATTTGTTTAATCTTCAGTGCTCATTTTAGATTTTGGAGGCTTAGTTCACTGGAATTCTATATTTTATTTGCTTTCTTGGCAATACAGCTAATTATGAAGCTATTTTTCTTTGATCCTAGCACTTTTCTCCTAAAACTGAGTGTCATTGGGTTGTAGTCATAGAACATGTTTATGTAAGAGTACAAACGGAAGGTTGTCATGCAAATTAGTACCTGCTTTGGGGTCAGCTTTGTTTTTGCGAACTACCTAAGCAGTTAAGCCATCTGTTTGCTTCAACCAGATGAGGTACTGTGCTAATGCTATAATGGTGTAGAGATCCTCCATATCAAATTCTGTCTGAACTGTTGTAGATAACACCTAGTTAGATTGGTTCTCTCTTTTCCTATCTAGCTGTTTTTACCTGTACAAATAACTTCCATGCTCTCTCAATAACTATTTTCAGATTCTCCTCTAAGTTCACCATACTATGAAAATGTATATACCTACTATGAAAGTTCCGTTATTCTCATGTGATACATTATAATTCCTTCTTTCTGGGTGAAATCAATCTGTCTTTCTTTCCATTTCAGGCAGAAGTAAATGCTATCAAGTGGGATCCGACTGGTTCATTGTTGGCTTCATGCTCTGATGATGGGACTGCAAAGGTAACTTAGCATGTTAGGAAAGGATCCTTTTCTGTAGCATAATCTCACTTGTAAATATTTGTCAGTTGTGCAAAGAAGTTTATCCTCTTATGGACTGTAGTCTCTTGGCTATTTGGGTTGTCATAATTTACTTTGCACATGTCATTTCTCCATTTTCTTTCTATAAAGTCTTGTACAGCTTTATGTAAGAAGCTATAAGGTGTCATTTTAACAGTTATGTTTTATTTCCTTTCCAGTATCGGTTGCATAGTTGTTCCTTTCTACTTACATACTTGAGAATCCTTATTGAAAACTCCCATTTCTTTTCTTTTTGTAAATTACTAGCTGAACTGATTGTTCTTTGTCCAATATATTTATCACTTTCTGATGGCCTCACTATGGTTGTCATACTATCGTGAGCTATTGAACATTTACTTGAGCCATGAAGGATCTGTATTCAGAAACTTAATGCCTAGGAGTTTGCATTTAGTGGCCCCACCATTTGTTAATAGGTTTATCATGTTGAATTCCATGAAACATTAATTTAAGAATTGATGCATTATTACCATAAAGGAGATTATGTGAATTCCATAAAATTTTTGCAGATATGGAGTCTGAAGCAGGATAAGTGTCTGCATGATTTCAAGGACCATAGCAAGGTTGATCTTTTATTTATTAAATTGTGGCATTTTTTCTATGTTGTCATGCAGAAATATTGACAAACTATTTTCAGGAAATATATACGATTAGATGGAGGCCGACTGGTCAGGGGACAAACAACCCAAATCAACAATTGGTTCTTGCAAGGTAAGAGATTTGTTTGCATTAAGATGGTATCAACTTTGCATTAGTATTCTTCTGGGTAGGATGGTTACCTGTTATAGATTTGTTTGCATTAAGATGGTATCAACTTTGCGTTGGTATCTCTTCTATCACATTCACTCACAGTACACTTTCATGTTTGGTTAGGTTTACTCTGACAGGATATGAATTGAATCAAGGCTTTTTCCATTTCAAGGATAAAAGGTCTCCATTTAGAAAGAAAGTGGCTGATTAGTCTTTACTAATCAATTTTAATGCATAAGGTAAATAGTCAATCTCACAAGCATGCCTAATGGCTCACACACACACATATATATGTTCCCTACCAAGAAATAAAAGAAAACTTTCCTTTTATGATAATCTTATAGTCCTAAAAAAAACTGTTTTATCGCTGTCACCTCCGTCACTGCTGCCTTGTCATCCTCCTCGTCGTATTGCTGTTGTTTCCTCTGCAGCTCCTCTTCTCTCCAGTTCAGATGATAGAAATCCATATCGAGTATGGGTACATCACAGTTCTTTAGATCTGAGAGTTTTGATTTAGCAGTCAAACTGAGCCCTGATCACCCTAAAACATGAGGGTGTTGTGATCTTTAAGGTTTTTGTTCATTTGTAGTGTTTTTTAGTAACTGAAAATGATATACGTACCGGCAAAGTCTGAACTGAACTAGTTCGGTGTTTCACTGTTAACTTCTAGCAGGCTGAGGTGAGTTGGGGGATATTTGGATCTCCAGTAAATTCTTTAGAACATGGAGAAGGTAAAGGAATAGGAGCTGTAGGTTGCTCTGATAATCCAAAAGGGACGTCATTCTCATCAACCAATCTTTCATTTTGTTGTTTGGTCTGATGCACCAGGTTTTTTAAGCTTTTCCAGCCAAATGTGAAGGTGCTTCATCTTGTCACATAACTATTCAAAAGATAACTCTTCTTTAATGCACCATCTGCAACTTATAACAGGAAAGATATTCTCTTAGATACAAGGACTGGTAGATGCAGGATGCAATAGGTTTGATGGTGATGAAGGCTAGAAAACCACATACTGCAGCCAAAGGTGGTGTAGCAATATGTTGGTGCCTTGGAAAAAAAAAATGAAGACATTGATGATTTAGAGGGTAGCTCAAGCGGGCGCATTATCACAACAGAGGATGATAATAAAGATTTCCAAGGGTGGTATCATGTTAGGAGAATATCTGCAAACATTGCATGAGAGCATCTGGAGAATTTGTCAGATTGATCGGCATTATCCATAAATTCTAAAAATTTACATGGATTGTAGGAAAATCATAATTCGGGTATGGCACAGTTGTTGCCAGCAAAGGTGAAGCAAAACTTGTTGGATTGTTGATTGAAAGCATGAGGACAGAAAAATTCATCATAGTGTTTCTTAATGATTATGGTGTGGGTGAGCTATTTCCAGATGACTGAAACCTTGGATCTAGTCATTCATTTCTACATCAGAACTCTCTGGATTACGATCTGCTTCTCACCTACCTTCAATATTGTAAACCAACCTCCTCCCTCCTTTGTTAAGAATAGGAAGTCAGTAGCTTCCACAGGGGCACGTCAAGGTACACCAATGAAGCAGCAAGCAAGTAGCTGCCAGAACTGCAGAGGAGGATTATTGGCTGTTTGGACAATTGACGATTTCACAACCTTATTTTTGGGTCTATAATATTTCATATGTGCCTATTCTTCATTACTTAAACCTGTCTCATGGTGTCTTCACAAGTTATTTTCAATTTTCAAATGCTTTTGAAAAACTTTAATTCACAAAGATTGCTTGGCAAGCATCTCCAAAGCCATTTTATTGGTTTTGAAAGATATTATACACTATGCTTTCCTGTACAAGTTCTTTCGAAAAGTATGTGTTGAATATCTTCTATCAGTGACCGTGGAACTTCCGCAGTGCATCGTTTGACTCGACAATTAAATTGTGGGATGCAGAGCAAGGACGCCTTCTGTGCAGCCTGAATGGCCATAGGTAAGTCTGCAGCTCCTTGAGCACACTTTGTATTCTAAAACTGTAATTTAATCAAGGCAAGCCGAATTTGATGTTACGTGAACTCTTGGCTCTGTAAATGTCAGACAACCTGTATATTCGGTTGCATTTAGCCCAAACGGCGAGTATCTGGCAAGCGGATCGCTGGATCAATCCCTGCACATATGGTCTGTGAAAGAAGGGAGAATACTGAAGACGTACAAGGGTCGTGGTGGCATTTTTGAAGTATGCTGGAACAGGGAAGGCGACAAGATAGCAGCATGCTTTGCCAACAGCAGCATTTGTGTTATGGACTTCAGGATGTAAGGAGAGGGAAGCATTATGTCAAGTATTAGGCTATCATGTTTCATGACTGTAGATCTGTTAGGGTGAGTAGTAGGTCATATAGGCTTTTAGTCCCATGTGTTTAACGCACCAGGATCACGTATAGTTTCTCTTGCTAGCCTCATCTTTGATGTGGTTACGTGTGGTCCTGTGGTCCTGTCGAAAGCTTGGAATTGCTAGATTGCTGTAAATTCCAAACAAAACTTTGGAATCTAGAACAAGCCGACTAGTTCATGTAGCATCACAAGGGATCACAAATTATCACTGTGGTTCTAATGTTATATCGTTGGACAGCCGTCTAATTGCATTTGAGAACTCTTTAAAGTCGTGTGTGTTGTACACTTTTGCTGCAATGAACTAATGGATGTGCAACTGCAGTGTCTTCTCTTCCTGCTCAACTACACGAAGCATTTGGCTTCCACCAGTTTGTCATCTTCTTGCAACATTGTTAGTTTCCTCATTTCTGGTCTTAATTGGGTATTACCGTGTTTCGATTATTGTTTACGATATCATTCATCAGAATTTATATTTTCTTTTTTGTTTCAATGTGTCATTTAAATTGGAGATATTTTATCATCGTTTTGTTTGAATTGGAGTGAAAACAAGATGTAGACATTCAAGTACTCATTCGAAAGATATGTTTCTGATATTTGAATTCACTGACATCTCAACAGAACATCGATGTATTGCATGACTTCCTTTTTCCTCGGCAACTCCTTTTACGCTTCTTATCTGCTACTTAACCTCTGTTACAGAAACACAACCTTTTCTGCTGCTACTGTCAGCCTAAGGATCAATCAAAACATATCAGGAGAGCCGCTCAAGACGCAAAAGGCTGCCGCTTAGTGCTTGGAGGAAGAGGAGGAGGAGCCTCTGCTGCCACTTCCCGTGGCGGGGGACCAGAGATCGGCGCCGTTGCTTCTCGTCACGTCCTCCGTGCACGCGACCGGAACCAGGCACAGCCCCCGGCTCCTCAGGTCTGCGCTCCCTCTCCCGTCCTTCGCCACCACCACCACCACATATAAACAACCATTTAGCGTACTAACCTCATTCATTAACATAAGAGATGGTGCCTGTTGTTAGTATCATACATGCAAGTCAGCGGAGGATGGCAGGCTTCGCAGGTAAGGAGAGCTCAGAACCTGCAAATGAACCCCGATTAATCATCATGAGATAAGAATCCATCGATTAATTGGAGAGGAGATCACACACCCACCTGCACTTGTTCGTGCAGGAATCGGATGTATTCCAGAGCTTCATGCAGAACGGAGGCCGTATCAGACTGCCCAATGCAGAGAGTCAAAGTCAAATTAGATCCCGAATTTTGACTTTGACGGCCCATTAAACGAAGAGGAGATGGAGGACATCCATCACCGTTACCTTGCCGAAGGGGGAGACCAGCCGCTGCAGGGCCATGATTCTTTCCCCCACCTTCTCCTTCCTCGCCTGCTCTCACATGCATTTATTTATTGCTTCATTTCACAAAGCTGTATTAATTTGATGGGTAATGACTCATCAAGCAGCATACCGTGATGGTGGCAGGAGTAGCACTTGCAGTCACACCGGTTCTCCGCCTCCTCCCTCTTCCACCGCAGCTGCTTCCCACCTTCTTCTCAGGTGATCGATGGAAGCAATACCGTGCACCAAAGACTTGGGTCATTGCTTAGACTCGAGTAGGACTAACTACAGAAGAGGGACAGGCTCACCTTGATCGGAGATTTGGATATATCGATGGTGGTGGGAGGTGGAGAAGAGTCGTTTGCTTTGCGAGGAGCCCTACGGAGTGCTGAAACTGCGTCTTCCTCCTCGCCAAAACAAAGCATCCCTGTCGGAGAGAGAGAGGAGTAGCGAGAGAGCAAGTAGTCCTCTTCCTCTCCGGTCCGCAACACGTCCATGAAGCTCTCTTCCTCCATTGTGTACAACACTCGGGGAGGAGGAGAGCAGCAGCAGTAGTAGGTAAGAAAGGGTCAGTCAAATAAAGTGTCATCAAGTCAGCACTCTTCCTCTCACTCTCTTGCTTCCTTCCTTTCACACGCTTGATCTGCAGCTCTGAGCAGCTGCAGGTGGTGGAAAGTATGCGGAGGTAGAAAGAGAGAGAGAGAGAGAGAGAGAGAGAGAGAGAGAGAGAGAGCGCTCCGAGCCTTGGCCTTCTTTTGTTGGCTTCTGCACCTTCTTTTGGCATCACCTCACCATGCCATCGCATGCTCTGCTCGCTTTTTGTTTCTTCCGTTCTTTGCGTGAGCCGAGCTGGTCAAACCCGACGGTCAAAGCTGGTAGAACTAGAAGCCGTGCCTCATCCCTACCTTCCAACTCGCTGTGCTCTCTTCCATCTGTTTCTTCTCGTGTTCTCTTGCACCCGAGTTGGGTCTCATGGTCGATACGTGCCGAGCTATCAACTCTCCGCTTCCTAAACACACGTACATGAGCTTCACTTCATTGTGCCCGTACACGTCGAGCTGAAGCGCCGATGATTCGTTGTCCCAAAAGCTTCACCGTGGTGGCTGTATGATGGGAAGAATGGCTGTATCGAAATATATGTATACGACGTGATGCGTTGATTGCTCGGAAAATATCGACGTCAACCGACACGATCCCTTACCCATTCACATGCGCCGTCCACGTGGCTCTCATAGAGCGCTCAACTTCCACGTTTTCCTTTCTTCATATGCGTCCCGTCACAGCCAGAAAACAAACACATTTGCCGACTTAAACGAGGAGAATGGAGGTCCCAGAAACGGGTCCCGCAGTACTCCTTCGTGGGGAATGGTCGGGTATTTTCTCGGGTCGACGTTGAAAAATTTAGCCAATGCGGCTCAGATAATCCTAATCCAATCGCAGTCCGGGCCCCACTTGAAGAGCGGAGGCCCCACTTATTAATTGACTGAAATGATCCCTTAGCGACTTTAGTCACGAACCCCAGTTAGACTGGAACTGGGTCGTTGCTGAACTCGTGCCCTCGTGGCGTGAAGTAGCGCCCACGAGGACGATACCGCTCTCTTCTTCCCAAAGCTTCCTTTCGGCTCTCCCACACCCACAAATCTCCTCTCCAAAAATCCCTGTAGGGTTCCTTTTCCGGAGGTTTCTTCGTGCTCGAGGTAGGGAATCGAGTGAAGTGAAGAAAATCGAGGTCCGTTCTTGGGTGATGAGATGATCGTCTCGGCTCTGCTAACGTCGGTGGGGATCAATCTTGGCCTTTGCGTCTTCTTCTTTGCTCTCTACTCCGTCCTCCGGAAGCAGCCGTGCAATCTCAAGGTCTACGCCCCGCGCCTCGTCGCGGAGGGACGCGCCGGCCAGCGCAGCCACTTCAACATCGAGACCCTCCTTCCCTCCGCAGGTTGGGTACGTAGGGCGTGGCAGCCGTCTGAGGATGAGCTCCTTAACTCATGCGGTCTCGACGGTGTCGTCTTCAATCGTATCTTCATCTTCAGGTGGCTGCCTTTTTCTTCTTATTTCCTACTTATCCGGATATCCTCTAGATATTGTTTTGACGATACAACGGTTTCTGGACTTGATTGTTTCAGTTTTGTTCTTGTTTGATTGTTCTCTCTTTGATTCTGGTGCAGTCTGAGGGTGTTTTCTGTCGCGGCGATCATAGGGATATTTGTTCTTCTCCCCGTTAATTATTTGGGAGATCATCTTCGGGATATTGACTTTTCTGATCTTCCAAACAAGTCTCTTGATTTGTTCACCATCTCAAATGTAAAAGACAGCTCTAATTGGTAAGCAAAACTGTTTGCACGAAAAAAGATTGCTGCTTTCCTGTTGTTGCATAGTATCATGTTCCAAACGTGAGTTGAATGCAGATTCGATCGTCGTCTATGAGTACACTGATGAAAAGGAGACACTAGCACTACCTTAACAATTGCTTCTCGGTTAATTTGTCCCATCTTCACTTATTCCTGTGGTTGCTTACAAGTAACTCGAAGTTAAGTCCCATATATAATCTGAATTTTATTCCAGAGCTAATATGCTCTAGAGGATAATACGAGTCCTTAAATAAAGCAATTAGACTTAATCTTTTACGTTTTGTATCTAGTTCCATCCAATTTATTACTTTAAGGTTCAAAACATCTCCACTCCATGTCATTATTATTGTTAAGTTCAGATTCAACGTGCAGGAAACCAAATGAGACCTGATAATCTGATAGATTGTTTGTCAATATGATCATGATCCGGAACTTCGATTAGACTAAGGCCAAGTTTGCCAATGCTGATCTATACTGATTTTGACTGGCTGCAGACTAGGATGATGGCACCATTATGATTCAAGATTCCACGTGCATTGACAGATACTTCTGCTTTTCCACTGAACTTAAATAGGTTCTTCTTAATATTTCCTTCTTCTCCACCTCTTCTCTAGTGTCTTGCATGTTCAAGGTTACAAGAGAGTGGTCTCATCTCATCTGCTCCTCATGTCTCATGTGATTAGTGTGATAAGGAAATTGTGTTCTCCTCCTCCTTGAAGTTGAGACTTAAGAGGACCCAAACCCAATTTCAAGTGAACATGTGGTTGAATCTGAACCAAGCAAGCTTAGATGAAAAATAATAAAATAATTGGTTGATTTTTGAATGATGAAATTAGTTAGTTTCTCTTGAAACTAGGCAGCCTGCTTAGTGCAGATTGCAAATACGGACAATTCTTATGGTTAAAATTCCTTGGATAGGAACTGAGATATCTCTGAAAATATGTTCGGAAAGTGATAAGCTATTGAAGATAATATAAATCCTGGAATAAAGTATTTGCATTTAGTATTCATTATTTTTTGTTTTGGCTAATTCTATCAATTTCCTGACCAATCTCTTTCTTTGATGGTCCAAAACATGTCCACTCCATGTCATGATTTACCAAGTTTCCTTGATTACTATGAGGCTGTTAGAAGGATTGGATCTAAGGTGCATGAAATCCACTGAGATCTGGTTATCTCATGGGTTGTTTAAATGTGACTCGTATCTATTATGATCATGAACTGGAGGTTTGGTCATAAAATCTGGTCTATTCCTACTCTGCAAAGACCAATGATTGCTGATGTTGGTTTACACTGAGTTTTGGCCTACTGACAAACTGGTATGATAATGCTGTATGGATCAGGATTCCAGGTGCATTGACATTGGATTTCACTAGGAAAAAATAAAAGTGAAGCAAAAGAAAAAGATAATAGGGTGGACACAGCTGCATTTGCTGCTTTTTCCACTCTAAACCATGGTTGAGTCTTGTTTTGTGAGGTGTACAAGAGAGGTTTTCTTCTCTTCTCTTTGCATCTAACATGGTCGGCGTGGAGAAAAGGAAAATAACTTCCTCATTCTCCTCCTCCTCTTCCTCAAAGTTGAGACTTGAGAAGATTAGGAACTTGGTTCATCCTTTAAAATAATATCAAAAATAAAAATCATGATTTTTTTCTGAAACACAGAAAAGAGTTAGTAAACCTAAATATTATGATCACTTGAAAACTTGTCTTTAAACATTATATATTTATTTGTTGCATATCCCTGTATCCATATATGAAATTTATATTCATTTTGACCATGTCCCTATGTTGTTAGTTAGAAGGATGGCCTTTCTAGACAGTAGAAAGTAGAAACATGATACTCATACTGAGTTAAAACAAGATATTGAACCTATGCCCTTAGAAGCTCTTTTTTGCCTTCTTGTACTTAGTACTTCTCTAAGTGTTTTTTTAGTGGCACATGCTCATTTAAATTCTAGCAACTGCAAGCTCTGTGAAGATAGAGAGCTTATAGGATATGACTTTGCTATCAAGGCAGTCTCCACTTCAAGAATGATAAAAGGCCTATCTAGAGAGAATAATAAGAAAGAAGAATTTTTTTATTAATAAATTAGATACACAAAAAAATATATGTATATGATATAATACGTCAACTCTTATTTGTTGTTTTATTCTTTGTTAGCTTCTTGATATCTAAGAATTTTTCTTAATACATAGTATCATTTCGACCATGTGAGTTTGCATGGATGTTAAATTGGCAATTTAGTGGCAGTACATGGCAGTTTGAGGCAGTCTTTCCATTCAAGTGAGATCTCTGGATGGTTGGTTATCTTGTATGTTTGTCTTGTCAACAAAAATGCTCAATATTATCAAGTTGCTAGTTTTATTTTGTCACAGAGACTGGTTGCCTAAGGGTTACATATTAATTTAATCTGTCTAAAGTAGTAATCTTTTTTTTTTGTTGAAACTGTGATTGTCAGAAGTTTAAGAATTTATTGGCAGGTTATGGTGTCAATTTTTGCTATCATTACAGGAGAAACAGTAGTCTCTGTTCTTATTGTTTATTGAATCTGTGATTGTTATTCAGAAGTTTAAGAATTTATTGGCAGGTTATGGTGTCATTTTTTGCTATCATTACAGGAGAAACAGTAGTCTCTGTTCTTATTGTTTATTGAATCTGTGATTGTTATTCAGAAGTTTAAGAATTTATTGGCAGGTTGTGGGTTCATTTTTCTGCTGCATATTTCATCACAGGAGTAGTGTGCTATCTGTTGTATGCTGTAAGTGTCGCTGTCTCTGAATTATTTCACTGTCCTATCCCAATTTCTTTATATGATAAACATTATGTTTGCTTGTAGCAACTCTTCCATTTCAGGTGCTTATTCTAATTATTTCCTTGAAGTATCACCAAGTTTAACTGTGATTGGTAGGTTGTATTAGTTGATATATCTGAACTTGTTAAAGATGTTAATTTGGTCTAGTCCATAAGTAAGTCATTGATACAATTTCATCATGAGATGTGTAGACTAAGCATGCTTATTGTTTCACTAGTTTCGCTATTTGTAGCATTTTCTTTTGTAGGAGTGTAAATAAGAGGATTGCTCAATTGACTCATATGATGTTTTTCTTTTACAGGAATACAAATATATCTCTAATAAGAGGATTTCTCACTTTAGTTCTTCCAAACCACAACCGCATCATTTCACCATTCTTGTTCGTGATATCCCTTTACATGGTATGAGTTCCTTAAGCGATACTGTGGAGACTTTTTTCATGGATTATCATCCATCAGACTACTTGGCCAGTACCGTGGTTCGCCGGACGAGCAAGCTCCGAGGTCTAATTGTAAGAACAGGAAACAAATTTTAAATCTAGCTGATATTTACAAGTTTTTTGCTTCTTTGCAAAATTTTGGTTTTGGAAAAGATGCTCTATATCAAAAAATGATACAGATAGAATGATAGTGCTCATAGTAAAGTAGTAATCTAGGAAAAACCATTATGAATTTTGAATCATGTGTCTTCTCCTGCTTGTCTTTGTCTGCTTGATGAGATCTTAGTGGTGTTTACCATTTGCAAATAACCTGAATATGGAGATATTATGTTTTAATGAAAAAAATTTGAAGCGAGAAGAGGAGATTTATGAAGGATGCTAACTTTGGCTTGAAGGTCCAAAGTTAGTCTGTGCGGAACCAATATTAACCATTCATTCACTTAGTTCTTGTTTTTTGCAATATAAATTGAAAGAGTTCTATCTACGAGGAGGAAAGGGAGCACTTAGTGCCATAAAATGAGGTTTGCTAGTTGTGGTAAAAAGGCCATTTTCTCTATGCTTTTTTAAGTATATATTTATTGGGGCATATGATAATAACTAGATTTTCTGGTTTTTGCACTTCTGAGCAGTGCAAGAACTTTGGTGCAAATTATATTGGAGTAATGCCACGAAAATCACAAGATAATGGGGTATACATTTCATAGTTTACTGTTGTTTTTAGGTTATTTATCATGCATTTTATTTTACTGTTGTAAAATATCTTCTGATGTTTGGTTCCCAATCAGCAATAAATAACCCTGCTGAGATGCTGGTGTTGCTGAATGTTAAGACAAAAACACTTTAAAAAGGTTTCTTTGTGCTTCTACAATTGAATGTAATCTACCGCACTTATGTTTTATATGTTTGATTCTAATACTCATATCTGTCATAATGACATTGCATAAATTGCTGTCCAGACAGACACTGAGAATCTCTATAGGAGAATTACCCACCTAAAATCCATACCAAGTTCCTCGCAAAACCAAAGTCACACTGGCTTTCTAGGATTGTTCAGGAAAAACGGCGACCTTATGGGCCACTATGCAAAAAAATTGGAAGATTTAGAGCAGAATGTCAGATTAGAGCAGTCAGATATTTCTGCTGGAAGAGAGGTATATCCATGGTTTTTGATTCAATGGGTTTCAATGTACTGCTTATGAAGCTTGTTATCATTGTCTTTGTTCTTGCCTGGCATGGGTGGTATATTTCTTTGATCAGCTGAAACCTAGAGGAGCTACATTTTCTTTTTGTCTTATGATTGTCTTGGACTGATGCGCATCTGGTTAGTTTGTGTATCTTAATATTCCTTTATCTATTCTGCTTATGGATGTTTTTTTTTCACTTTATATTCTTAATAAAAGTGAAGCATTTTTGACTTCACAGTTCATAACTATAGGTACTTTGACAATACAAGAAACATGGTTTGCCTCATAGTAGAAAGGGCAACCAAATTTTGCAGTCTTGTTAGATTCAGATGCATTTATCTGTAACCCACATGCAAACAGATTTCATGATATTCTATTATTTTTGTGGTGGTTCTGACTTAGGTCACAATGGGCCCTGCAATGTATGAAGGCCCGCCCTCATGGCTGCCATTTGAAAATCTATTGTTAACTTTTAGTAACCTCAGGCAAGCATGCATTTATTGCTATTTTCCCATTAGAATTTTTTGTTGAATTTGAACATAAAATTGATATTCATAGAGGACAGGTTACATGACAGGTCATAAAAGGAGCCTTGGATGTCAATCTAATTGTCAAAGAGGCTTTCAGAGTGATTGATTAAGAGGTTGATTAGTGAAAATAGTTGGTTCTGGTAATTCCTTTAACAAAATTGAGTGTTTTTTGACCATCAACTAGTTCAATAAAAATAATGATCAAAATCCGTGTGTGGAAGATAAAAAGTGCAATCAATATTAAGCATCAACCAGACAATTTCAACCTGGATCCAAACTAGAGGTGAACCCGATATCCCAACATTGACTTACTTTGTGTTCCATCAGGTATCAAGGCTGATATTGTTTACATATTGTTTCGATAGTGTAATGGGTTAGAAGTACTAAATTGTTTAAGCAACAATAGGTGAACCTGACATTGTTTAGATAGGTTAATAGAAATGCTAAATTGGTTAAGTAACAATTGTTTAGATAGTTTAAGATGTTAATAGCCTTGGATTATTTAAGCAACAATAGGTTAGAAGTACTAAGCTTGGGTTAACTTTCAACAACTTCTTAGTTTCTTTTAATCAAAGGTTGCCCTTTGTCTTTTCTTATCCAATCAACAATTTAGATTTATGTGAATGAGAACCAAAGTGCAACAAGGATTTATCAAATCAACAATTTCATGCATTTCATCCAATTAACTTGTTTATTTGGTCATAAATTGTTTTCCAGCTTTGTTTGTTTTTCCCCAGTATAAAATACATGGAATTTGAACTCTTTTTGAAGTAAATAACAAAAGAACTTTCTTATTATATCAAATGTGATGTTTCAGTGATACATTTTCTTTTTGTGATTTTTTTCTTGGTCGTGTTGCTTATTTTTGAAATAACAGGATAATGTGAACATACTGTGAGGTCAGATTGAAATATTTGAATGTATAAATAATTATGATTTTGAAAGCTGTGGCTTGATCTGTTGAACTTTGAAAAACCAAAAGAAACTATGCTGAATTTTGAAAGGAACTTTAAGGATAAGTATTCTGCCTTTCCTTTATCTTGAAAAATAATTCGATTGGGAACTCTGAGATAGCAGGATGTATTTCATGCAACTCTCATCTTCTTGAATTGTTGGGTAACACTCATTATGATCCTATATAGGGCTTTGCTTTTACAAATTGTTATTAAGATCTGACAGCATATCTGTATATGATATTGATAATAGTTGGCACAAGATCCTAAAAGAATTTGTGTGCCCACAAATACGTTGACCCTTCCCAGAGCCACATTGGCAGGACCCTCGGTGCGCCTATTATTCCCTACAAGTACATATTGACAAGTAATCAAAATGATCTAGTCCAGTACGAGGTCTTTTTCTGATATCTTTTGACTTCTATTACCAGTTCTGATGAGGACTTCTTCATTTTTCAGGCATTCATGAAATGCCCATTTAGTGATCCTTCAAATTGAGCTTTTCTACACTAAAATTAATTCCTTTGCTGGTCTTGTTTTCTTACATGACCTAATAATAGAAGCCAAAATTTGATTCAATTATACTCCCACCACAAGAATTGATTTTAAATATTAGCTTTATGCTACTGGATGCTTTTGTTCTAATCTCATTTTCTATTTAAAAATTTAGGAAGTCCGTGCTGCCTTTGTTTGCTTCAGATCTCGGTATGGTGCTGCGAAGGCTCTTCATATCCGACAATCTACTAATCCCACTGAATGGGTAACAGAACACGCTCCTGAACCTCATGATGTCTACTGGCCCTTTTTCTCTACATCATTCACACAAAGATGGATTTTCAAGTCGGTGGTCGTTGCAGCATCTGTTCTGTTGATAGTTTTGTTTCTTCTAGTCGTTGCATTTGTTCAAGGTTTGACATACTTGGAACAGTTGGAGGCATTATTGCCTTTCTTGAAGAACATACTGAAAATGTAGGTACTTCAAGTTAGAGAAACTTCTCATTATTCTCTTTGTTAAAACAATAACTGAATTTCTTTTCAGTCTATCTTGTTTATTGATTATCTATTTTCTATTGAAGCTATTAACATAATAGATCTCTCTCTCTCTCTCTCTCTCTCGTCTGTGAAATTAATAACTATTTTTTTTTAGCTTCAGTGGCAATTGATCTGTCTACTGTATTCTTTGCCATCTGTCAGTACCATAGGTTTCTTTAAACTCTGCTTTCTTCATTGTTTCCTCTATTTGTTGACAAAATCCATCTTGTGCAATGATCCTTTAATGGAGCTGTAGGAGCCTTCATGATCGTGAAATCTAGATTCCTCGCTTTGCAGTCTTGCATGTTAGATAGCTAATGCCTTCATGTAGCATATAAAAATCGGTGATCACATTTGTGATTAGCATATATTTTCATCTAGTCATCTTTATGATAATGTAGATTAGATTTATTTTAATAGATATTAGGATAAAATATTGTTAAAGACATTAATCCATCCTTCTTAACTAGCTTGACTTGGTTGTAAAGTTCATTTACGAGGGTCCATCACTGGGTAGCTTCAACAACTTTAGGCTTTTAGAAGTTCAGGATTTGAGAACTTTGCAATGTCGGAAGATAGGTGGTTGGATATTTAGGGAAAGAGAGAAGGATAGGAATAAATAACTTTTTGGATCCACTCAGTCCTCCGAACTCACATCAGGGAGAGATTATGGCCTCACACACTCCCACATATCATGGAAGAAAAAATTTCTTCTTTCATTCACTAACTAATGCCCCAGTTACCATGCCTCACACGCTAAGTAACTAATGCCCCCAGTTACAAGAAGAAAGTGAAGATGATTAACAAAATAAATGCAATTACATCAAGGCTAATCAATCATTTATCTTTTCATTCATTGGATAAGATAAATTACTAGATATGTCTTGGCAAATACTCTTCCCTTTTGATAGAATATGTGAATGATAATCTTCCATTGCTGTAGTTAGGGGAAACTTCTTTATAGAGATGAAATCTTCAATCAAAGTAGATTTTGATTCCTTCCATCTTTAACTTCGTTCATTTTCTTTTTCTTCTCCTTGACTAATTTAGGTGGGTATAACACAATTAAAATGAAGAGATGAATAACCAATTAATTAATTGTACGATGCTTTTTGAAATGTATAATTGAATTTAGATATATTCGCTGAATACTAATTTCTGGGAATATATATGCTTGCAGAACCGTTGTCAGTCAAATAGTAACAGGCTATCTTCCCAGCCTTCTTCTTCATCTTGTTGCATCTCTTGTGCCTCCTATCATGAAGCTTTTCTCTGCCATGCAAGGCTATATTGCCATTAGTGAGATTGAGAAAAGTGCTTGCAATAAGATGCTCTTATTTACGATATGGTTCCTCTTCTTTGCAAACGTGCTCACTGGATCAGTTACAAGTCAATTTCAGATATTCCTTGATCCAAAAACTATTCCTGAAAGACTAGCTGTTGCAGTGCCAGCGCAGGTAAGATCGTCCAGCTATTGTTAAACATCTGACAAGAAACAGTTGTAAATTGTAGTCTGTACTCTTGCATTTGTTGAAGAATTCACCCTGATTGTTTTGCATTGCATTTGAAGTAATGATGTGTAGAATTTTGAGTTGGTAGAAGGTTCTGCACATTTTATGGACGAGAATGATTTCACTAAAGTGCTAGAAGCCTCTTGAAACAAATGCCTCTAGAGCAACATCATGGTTGAATAATTAGCAAAAAAAGGTGATTGATCATTCATTCATAACACAATGCAACCTTTGACCTCACTAATGCTAGAACCCTACTTTCTATTTTTGGTTCCAAACTATTGATGACATCATGATAGATACACAATAAATCACTGTTAATGGCAATGTCATACGGTATGGTGTGCAGGATTGCACAACAATGCAACATTTGATTGTTATTAAAGTTCAGAATGTTACAATTTTATATATTAAATTTAAACTATGACAATTTTGCCTGCCAAATAAAGATTCCTAATATGGAATCAGACAGCATTGATTTTGTAGGTAGGTAGCTTATCCAGCTGCATAACTTTGGACTATTTGGTTGTACACATGGCTATCAGAAAACTTGCATAATGCCTATGATATTGTAACTTCTTGTGTTGTCTTTCAATACTACTGGTTAAATATATTCAAACAAGTATTTCTGATTACAACAACTTCTTGCTTTATGTTTTAGTCTTTGTTGAAACTTACAAATATGGGAATCTGTTGGATCATGAAATTTCGTTGACGATGAAAATTACTAAATTGTTTCATCTTTTAGGCTTCATTTTTCATTGCATATGTGGTAACATCATGGACTAGCTTATCTTGGGAGCTTAATCGCACAATCGCTTTTATTGGTGATCTAATAAGCAGACGTTGTTCTAAGACCAATGATGATGAGTTCCAGATACCATCTATCCCATACTATAGTGAAATACCTAGAGTTCTATTATTTGGGCTCCTTGGGTTTACTTACTTTCTTTTAGCTCCACTAATTCTGCCATTCATATTGGTCTTCTTCTGCATTGGGTACATTATCTACCGGAATCAGGTCAGTAAAACACTTCACGTCTTTGCTTTCTGTTTCCTTTATGTCGCATCCAGTATTTGTTGTTTCTTGGTGTTTTTAACTGGCAGAAAGAGGTACTATTTACTGGCATTTGTAGAGCCATTGTTTGTGTTTTCTTTTGGAATATCAACTCAACCTCTTTGATGCTGAGTGTCCCAACTTTTAGCTTTACAAATTAATGGTTTGTAGTTCTTTCCATTATGGACTGTGGAATAACACTTGAATGTGATTAGCAATGTGGTCATCTGTTGCTCCCCTAATCTTCTAAAGACTGGGGGTCCTTTTTTGCTGATACTGTTTTTGGTCAGGAATACAATGAGAATACATTGAGCAGAAAACTTTAGGAATCTAGATTACTATGAGATTTATCCATGTGCACAACAATCTTGATTTTGCAACTTCTTGGTCCATCAGTCATAAGAACTAAAATAATTCCTTTTTTAGTTTTTCTTATTCTTTTTGTTTCATTTGGTTTCCCATGCCATAGAATTTGTTATTTTGTTATTTCTTTGTTTTCCTTTCAGATCATAGATACTGTTGTCTGTAGACTCTTTGATCACACTAGCAGAGGACCATTTAGGCAAAATAATTTATAAATGTATTGGTGCCGTCCATAATCTACTCTGTTACACAGTTCTAAGACCTGTTCATGATCTATATAGACAACAAATGGTTTCGTTGTAGAGATCGAAGTGGATAGAGACAACTACAAAGACAAGAAGCCTCGAAGTGCTAACTATTTGCCATCAGCTATGAACTGCTGATAAACTAAATTTCATTGTTGAAGATAGAAGAAACCTTCTTACGTTTTTGTCAAATCTGACTGATGGTTTGCATCTTGAGGATGTTTTGTCCCATGATTGGGCTTCAATCCTCAATCTGGATTCTGGAAGAGTTTCTACTCCAACAGAGTCTAAAAGAATCATAAAATTTTTTTAAAAAAATTCAGCTTTTGGCATATATTTACTTGTTACTGGTCTGCTTGAGGTTATTTGGCATGTTTGGTTAGTTCCCAATAATTACATTCATGGACAACCGAAGTGGATATTTCAGTGCTTTTCCTGATAAATTACCTATAATGGTGGGGATTAATATCACTATCTCTTGTATTCTAGTGGTAACACAATGTGACAGCTCTCCTTTGTGCAAATTTGGTTAAAAAACTATAAGAATAAATGGCATGTGCTACATGTATTGAGAGGATAAACTCTGTTTGATGTGTGTTTTACTGTACGTTTGAAACTCAGGGTTAAGTGAATTAACACTACATGGATATTTGGATAATATTAACAAGTTGTTAAATATGCCTCAATTCAAATTATATGTACCTCTTCTGCTTGTAGGATGTCCAATGTTTTATTTTTTTGAATAAAATCTATGATTAGTCTACCTACAATCTAATTATTTAATTATCTTATTCACTATCTGGTTCTTGCCTTTTCTCATTCTATTATGTACATATTCTCGAACTTCCTACACCAGTTTTAAACAATGATGTAAAAAATAAAGGTCGGCACAAGAGTGGCAAGTCAGCAGTTATGAACCCTTTTTTTATACTTTACTTAATATGAATGTAATACTTGTACGTGTACATTCAAAATAATTCTACTAAGCTATGAACTAAGTTCTGCACTTTATTTAATATGAACCGTACTTCTTACAGTTGCACTCACCATAGCTCTGCGGCCACAATGATTTTGATGCACCATTATTTTAAGTGATATGAACTAACTGTAGTTGGAATTTTATGCAGCTACTAAATGTGTATCAGCCAAAGTATGACACTGGTGGAAGGTTTTGGCCTATTGTTCACAACACCACGATATTCTCTCTTGTACTTATGCAGATAATTGCAGTTGGAATATTTGGGCTTAAGAAGCTTCCTCTTGCATCATCCTTAATTTTACCACTTCCAGCGCTTACCCTTCTTTTTAATGATTATTGCCGAAAGCGCTTTCTTCCTATTTTTCATGATTTCGCAGCTGAGGTGTGTCACTATCAAATCAAATGTATTTCTTCTCCCTACTTGTTTTTGTATTGAATGATGCAGACACTCTCAATGTGATCAAGAATAATGTCCACCTGTTTAATATTTTTTTGTGTATTACACAACTTGTGAATCTGCTAATTGTTTTTCCTTTTCGTGAGTTACCTATCTTTTTATTTGCTGCTCGTTAAGATTGGCTGAGTTAACTGAGTTTGCACAATTAGTGAGGTATTCCTTATTTTAGTTATTGTACCATGGACTTGTTTTGTCCTTGATTGAGATTCTTGCAACACCACTTGTTAACTTTGAAATGTGACCATATGTTGATAATACTTGATGTTTCAAGTTCGAAGATGTAATAGAAGTTTGTGGGTTATTGCTCTCATTGTGGTCTTAATTGTTTGTTACTCTCCTGTGCAATTTATTAGATAATAGGGCTATTGTTTAAGTAGAATATATGGGAGATCTTTTACCTGCAACTGCTTCTATTTATAGAACTCAACCTGACTGATACTTTCGGTTGGTTTGCTTCTAGACTTTGATAAAGAAAGATCGAGAAGATCAGAATGATCCAGCAATGGAAGAATTTTTCGACAAACTCGTCACTGCATACCGTGATCCAGCTCTGATGCCAATTCGTCACTCGACAAACTCGAACGACCACAATTCCCCCTTGCTCTCTAAAGTTTAAAAATCAGATAGGATCTCTTTCTTGCTGGTTGTTGCGCGTTATAAGTCATCCACCAGGGTTTCGGGTGCTGGTTGACAAGGAAGGTGAAATGTAAACTAGGAATGGTTGCAATCTTCCTTTTGCTTTTGTTGTAATATGGACTTTTCAGTGTTCATTACCTGATTGGCTCAGTTGATACCTTCTATTGTTTGTAAGTCATATGATCCCCTTTCCAAATAGATTGTTGTTCTTGTTACTGCTGCTGGTGTTTTATCTTAATAATGGTCATTTTTTTTAGTTGTCTTTATTGCAAATCTGGGCTAGCTGATCCACATCAGCTCAGGAACTTGAAGAAAGTTATTCTGAGCATGTGGTAAATGGGAGGATGATGAAGAAAGAGTACACAATTAGGCCTTAATCTTTAACATCATTGTTCTTTAGGTCCATCATTAATGGAATTGAATTCATCAAGATTTCAATTCTTACAGAAGGCACAGCTTGCAGAAAAGGTTTTGAGGACTTATCTATATATGCTCCATAAATGCCATTAGCAAGTATTGGTTGAGGCAGGTGTCAAAACAACCAAAACAAAAGGAAGATTCCATTTGATGCTTAATTCTCTGATAACTTGTAATAAGTATTTGCATTTACTTACTCCCCACTCAATTATAATCAAGTTTTAATGAGTAAAATATTATATTTAGCACTAAGTAGGGTTCATCGTCGCACCATGACACATCACTCGGTATGCATGATATGTATTGGTCTGACAAGAGATTGATACATATGGTATATCGGTATATCCTCACATGTGGTATATTGGTATATCTTCGGTGTATTCGGTATGTATTGTATCGATAATTAATCGATACATCGATAAGTTGAATTATAACATTAAGAGTTTAGAAAAGTTTATATCTCGATAGAACCTTACCGTTGATGAATTCTACCAGTTTCATGTGTGCCTCCATGTTTTAACAAGTGAAGCCCATCTTGCATGTATACTCTTGAAGTAGGTCAACCAGTTAGACTTGGATTAGGTGGTTTCTTTGGATGGGTTGTTCAGGTCAACCACCTCACTTGGAAGTCAGTGATCCCTTTGGATAGGGGCACTCTCTTCACCCATCACCCGTTCATATGAATTACATGAACAAATCCATGTTATGTTTAACGTAAAAGTATGTGACCGAAATCAATGCCTATTTGAATCGACTGCTATTTGATATTTGATTTGGCCCATTATAACTCTATTATCCAAACACATTGTCCTCTTTTTCCATGACCAGTTGCTTCAGTACTCCATAGATCAAGTGGAGAGAGAGAGAGAGAGAGAGAGAGAGAGAGAGAGAGAGAGGAAGAAGAAGAAGAAGAAGAAAAAGAAAAACTAGTACAGCAACTCAGAATCCCCACTGACTCGTCACTTCCATTGCACAGAACGGTACCACAACACAAAAGTCCCACTTCCACCGATCGAGTTCACAGCTCAGGCAGTCCTAGTTTAGCTTTCCAGGGAGGGAGGTGGGCGTGCACCGACTCGTCTTCCTCTCGGGAGTCCAGAAAAGAACAGCGTAACCACAGCAATCGATAATGTCATGAGACCTGCACCCGCTGCAGCTCCTGAGAGAAAAGCAGAGGTTTGGACGCATGGGATTCCTGCACTTACCACCTTTTGAGAGTTGCATGGGACCTGCACTTGCAGTCCTTTTGGGGGGAAAAAGAAGGAGAAGTTGGATTCACGGCATGCACTCCATTAAAGCCGGTCATCATCATCATCATCACCTCCCCCAACGCAAACATGCCCACCATGCATTGATTGGTCTCTCGATGGGACCTTGCGTGCTCTTCCACCTTCTCAAGTAACAACTGATGACGAGAACTCAGCTCGGCTTCCACCTTCTCAAGTAACTGAGCTCTTACCTCACATCCTCTTTTGCTCTTTTCGCAGTAACCTGTCTATCATGGTTTCTTAGACAAGCTTGATAATTATAATTGTATGCCTTTAACTTAGGGTTATCGATTTATATAAACTTGTATTGTTTTAGATAAGACTTCAATGGAACTCGGTGAAGACTGAAACGGAGGAAGGAGCGTTGCAGCGGGAGTTTGGGATCCATCACCACGCTGGAGCAAGCTAATCTCCTTCCTTGTCCCCTCTTGAAATGGGTAGGTTTACTGATTGTGATGGGTTGTAACAGTAAACCCTTCCTTGTTCATCGCCAACGCTTGCTTCTTTTGTGGTACAACACTAGATAAGCAATAAGGTGGAAGCTTTCTTCGTCTTTTCGATTCCCCCCACGTGACGCGGAAGACGCCAATGGCGGCGGGCAGTAAACTGCGGCGGCGGGTTTCAGGCGGGGGATTTCTTCCCTGTTAGGTGGCAGAGCGTGACCTGGAATCGAAATGCTTCGAGGTCTGATCATTTGCGGTCTTAGAATATCATCATCGGTTTCAAAATCTCTCCTTCTTTCCTTCCAAATGGTTGTTTCCGGTGGAATATCTGATGCCGATCCGTGTTTTGCATCAAAATCTCATCTGTTTTACCGGTGGCTCCTCCTGGGGTTCTTTCTTGTCCTTCGATTGTGTTTGGTGTTCTTGATGTGTGATTTTGTTGCTCAAGTCATATACTTGATTCGCATTTCTGCCGTCTTTTCTTCTTTTCCCATTGCTATCTCCTATCTTACTCAAGAGACAACTTGTCAAATTGGCTTGCTGTTCTGATGGGTCAAAAATTAGTACAATGGCAATGCCAAGTCAACTTGTTGATCAAACACATGTTTTTTTTTTTATTCTTACCAACTAATGTGTTTGAAAATTCAGTGGCCTAAAAATTGGATCTTGACTTGGTTTGTGTTTGTCTGGTCTTCTTGAATTTTTTGCTATCCATTGTGCATTTTATTAGGATCTTTTTCAAATCTTTGGTATCGCTATTTTCCAAATTATTGTGCATTTTATTAGGATATTTTCCAAATCTTTGGTGCCGCTATTTTCCAAAGTATTGTGCATCTTATTAGGATATTTTCCAAATCTTTGGTGCCGCTATTTTCCAAATTATTGTGAATTTTATTAGGATATTTTCCAAATCTTTGGTGCCGCTATTTTCCAAATTATTGTGCATTTTATTAGGATTCTGCCTCTTCACGCGGACATCACATCTACTCGGTTCAGTCGGTTGTTGACAAGCATCACATCAAGTGTTTTCTTATTCTTTTTCTTTACTTGATGATGTTTGCCGTTGAAGTCCGTATCTTTTCTATAGAACAGACTGACTCTGAGGCCAAAACTTGCAGCTTCTCTGGCTCTTGGGACATTGCATTAGATCTCCTCTCAGACTATCTCAATTCAGTTTCCTGGTTGCTTCTCCTGATTGCAAGGTAGTTTTTTTTGCTAGTCTTGCATACAAGATCTGATAATGTGCTACTGTTCTCTGCGTATATTAAATTAAGATTTGTCTTTGGCAGTGCCACAGGATTATTTTGCATCATTTAGATGGTTTTGCTGGTAAAAGATATTGAATAACTCAATTTCAATGAGATTTCTCTAGATAATATTGCTAACTTGAGATATGATCTGCAGCCTTTTTGGAGTTTGGTTTTGACATTGGCATATTTCTGCTTTTGATACTAGAAATTTGACTGAGGGTTAACCACATCATTTTAACATACTGTGTCATCTTCCTATCTAGAGGACAGGGCTTTGAATGGTAATGTGGGCCTGACGGTTAACCAAATCATTTTAACATAATGTGTCATCTTCCTATCTAGAGGACAGGGTTTTGAATGGTAATGTGGGCTATTAGTTACGAGCATCTTTCATTGCATAGTCCATTCTATGTGATGATCGAAGGTGAGAGTATTGTTTCATGGCATCTGTCAAGAAAAAGGTTCTCACAACGATGAGGGTGAGTAGTCCACTAACAGAATTAGAACAGTTTCTATGTCTATATGACATTTTCATTATTGAAACAGTATCTTAATGCATCAGTATCTCTTTTGTTGATTAACATATGTGTTCAATGGTACAAGGATGATATATTATTGCGCTTACTAATGTATATTTTAACCTGATATATTCTGCTTAGCATTTACTGGTGCAAGTTAATACGTACTGCTAAAAGTATCTGAATTAAGATAATAAGTTTTATGTATCACATTTTACAGGATCCTGCAGTTTCCAATTCTGAGATTCTCGAGCATCCATATGGCAGATTTGCCTTTTTTTCTTAGCGTGCATAAAATTTGTGCCCATTTCTTTTAAAGAGGTTGGCGTGATTCAGTGAACACTTTCTGTTATTCGGCATTATCATGGGTACCTGTGTGTCAACATTAAACAGAAGACCTAGATCTCGGAAGTATTCTCTCCGATCAAGAAAATGCTGTAGGAAGATTTCTGCATCAGCCCCCGATGCACCTGCCCCTAGGAAAAATGATTTACCAAATCATTTCGCTTGCAGTCAGATTGTTCATGTTAAGACTGCTGCAACAACTCGCCGGAAATCTGAGGTCTCAAATCTTGCATTCCATCTTACTCAATTGCAATGGCATCACAGCCCGATGGAGAGAAATGGTATGGGATTCCTTCAGATGGCTTCAGCCTGTCATGCTTTTGTTATTACAGTTTTCACCTTATTTCTAATTTCACTCTTTACTCTCTCTTCTCGAAAGGGAATAATTGGGAACACTAAATAACCGGATGATGATATATACTTGCAGTGTTATGCCAAGAAGAAGTATGGTTTGATTCTGTCAGCATTTTAGAGTCTGAATCTGATGATGACTTCAGTAGTGTTTGTGGAGGTATGGAATTAATTTCTTCATCTCAATCATACAATGGTGACTTCAAATGAGCTATATCTCTTGGTGCTTATATTTTCTGTAGATTGTCTTTCCTCAATAAATGGTTCGATTGGGACCCAAATGCTGCAATATGAAAATGCTTCACTCTTAGTGGATGCTGTATGCAAGTTTGAGGAACTTCTTGATCCCACCCCAATTGCTTTGGCAGTTGAACAACACATTGAAACAGATGAGGGCAAAACTGGAAAGCTTTTGAGCAATGATGAATGTGAAGATGCAGATAGACTTGAGATTGTAAATCCACAAGGGTCTGATATTCTGTTGGAAAAGGTTGATGAAGCAAAACTTAGAAACCAGACCGAAAGTTGTACCAAAATGAAAAAGGTCTTAGAGGATATCTGCGGTAGCTTTAAAGGTTTAAAGGAAATAAGACATGACACAGAGGAAAATTTTCGTGACAGCACATTGAAGCAATTGTCTTCATCATGTGCACCTCATTTAGTTCCTTCCATCAGCTTTAACGATAAAATTCAACAGCTTCCTACTACTAGCCCACAATGTCAAAAGAGGAGGTCAGCAGTGATCAGGGTTTCAGTTAAGCGAAAATCCAAAGATGGAGATGAAACTACTGAATTTTGTAAGTAAACTTATTTTGTCTCTTTTTGTTCATTTGATTTTATTATTAAATCTTACTATTATTACTGGCTAATATTCAAGCTGATCAAAATGCTGCAGCTACTTTACTGCATAATGATCATGGAATTTCTTTTGGCAGATAAATCACATGTTGAATACCTTCATTCCTATGGAACTGTCTGATTGCCAATATGAAACTGCCTGTACACTGTCTATTCTTATGTTGCTATTTAGTTTCCCATGGTTGTCAAGATATCTAGTGTCAGAGTAAGGACCTATGCTTCATGAGTTTTCCTTTTGATGCATGAGAACAGGATTGCTCCCTGCATTCCTAGAAACCTCTGTGCTACTCATCTTTTTTTCATCTAATATTGTCGCCTATCATAGTATCTTATAGACACATGTATATGTATGGATATATCAACTTAGGATTTTTAATCTAAATTGATGTCTTAAGGCTGAAGTTTGTAATCTCTGTCCTTAAGTGACAACAGTTTACGACATGGATCATTTATTTTATGCAAGTTAACTAGACCTTCTGTTGAGAGTTCTATATATAATTTGTCTGCATCAGTCTGCTTCTTAAATCACTTCTTTGCATTAAGTTCCTATTTTTCTGTTCTCAAGTAATATAAATGTAGCTGCACTAAATATAGCTCATTACAGTATACACAACATCCTTCTTCAAGATTATACTTCACTGTTCATTGTGTTTGTGACAATTCTGTAACCATCAGAATTTTATTTTGTGATGCTTGATATCTCCTGACTCTACTCCTTCAAAGCAATACTTACTTTGAGATTTTATTCTCATTCCCTTAAAATTTTCATGTAGATGTATTAAATAAGTTCATGACAGCGTACAACACTTGTGATAGATAACTCCATTTTCAATTACCAACTGTGACAATTTCATTTTCTAATCTTGGTTTCATATTTAGTGTGCTTTGTGCTTTACAACTCTATAAAATTCAAAATGATGATAGATATGGCGACTTTTGGAATAGGTGCTTCAAAGAAATACCTATATCGGCCAATAGCAGGCTTGTCAGTTCCATGTTCAACCAGCGAAAAACCAGCGCAAGGATGCTGGTCTACTCTTGAACCTTCATCTTTTAAGCTTCGTGGGGAGAGCTATTTCAGGCATGAATAGTTCATGTATTTTTGAATGCTTATAATTCAGTCTAAAACTTTTTTTCCTTTTTTTTATTGTTGTTGGTTTTGGTAAGCTATATAATGTTCTTACTCAGAGATAAGAAAAAATCGCCTGCTCCACATCATACCCCATACACTCCAATCGGTATAGATTTGTTTTCATGCCAACGTAAAGTAAATCACATTGCTCAGCACATTGAGCTTCCCTCTATTAAGGCACAGGAGAAAGTGCCCTCTCTGCTGGTTGTCAATATTCAGGTATCTTTCACATTTCTTATGGCTAACTTGTTTGGTTTCATCTTAAAACTTTCCTCGAACTTGACAGCTTCCTACTTATCCTGCTGCTATGTTCCTCGGTGATGGCGATGGTGAAGGGATGAGTCTTGTACTGTACTTCAAGATATCTGACAATTTCGACGAAGAAATTTCTCCCCAGTTCCAGGATCGCATTAGAGTAAGTTGCTTCAACATTTTTTCTTACAGTAGTATCACTGCTAGTCAATGTTCATTAGATTCCAGTTGTGCTCATGCTACATGATCCTCTGCAGCGATTTGTAAATGATGAAATAGAGAAGGTTAAAGGGTTTCCGATGGACTCAACCACTCCTTACAGAGAAAGACTTAAAATATTGGCTGGGTTAGCCAACCCTGAGGATCTCCAGTTGAATAGTGCAGAAAAGAAACTTGTCCATGCTTACAATGCGAAGCCGGTGCTTTCACGCCCTCAACACAATTTTTATCAGGTGCAAGATGACATACTAGCCTTTCTTTTACATTACATGTCACATACTAATGTTAGAATCGAGGAATGCAATTGGTACTAGATTCATATCAGCATACCGGTACATGGTATGCCAGCACATACTGGTAGAACGAGGAGGGGGAAAGGAGTTAGAGCAGAAGAAGGGGAGGAGGAGGAGATGGCGGCAGGTGGGAGGCTGGCAGCGGGTGGGTGATGGAGGATGAAGCGGGGAGGGCGATAGAGACCGCAGGAGGACCAGGGAGCGCTCATGAGTGCTTTAGGGGCTTTTAAGCTTGGAGTTTAGAAAAACAGGGAAAAAAAAAGGATGAATCACCCAAAATGGGGTGGCCTGCCTTCCTATTCATGGCTGGATGGTACCAACTGGTCCGGATGAAATTGAAGTCCTTGGCTAGATTCCTAATGTCAAGTGTATCTCCTAGTTGAAAGTGAACAATTTTCTGTAGCTATGTCATCAAGATTTATAATTATCTAGTAATATTGGGTCGAACTTTTTCGACCATGATCTAGTCATATTATGGTTGCATGGTTATGGATTTTCTTTTTCTGTATACAGGGTTCGAATTACTTTGAAATTGACCTAGATGTTCACCGGTTTAGCTACATATCAAGAAAGGGATTTGAAGCATTTAGAGAACGATTGAAACATGGAATACTTGATCTGGGTTTAACGATTCAGGTACGAATGAATACTCAGTTTTTCCCTACTTGTCCTGCTTTGATATTGGCCTTCCTTTGATGCAATTTGTTTCAATGATGCTCTTGAAATCTTTATCCTTCACTCACCGTATGGGGTCTTTCTCCTGTTTGTTGCTCCAACTTGTTAGCTACTTTGGCTAATCACGATCATGAGTTTGACCTTGTTTATCGCATTGACTTGTGTGCATGTGAAATTGCAGGTTACATATTCATATTTTTAGCTCATTGCTTTATGTCACTCTTGCTGTAGTATAAATTTATTGCTGCACTCATTGGTAAAAAATCAATTTGGAACTACAAATGTATCATTTAGTTTTATGTAACGGAGAGGTAATCACGAAATAGAGAGGCGGAAACTTCAAATCTGATGACACTCCAGAATATACGTGAAATAGTGATGCGACTTACCATAGTACATTGCATGCCATGTTTCTACATTTAGCTCTGAATATGTCTAACGACCTTACCAATGTAAAATCGCTAGTTCGAGCATCAAGATCTTGGGATTTCTGAAAAAAATTCAGCAAATGAGGGTTTTCAGTGAGTTCATCTGATCAAAGAAATTGATGCAGGCACAGAAACAGGAGGAACTACCAGAGCATCTCCTGTGTTGTGTGAGGTTGAACAGAATCGATTTCGTCAACCATGGGCAGATTCCAGCACTCATGACGGTCGACCACGACGTGTGGCTGGTTTGAGGATGTGGGTCAACCTTGGAAGCCAGTTGCTGGTTTGAGGATGTGGGTCAACCTTGGAAGCCAGTTGCCTAGCCGAGAAAGAAATCTAACAAGTCAAATGACCTCTGCAAAAACACTAGTGCTGTGCAATGGCTGGACAATTAATTGAGAGCCCAAACACGAGTTGCATTGGCATCAACTGATTCACACTGGCCAATGGCATTCATGCTTGGAAAAAGAAAGAGAGCCAAAGATGTGGTCTAACAAAACCTTCAAAGGAATGGTTTATGATGAGATTTATATCTGATAGAAGCCACAAGTCCATCTTAAACATGTGTTGATAATCAATCTTGTTGAGGAGATGAGTAGTACTCCTGATATTATCTAGTGAAAAGTGAAGACCAACTCTCAGTTTTTTTTAGCTAGACAAGTATTTGTCTTGCATAAAGTTGAAAGATCCATGTAGCAATCTGGATTTGTGTATGCAGGTGAAAGCCATAAGTTGGACACATGACAATATCTATCCTATCTTCCTATATATTTGTTTTTAGGAAAAAAAAATATGTGTGGCTGCAAAAAAGATCACCTCTCCCCAACAGGACACTCTTTTGGTGTAATCTTGTCATCATCAAACAATTATTATTTTGTTGTTGTTGTGGTTATTATTATCATTATCAGACCAATATAGTTTGAAGGATCTTTTGTCAGGCTGGAGGCCGAGTTTTCCTCCTCTCCTCTCATGTCTTGTCTTCCAATTCTTCCCCTCTTTGTCTTTCTCTCTTCCGTCTCTTGTTTTCCCTTCGTATGGGATTCAGAAACTAGCCAAAGCTTGGAGTTTAGAGGAGCAGGAGGGGGGAGGGCATGGCGAATAACTCCTCGCCCAATTATGAAGCCTGTACACGGCCATCCGACCCTTTCTCCGACGGCGTCTTCTATAGCGAGCAACCCCTGTCCCATGCGTTGCCCCTCTTCTTGCTCCAGATAGTCATCATGGTCTTCACATCCTACGCCATCTACTTCTTCCTCCGCCGCTACAACCAACCCCGCGTCGTGTCTGACATAATCGTAAAACCCTGCACCCTTCTCTTTCTCTCCTCGAATGATTAGCGATGCAGGCGGCGTTTAATGTTTGGCTTACGTACGTACGTCGACTGGTGTCATTGTTGCAGAGCGGTGCTCTTTTAGGGCCGACTCTTCCGTACGTAGTGACTCGAGTGCTTACCTTCTTCCATTATCTCTTCGGCTTGGGCGGTGCGGCACCCGACTACGAGCACATCAGACAGCGGTACCTCGGTACGGTTTTCCGGGCGGAAGGGCTTTCGTTGATGCGCACCGCAGCAAGTTTCGGCATCCAGATGCACTTCTTCTTTGTCTGTGTGAAGATGAAACCCGGCCACCTGAAGCGGTGCGGGAAGAAGGCCTTCGCCATCGCCATCTCCAGTGTGGTCGTGCCCTACGTCCTCCTTAACGAGCTCAAAAAGGTGTTCAAGATCCGAGAGGACTACATGATAGAGGGCATCGGCTATTATACATGCCTTGACTACATCAACATGATCACTTCCATCAGCTCGTTCCCTGTGGTGGGCAGCATCCTGGCGGAGCTCCGACTGCTCAATACCGAGCTCGGTCGCCTCACCATGTCGGCGTCCCTGATCGCTGACCTGGGCAGCAGTTTCTACATCGTCGTCTACACCATAGTAACGGTGTCCAGAAACCTGAGCATGGGTGTGCTGGAAGCAGCGAGCAAGATGGTCGGCTATGTCATCTTGGTAGCTTTCCTTTTCTTTGTGTTCCAGCCATGGATACGGTGGATCGTACGTCGGACCCCCAAGGGTGGCCGCGTCTGGGAGGGCCACGTCATAATGGTGATTCTCGCCGTGATCGCCATGGGCGCCTTCAGCGACTCCTACCTGTCATCCCACTGGGAAGCGTCCGTCTACTTGGGGCTGTTGGTGCCCGACGGGCCACCGCTGGGGACGGCGCTCATCGAACGAGGGGAGTTCATCCCCGCCGAGTTGCTCATACCCCTCACCTACCTCATCGCAGGCAGGTGGATCGATTTTACCACCTTCACAAACCCCAAGATGTCCGTGGCGCTGCTGCTGTACATGTTTGCAGGCTACACCGTCAAGACCCTGTCCGCCATGGTGCCGGCCATATACTTCAACATGCCGATTCGCAATGCTGCCCTGATGGGCCTCATGCTCAACTTCACCGGCCTCGTCCAGATCGCCAACTACATGGGCTTAGCAGACGCATACAGCGGCACTCCCGTACGTCCACAACCCTCCCTCGTTGCTCATCTCTTCGACTTGACTGCCCTCTGTTCTGCTCACGACCTACTTTCTGCACGATCTACGAGCTCATCATCGTTCACCTCACCTCCTCTTGGCTGATGCGGCTGTGCCTGTGTACCGCAGATTATGAATCAGCAGGCTTATGCGGCTCTCATTGTTTCTGGTGTCTGTATAACGGCGATAAGCTCGTCGTTGGTGGCCATCTTCTACGACCCCTTGAGCTCCGACCACGTCATGGGCTGTCGAACGGTGCAGCACCTCATGCCGCAGGCGGAGCTTCGCCTGGTGGCGCCGGTGCTCAACGAGGAGCCCGTCCCGCACATTCTCAACCTCCTGGAGGCGTCCTCCGCCGACGAGCAGACCCCCATCTGCGTCTACGTCCTCCACCTCGTGGAGCTCATGGGCCGGGCCACCTCCACCATCATCGCTCACAAGAACCGCAAGGGGCAGCTGGACGCGCACCAGATGGACCGCCTCCACAACGTCTTCATCAACTACGAGCAGACGAAGAAGGGGATCGTCGCCGTCCAGCCGTTCACCGCGGTCTCCCCCTACAAGAGCATGCAGCACGACATCTGCTCGCTCTCCGTGGAAAAGAACGTTCACTTCGTTGTTGTCCCGTATCCGAGGAAGGAATTGGGGGCCAATGCGGAACTCTATCAAGCCACTCGCAGCATCATCTCCAATGTCCTCACTCAGGTGGGCGCAAACCTTTCGATCGATGGTTTGTTTGATGAGCTGCAAGTTCTGGCCGGAGCATGATGATGATTCGTGATTTGCACCTGCAGGCTCCCTGCTCCGTCGGCATCCTCGTCCACCACGCCCTCGCCGGCTTCGGGCAAATCGTGCCGGGGCAGTTCCAGTACCACGTCAAGATCCTGTTCTGGGGCGGCGCCGACGACCGGGAAGCTCTGTCGTGCGGCGCGCGCATGGCACTGCACGCCGGCGTCAGCGTCGACGTCACCCGGGTCCTCCCGCCGACGGAGCGCAACAGAGACAAGGACGTCATCTGCGACGAGGAGCTCCTCCGGGAGTTCCAGATCAACAACGCCGACAATGAGCGGGTGGCGATCGAGGAGGTGGTGGTGAGCAACGTGGAAGAGACCATCGGCCTCATCAAGTCCATCGATAAGGCGTACGACCTCGTGCTGGTGGGGCGGCGGCAGGGGTCTAGTTCGTGGTTGGGTGAAGTAATGGACGAGTGGATCGAGTCGCCGGAGCTGGGGATGGTGGGGGATATGTTAGCCTCCTCGGAATTCACCGATTCCTGCTTCTCCGTTCTTGTAGTCCAACAATATGTTTGACGGAAAACAAGCTAATCACTGCATGCACGTAAAGATCGGAATGATCCATCGCTATGTTCAGAACATTCATCACTGCATGCCTTGTGCAGTTGAATCAATCACATAAATATGCAGTAATTTAACATCCATCCAACCAAGAATTTGAATCGCAGAGAGCAAAAAATGTTATTTGCGTGCTTCTGTTTTCATATGCTGTATAACAAGCAAAAAGAGATGATGTAAAATGAGATAAACATGTATACATATAACCCACTTGTAAGTGGTTATCTCAAAGATTATGTAAACTGGTTCAGGAAAAAATTGCCAGTATAATAATTTATCGGCTATGAGAGATATTGGTGCTTTTTGCCTCTCCATCACCCCACAAGAAGTAGGATCTGACCAAAAGAAATGTGTAAATAATGAATGATGTTCTACATGGAATGAATGATTTTTTGCATCCAACTCCAAGAAGGGGACATGGTTAGCATTTTGGGAAGGGAGCACAAGGTTGTGGTTCCAGAAGTTGCATCACCATGCATTTTCATGAAATGGTCGCCCTAGTCGGCAATCTGGGCTTCTTAGATGGAAAACTGACTCTAAACCTTCATTGCGAGGTCGTAAAACGAAAGGATGTTTTCCACTAATAGCAATATAATGATTAACCATTCCATGTGATCACTTTTTCTGTTCTGGAGGACTTCTTGAAGGAAATGGATGTTGTGCTGCAAAGACAACCAGAGATTATTAGTAAAAGTGCACATTCGACAATAGCGGGATCTGATTAGTCTGAAAAATGGAATGTGTATCGGTTGAAAACAAACATTAAAATGATCAGGGCACATGCCACGACAATTTGATTGGAGCAGTCATCTCGCCCAGACACTTGAGTAGGAGATGAGTTCTTCCAATTAAAACCAGAATAGATGGTATAGAAAGTAGAAAAGATGGTACCTCCACAAATTTCAGTTTAAAATCGAGGTTTCCGATACGTTGTGCCAGTTCGTATTCTTCTCTTAGATACTCCAGAATTTGGGCATAATTCGCATTTTTCCAAGCAATTTCGGACCTGAAAAAAAAAGGTCATGTAATACTACCACATGCTTGAGCATAAGAAAAATAAGTATACTGAACCGGCACTGAAGCAACCAATTCGGCAACCTACATGTTTAACTTAGTTTACTGATTATAGGTGATCAACTAAGGGTTTGAAATGCAAAGGTAATTAGATCTGGCATTCATTTTCCCTAAAATTTTAAAAACAAATATTGCCCTCTCAATCTGAAAATGAAATTTGCTAAAAGATTGCAAAACACCAGCATGCAATTCCAACATGACAATAAGAATATATATATATATATATATATGTATATATGTATATATATGTACATATATATGTACATATACATACATATGTACATACATATGTATACATATATATATATATATACATATATATATATATATATATATATATAAATATGTATAACACCGACATGCAACTCCAACATGACAATAAGAAATAAATCCCAGTTCACACGTAAAAGGAATATTGATACCAAGGATTGTCTTCATTTAGGCTTAAGGTGTCATGCAAAAATAGAGACCGAAAAACCATCGAACCGACTTTAAAAGATCTGGATATGTTTCAGTCATATATGTAAAATTCTCAGAGATGTAGATACATGTACATGGTACTGAAAACCGATATATCGAGATACATCCACATGCACATCATGTTGCTTGTTTAAATACAATAATACAATAAAACTAAATTAGCAGAACTTATTATCTGTCATGCTATTTCCTCCATGAGATCTAGCAATTAAAATGCTATACCAAATCTCAATGTTGCATCCTATGTAACACAGATAGTCTTCAAATTCCTTGCCATCTCCATATCGGGTACATTTTTCAGATTGAATATTTCCATTATATTTTTCAGATACTTGAAAAAGGTATCTAGTTTACTACATTATTATAAAAAAATATTAGATACTTCAAGCATACTCATGAATACTTCCTGAAAATACTGTCTTGCTTTAATGTTGATTTCTTTTGTCATGGAGAAGGGTGTATGATTAAACAAATTATTTATATAGTGTTTGTATCAATTATTAATATAACTAAAACAATGAAATTCACTTATCTTATGTTCTTGCTATCTCTTCTACGTTTAAGACATAATATTAGTAAATTCTAACTTTAATAATGAAAATTGTAGGAACACTAGTTAATTACTTATTACTTGTCGTGAACTATGTATTCCAAAAATATAAACTTATGTCGAATTACAATATGTACAACATTTTATATCCATGATATTGTGTCTATATTGCAACTTCTGCATGTGTATCTGTATCTTATGATATTTGCACAATATCCATAATGAATAAGTTGCATCAAAGTTCCTTCAATTGGAATGCACTTACCTATCAAAAAGGCCCAGCTTTAAAATCACATCAGCAAGACTAGAATTTGCCCTTCCAACAAGTTGGAACAGTTTATTCCTGTTCATGTTAAAAGTTCCAGTCTTCTCCATGCCACGATTAATGTCTGTAAATTCCTCAACCATATCATCGACCTGCAAAAACAAAGAAGACATATAACATCAAAATCTTCACACCATACTTTCTTCGCTCAATCAAGAAATGAATTTACCTAACTTACTTGAGCAAGACATCATTCTAAAATTAGTAGAAAATAGATGTCCGAAAGACTTAAGGGGCTTGTGATGCATGAGTACCTGTCGTACATAATGATCGAGAGCAATGCTTTGACCTAGTACACTTCCAATTATGCGTATTCCATCAATATCCAAACATTTTAGAGTAATATAGTCCAGACCTCCTTCCATCCATGCTTCCAATGATGGCTTCTCAACTACAGCATAATCTGATCATGCAACATAAAGTGGCTTAACTTTATAAGCTGAAAATTCTTTTTCAGATTCTATTGAAGATGTAATTCTATAGATATTTGCACTTCTAGGGAAATTGTTTCCAACCAAAATGGACATAAGAGAAAAAAGTGAAGAAGAGAATAATCTAACAAGATTAAAAGTCTTTTACAAAATATGCACAGTAAAATACCCAGAATCAAATCTACCAAAGAAGAGTATACGTCAACTACAGATGGAGCTGAAAGATGTGATGCCAAGCTATATTGAAAGGTGTCATGTGTTTTTTCTTACTATTAATATAATAATAACTTTCGATGTCTCATTAAGATGGCTCAGTAACCAACTCAAACCAAATTTCCCACCTTTCCATACTAATGCAGTGCAATTTGTCAAAAGTCCTAACAGTGTTCATCTCATGAGGTACACTCAACTTCTATAAGTCTAACAGGTTGTGAGTCTACACTATTTCTCAACCCATATATGAACATAAGCCTATAACTGAATGACCTTAAATATTTGTCCTCCCATTGCTTTCCACAAACATCTAAAATCAACCACTATACTTGATCACCTTTTTAGCTTCAATCAAGGCTAATCATTTTTTCTAGGAAAATACTATATATGTAACTGGAGGGCATCGAAAATGCAGGTCGAATGACAATCAACCAATGACAACAATTAACTTACTAGTTATAAGTTCAAATATTCATGAAAATGAAAGACTGATGATTTATTGTATAAGTTTACCATCCTTTCTCATCTCTGGTACCAATCCAGATGCATGCTTCCGGATTATATCTAGATACCGCTCAGCTTCATGATCTGCAATGTTGAACAACACGGCAGAACCGTATTGGAATACAATCACATGGCGATAATGTACACTTTCTTTGACCACACTGTCCTGCAAAGAAATAAATTTATAAGAATTAAGAACTAAAAAATATACCATAACTTTACTGTTCAAACCAGGACATACCAACCAGACTATAATTTATTAGATCATGCTAAATATGAATCATATTTTACAACATATGATATAAAATTTATATGTTATGTATCAAGGTTTGTCATACCACGGTATATCGATCAGTACAAGCGGTATGTACCGGTCCAATAGGGGATCATTATAGGCGACACATACCAATACATCGGTACAACCTATTGTATCATATGTCGGTACATTGGTACGTACCATACCGACAGTCGGTTTGTCACGAACAAAGCTGTAAGCAGAGTGTTCGATGTAATGTTTGTGTATGTCCGTGTCTTTCGGTTTTGTTCATGCTTTGCACAGCATGTAGAGGGCTTACACTAGATTTGATAGTCTCATTTTGGTTGGCTTGTTGGCCGTTTGAGGCTTGTAAACGTAGGTAGTGTGCAGTCGTCGCACAGAGGAAAAACTATCAAGAAACAGGCCATCCAAGCAGTAATTTTAAGGGTTTTCTAGCTCCATAGAGTGGTGCGAAGTGTCAGCCAGCACAACGCCCGGGAGCTACCCGGGTGGCACATGACTAAATAGGCCTTTGGGGTAGTGTCTAGGGCTGGTTCGCTGCCTTGTTCCAAAACAGTATTATATGGGCACTTGTGATGACTTTTGGCCACGGTGAACCACCTTAGACCATTTGTCACATGACTATTCAGAGCTTGCAAAGTCTATGTTTGTAATTTACATTGCTTATCAAGTGTTTGCTGAAATGATTGCTTGTGGGATCTTAAGTTAAACGCTTATTCTAACCCGTCTTCTTTTTTACAAGTACTTAAGGGACCATGAGAGGTTTCGGGGAGGCTGACCCTTGGCGAATGGACACACAAAGGTGCCGCACGACCTAGGCAAAACCAACTAAGTATGTGACAGGTCGGTACACTAATACGAACCAGTAAGACAAACCATGTTATGTATGACTTATATGCTAAGGGTGCATAACTTGAATAATAGATTTTTAGTGATGTATCACATATTGCATATAATAAAATATATAGTGTAATATTAGCATATTGTAGGCACAAGGACACAAACTGCCGAAAATAACCCAAATTATAAGTACGATTGCTGTTTGCAGATTTAAAATTTTAACAGAAACAGCTTTGGGGCTGCTGTAAGATAGCTCTTACGCCATCCAAGTGACTAGGAACCAAGTCACAAAAATAACCTCTTTGCTTGCAGGAATGAGGTTGTTTGCATGGACCCTCTGCAGGTCACATATTGGCGGAAGTCTGCATACGACCATCATTTTGAGACTTGAGGATATAATACAAAAAAAGGCCACGGGTGATCTAATAACAGCATTTTTCCCTTGCATTATCACTTTGAGCATGTCAAAAAGATAATCAACGAACAAAAACCTTAAAAAATCATACATGATATATGCATGAGACTAACCCACGGTGTTACATAGATGGTTGCATCAGAAATCATAGGAAGATTGTGGTATAAATCAGAGATGTGAGAAAATAATACAGAAGTTACCCATTAAACTAGTGTCAAGTATGCAGATCACCAGAAAGCATCACAAACTTCTGTTGAATAACATCTTGAATGAAACATTGAGGGAATATCATAATGCCAAGAATCAATAAAGTGCTTCTTCAAGAATGATTACGCAATGTAAGATACATGTAAGCAGATTAGACAATCGATCTTACTGATGTTTCAGGCTGGAAATCATTGTAGCGCAGAGCAACACAGTTAGATGATCTAGAAGTCGGAGGAATTACATCACTTGAATTCTCGGTCTGCAGGCTCTTCAGATCAATGCTGCCAAAACAAATCATTCTCAGAAACCTCTACAATAGTTGACACATACAAAATAGCAGAGCGTCCTAAATAATTACCAACATGTTAAGAAATCGTAAAGCATGACATTATCATTAAGTTCTGGGATATTGGCAGTAAATAAGAATTCCATACCAAAGAAGAGAGGAAAAGGAAAAACAGTAGAACCTAAACAACAAATTACACAACAAGATCAGTTCTTTTCAAGCAAAAAAGTCCATGAGCACTAAAGCAGATAAGAAATTGCAGATGAAAAGAACTAAAAGTAACAAAAGAAAGAACGAGATTGGAAAGATTAAAGGGACACCTAGTAGAGAGGAAGAAGGCCTTGACCGGGATGTACTTCGCCACCTCCTCCTCCGCCTGCGACTCCCCTAGGCGTCTTTCTCCGTGCCCCTGATGCACGGGAAAAAGATTGCTTTCGTACGCATCAGAAACCGCCGTGTTTCCGGAGAAAAAGCTCAGGAGGGGCGAGGAGGAACAGCTGCGCCTTTGCAGAAGCGGAGGGGGCGCGGGAGACCTAAGAACGGAGCGCGGCGAAGGAGGAAGGGGCGACCTCGACGCTCCCAGTAGGCGCTTCAGGTGGAGGAAGGCAGTCCGCCTCGACATCAAAAGTCCCAAGTTTTGGGCGCAACCCAAAGCCGCCGTCGCGCTGCTTTCTTTCGCCCTTCTTCTATTAAGGGAAAAAATAAGCTCCCATTAACAATTATTTATAATTGTTAAAGAGTCGTATATCTGAACATATTCCGTACGTCCACGAATTCTAACTTCGCGACTTCCGTGGGGCCCGCAAGCTGACAAGAGGGCACAAGTGGCGGGTAATCTTGTAGGTACGATGGACAAGGTGGCGTGTGCTTTTTAAAGAAAACCTCTTCTTTTTTTTTCCTCTTTTTAGTCCTTAAAAAAAAAATATTATTATTATTATTATAGTAGAATATAATTAATATGTATACATTAAGAGTGCTAATAGATCTTCTAATTGTGATGGTTAAATGGTCCGAGACACTATGAATCGATCGATATGGAATATTTAGTGGTCAAAACTAGCATTATTGCGGAATCACTTCGTTAAGTAGCTTTTAGATTATTTGTTTACATTAGCCTTTTTTATTTTTTTTATATTATTATCTAACACTTTAACTAGTTAACAATCATTTAGTAGTAAGGTAAATTTTGGAACATACAACTGATAACACAGTAGCATCTATCTAGAATCTAATGATCATACAACCATATGAGCATATATATATATATATATATATATATATATATATATATATATATATATATATATATATGTTGAGAATATTCAACCGCAACCTTTCACCGAACCACTGTGTCATCATCGGCCGTTTGGTTTGGGGTATCATATGGTTTTGCCTGTCCCTAATTAGAACGCGGTAAACATCAAAAATACCTTCCTCACTCGTGGGACCCTGTCAAGTGGGGTCGGTGGCCTCCTCTTCGCCGTCCCTCGCTCTGTCTCACCGTGTTTCTCCAGAAGAGAAACCACGCGTCCTGCAGAATCCGCCGAAATCGCCGTCGCCCCACACAAGATCCACCAGAGGGGAGACCGGATCCTCTTCTACTCGCTTTCTGGTGGCCGGGAATCCTCATAGGGTGCGATATCGGTGCCCATCTCTCGGCATTTTAGCTGTGGTCTCTCACCTGCCTGTTTCTCGTACGATTGAAAAGGCGCGTATTTGATTCGCTTTTCTTGCTTTTCCGAGGTTCCTCGTCGTTCTTGTTCTTGATCGCATTGGTTATGAGTGAGTCTCTTGCTTGGTTGTCGACTTTCTGTTCGATTTCCTATCGTTCTGTTGTTGCTTTAATGGATTTGGATGGAAGTGTTGATATCGTTGTGGGAATATCAAATGCTAACCAAAAGCTTTCGACTATGACCATGAAATATCTAAAATTTATAATACGTTGCAGCCATTTGTTCTTCTTTGCTTTTCGGGCGAGTACTCGATCTTTTTGATATTATGGCCATCTCTCTTGGTGCCAACTGCGTGGAATTATACTTCTGGGTGATGAAGAGTCCTGAGAGATATCGATACTCATGTTAGCCTTCACATTTAGAGTTAGCAACATGGAAAACTTCATGTATGCATCAATTATCGGCTTAGAGGACCTATACTTTTTATGAATCCAAATGGAGCTCTCATCAGATACTGGCTGGAGCCAAATTTGGGGCAGAAATTTTCTCCAAGATGGAGAAATATGCCTCTTTTCCTTTATGCTCCAATTGTGTTAGTACTTCTATCTAAGCGATTTTTTATTTTCTTTTAAAAAGAAGTCTGGAAATGGCATGAGTAGAAGATGTAAGATGATCCGTGGCTGCCTGTAGCTATCATTTTAAATGCCTTTAGGTCTGGAGAGTACATTTAATAGGAAAAAGAATTGCTCAATGCATGAAACTTCTTCCAATGTGAGGTTTAGGAAGGGTTAAATTTATTCAGGCTTATTCCTATTACTTGCAATACATATGATTAATGCTAATGCTTGTTTCTTTAGTTCTACAAGCACTTACTATTTTTTTCGGTCATCTTACAAAAACAAGTCATGCAATTGTTAGTGGAAAATGGAGTTTTAATATGTATATGTTAAGTTGTAAGTTTAGTTCTGTTTGAGTTTGATATTTTATATAACTAATAGGTCTCAACCGGAAGGTATGAAAGGAAAGGGTTCCTTCCTTAGGGATGTATGGTAATGCATAATAATTTTATACTAAAATTTGACAATTTTTACAATAAACCGAAGAACATGCTTCTTGCACTCAAAGTATGGTTATTATTTTTTATGCAACTTTCTGTCAAATTTATTAAGTTGTTTCTTTGTAAACTAATAGCTTTTTCCTTTATCACTGACGATGCACTGTGTTTCTTGCATGATCATCTTCCCAGAATAGATTATTTATTGCTGTGAAATTTTGCCCTGTGTCTTAGTGTAGTATCCAATGCAACATGAGTGACTCTATAATTCGTCTGGCCGCTATAATTCTTCCTTGGGTATGTTTCTTAGTCTGTCTTATTATGTGCTCATAATCCTGCCTATTTGTTGCAGAAGTCAAGACACAAGTCACATTATATTTATAATTCAAATGAGTCAAGTGACAGATTTTAGTTCAGTAATTCCTGAAGTAGTAAAGCCTAAAAGAGCAGAAAGGACAACTGCAACAGTGGAAACAGATAGCATTACTACACCATATCCTTTAAATACTGATGGGAAGATTCTTTCTCGCTACTTAAGACCTTCTACAGGTTCTTGCCATGATTTCTGTAAATATGGACTTAAGCATGAATATGAAGAAAAGAAAAGGCATCACTTTTTCCTTGGGGCTTCAACCAATAGCCAGATGCCTGATGGCGAACACAATCAATCACATTTCATGACTGTAAATCAGAGAAAGCACAAATCAGAGCTCAAGCCAAGGACAACTAACACAAAAGATGAACTCACTGATAAGACTAGACTCAGTGAGCAGATGGATCTTCCACCTGAGAAGATAATTCAGACTTCCAGTTCCCTTACCAGTCTAGCAGCAGGATTTGTTCACGAATCCTCAAGCTTGAAGCATATTTCTACAGTACATGACCGAGAAAATAATGCATCTTTTGAGCATTCAGCTGCAAATCAAAATGAAAAATTATCAGAGGAATTTATGGATGTTGCATCTGATGAGCATGAATCCAGAAGATTATCCTGTGAATCTGTAATCACGAAACTCGATAGAACAACCTTGCAGAACGGTGTTGCTGTTGAAGAGTGTATACCCATAACTAAGGTAGAAGGTTCATCCGAGGAACCTGTAAGTATGAAGTTTATGATTTCGTCAACAATTCAGGACAACTTTGCTTCTTCTGAGCATAAAGCAGAAAAAGCAACAGAAGGATCATCGTTGGAGCAGATTAGCATGGAGTTGAGGATTGCATCTCCCATCATAGATGATATTGCATTTGCTGAGTATCAAATGGCCAATGGAGTAGATGAATCATCTAATAAATCAATGAACATTGGGGTGAAGGCTCTTCCTGGATCATCTGAGGGACCATCAAGTCTGAAATTGCTGAATCATAAGAGCAAGGCATCTGCTAAGTGCAGACCTGCCTATCGAGCAGAAGCATTACCTAAGGAAGCTTTGAGCATGAAGCTAAAGACTCCACCATCTCAAAAAAGCTCCACATCTACCATGAACACACCAATTGATCAAGCAGGATTCGCCAAGAAACAGATTCAGGTGAGGAGTTCAAGAATAGGTGACAAAACAAAGAGAGAGTTGAACATGCTGAAGAGAAATGAGGAAACTGGAGGCTCTAATGGACATAAAGTCATAAAGGAGGAACAATGTGATATATCCGTTGGACCAAAATGTGTCAAGAAGAATTTTGCAGCAAGGAAAACAATGAAATCAATCAGGTTGGAGTCTGAGCAAGAGCATCCATCATGTTTCAAGAGCAACATTTTATCTGCCACACCCAGAGTAGTGAAGAAGGCAACCTTACCCCCTTCCAAGAGTCTGGTTGATAGATCATTTGTAGGTGGGACATCTTTAAAGTTGAAGGTCTTGGTAAAATCTTCACCTGCATCCATTTCTTCAACAGGACTATTTGATCCAAGGTACCGGGAGAAGATAATCAAGGTTGGAGACAACAAGTCTAATGGGGGCAAAGAAAAAGCATTTGAATCACTGTCAACCCTTCCATCCACCAAGTCTCTGCTTTCTAGGGTATCAAGCATGAAGCTGAGAAAATACAGGAAAGTAATCCCTTCTTTCACCACGAATTATCAAGCAAAAGCTGGAAATTTTGGTCTCAAGGATAAAACTATCCGTGCATTTGAGCCTAATTTGGAGAAAATTGACCTGAAAGCCTTGAGACAAAAACTCCGAAAACACAGATCACATCCAGACAGGAATGAAGAGCTCAAGGAATCTGGATCTCAGTTGGGCGGATCTAGTGAAACTGTTTTGCACAGAGAGGCATCTCAGAGAACCTACAGAGATGTTTGTGAAAGTGAAATAAAAAGTGCTCCTGAAAGGAATACTGGTGTTAACTCAGAATATAAAATTGGCACATCTCGTAAGTCAAACTTCAGCAGAAGTAAGATGGTTAACCTTCAGCCTGAAAACAATAATAATCCTCCGAGGAGACTCAGATTCAGGCAGGTTCAGACTGTAGGTGACAATCGGAAGGCTAAAGAAATAGCGACAGAGAGCTTTAGAAACAGGATGGAATCAGATGGCGTAGGACCAAGTGCTTCTCTCTCGGATGCTATTAATGTTGTCTTGAGACATCAAGATGTCAATGATAAGAAAGACACCCAAGGTTTGTTCAATAATGTGATCGAGGAAACTGCAAGCAAGCTTGTTGAGTCTAGGAAGAGCAAAGTTAAGGCCTTAGTTGGTGCTTTCGAAACCATTATCTCTCTTCAAGAAAGCAAAGTAGCTCCACTAGTTGCAGTTCCCTGATTACTTTCTGATACTTGGTCAAAAAGTGTTCATGATGCTATCACCCTCCATTCTTTCCTTTCCAATTTAGTTAAATGGCTTTGTTTTGAGGATCCTGGTGAAGTTTATGTACAGGTGTAGTATGGAGATGGAAAAAAACTTTAGATAGATGGATTTGGCTTGCAAGGCTTACAGATTTTGCATGAGGAAGATGTGTCAGTGGCACAGATTGTGTTGGGCACATATTTGATTGCTGTTTGTGTTTATCTTAATATGTTTTGATGATCCCAAAAACTCTCAGAGATGTGAAACAAATAAATTGCTTTCTTTTTGCCACCTCTCTCTGTCAGTGAGATGTAAGAATTTTGATATCAGCTAGTGCATGAGTTCTTTACCTTTTCTATGTATATATGAAAGGAACAAAATTACTAATAACAAGCATGAAACTATACATAGGGATCAAACAAGAGAAGTAGAATTCAAGCATGCTCAAATTGGATGGGATCATATCTAAGTCAATTCATTACTTTATCAGATTAAGTTTCCATGCTAATTTTTGCTACCATTTTTATTTCTTTGGTACTACTGATTTATTTGATGGTATAGAATCTAATAAATTTAATAGTGATAGATAATACAATAAGCCTCAAATCAAACCCAAATCCATATGGTTTTAGCCAACGTCTGTTAAACTCGAGTTCGGTTCGTGTCAGGTCGAGAATTTATACCGATTTGTTATAATAATTATAACGCCATAAGATACCGTTACAATCTTTTTCCCCTAATTTCTGCCGATTAGAGCTTCCCCGATTCGAGCTCTAAATTGGAACGGTTTTGGCTTCCATGGCGGTGGCGTCGGTTCCATTGAGGGCGGAAGTACTCTCCTTGCTCCGATCGCTCCTGAAAACGGCGAGAAAGTTCGGCGACTACAACATCAGGGAGTACGCGAGGAGGAGGGCAGTCGACGGGTTCCGCGAGAACAAGGAGCTCTCAGATCCGTCCGCGATCGCCGCGGCTTTCGCCGAGGGGACGTCTCAGCTCGAGGTCGCGAAGCGGCAGGCGTCTGTGTACACCTTGTACGCTCCCAGTGCAAAGAGCGTCATGGAGGTGAGGAGCTTATGACGCCTCCGATCCAAAGGTACTGAATCTGTGTGAAATTTGATGGGGTTTCGATGAATTTAATCGTTATAATTTTGGGGAAAGATTTAAGCTCCAGTTACTTTTTTTTGTCGATTTATTGCTGGATACGTTCAATTCGCTATAGAAGGATTGATTTTGGTTTCATGAAGTAGCCGGAAGTTGGGTAGCATCCATGTCTGATAGAGAGTGAACAGATTGGATTCTGTTCAATGAAGTTCGTAAACTTATCCGAAACATTAGTTAATTGTTTGTGATATTAAAAATTCCATCTTTGACTAGCGTATAATTTTCTATAAACTGTATCGATTTAGGGAGTACTGCATGCTGGTGTTTTGTTTATAAGAGGATCTGTGGCGCAGGATTCCCTATTCTTTCTTTATTTCAGAAAGACCTGTCTAAGGTCCACATGAAATTATTTCAAAACTGTGGCTGCTTGCGCAAAAACTATGTAGTGCAACTATTGATTGTCAATCGCGAATACTTTTCTTCTATGGAAGCAGAATTCTTTAGTATGATGCATCATCACGTACAGGAGTCTTTTTGAGGTCAACTGAATCTATTGATCTTGAAATGACATCCTACGTTGCAGTCTTGGACAGTTTCACATCTCAATTTGCAGCAAGTTACACTTATATCCATAATCACAACATCCACACCTCTTATTAGTAATTTTATCGGGAATAACATCTACAGCAGATGTGATCTTTGTGCCCTTTCAGATCATACTTTGATGTATCTCAGACTAATTTCCAGTGCAAAATGTACAATACACCTCAAAGCTACGGCTTCTGCCTCCTCTGCATGAGTTACAATAAACTTTTCTGTATGTAACATAAGCACTCCATTCATATCACGACAAACTGCTTTATATCATGATCACGCATCATTAAATAATGTTTCATCTGCATTAATTTTATAAAATCCTGCTGCAAGTTTACTCCTGAGAAACTATGTTGCCAGCAGTTGGTGCTTTGTTTGCCTCATTCAACCTTTGATACTCTTGCAACAAAAAAACACGTTTGTTGATTACGTGGTGGTGAGGCAATGAGTTCTTACATGCATATATTAATTTGTTCTGTGTCTCCACAGAAACTATAGGATCGTTAAAACCTTCTGAGCATCATGAAACACATTCCATCATCTAAATAACCATTCTGCAAATGATTCACAGTCATCTTCATCTACCTTTTAGCATAGTTGGAATCCAAACCAAACAAACATTAGTCTATTAATCTTTTCCATAACTCCACATCTATCATGAATATTGTTTCTACAGAAATGATTGAAAACTATAGTTCAAAGTGGAGCCTAGTTTTTTCTATGTCAGCCTGCTGAGTAATGACCACAAGGACCATAGATCAAAGTTTTGTGTAGGGTTGTTACAAATGACTGCACCGAGGTAGACATTGTTGTCTAACAAGTATTTTTTTCATAATTTAGATAACACTTCTCGTGCATGAATGCTAGAAGATCACACATCTTGTACGTGATTGTGACATACACACTGATATCTGAAATGTTTTAATTGAAGGAATAATTGGCTCACATGAAAGATAAAGAAAGCATCTGAAAGCTTGAGATGAATTCTTCGAATTGAGGGATACTCTTTAGCATAAATTTGGTAATCAAAAGAATCTGTAGATGAAATTTGATATAGACAAATACAAAGACAATGTTCAAATATCCATACAAAGATATTAAATTTTAATGATCTTAGACTGGTTAATTCATCTCAAATATGACCTGTGATTATCTAAGACAAACGACAATGTGAGGATAAATTGATCGGGGCCTTCCTTCCATTTGTTGACTCTTCTGATGCCATTGGGATCAAGTCATGAGACAAGCCTTGCATACTAGCATAGAATTCAATTCCTGACTGGGAGAACGGGCAAAGGATGATCGCAGGATATCTTATTATCTCCAAGACTTGAAATATTGGTGCAATATTAAACTTCCGGTTACTTGAAGTGTATCTTTCCTTGCTTCTGTAAAATAAGCAAGCTATGGTTTTGATAATGTATTGACCTCTGGTTCCTCTATACTATGATTCTAGCCGTACCTTACATACTGATGCTCTGTGACAATGAACAACCACTGGTCTGCTGGAAAAAGAACTTTAAAAAGCAATAACACTTTGACATGTATCTGCATATTGTTGTTTGGTATTTGAGTCGGCTTACGGTAAACATGCTGGTTTTGCAGGTACAATAAATTAAGCAGTTTTGTGCTACCCTGCAAGCCATTCTGAGGACAAAGTAGTTCATAAGGTATTTAATACCATCTCAAAGCATGTGGTACATACTTTTATCACTATCAATTTGGCTCCACACACATCTTGATGTGAAGATGAGACTTCACTGAGGTGTTCTGCATGAACTTGTATTTACGTACACAAATTCCTGAGAATTAAGGACATTATTGTAGTGGTTGCAGGATGATTGTTGTTTGGTTTGTGTAGCTACACTGATGAAAATTAAATATAACCTCAATGATAGAATTATTCAAAAACTAGTACTGTCGAATGAGCAATCATAGTGGTGGTGGATAAGACATAATCATTCTAAACGACACATCCTTGGCTACGACTCTTCTCTCTCTCTCTCTCTCTCTCTCTTAATCTCTTTATCTGTGTGTTGAACTTCTTGTGTTACTACTGGAGGTAAATTTACTACAGTGTGGTAGTTAAGACATGATCATTCTACAGGACACATCCTTGGCCATGACTCCTCTCTCTCTCTCTCTCTCTCTCTCTCTCTCTCTCACAATCTCTGTGTGTGTGTTGAGCTGTTGGTGTGTGGGGGATGTCGACAGATATCTGGTTGGACCAGCATGAAGGTGATACTTGCAAACAAAGACTGTAGTGGACAAAAGGTCCTCTATTTAATCGCACAAAGGATTGAGAATACTCCCAACTAGATTATGTCTACCTCTGAATCAGTCCCTTTCAGATGTCATCTCAATCTTATCTTTCCCAGTTAAAGTTGCTTGCAAACAGTTATCACCTGTCGAGCCACCATCCAAACAGATCGAATGGTTGGTATGTAAGAGGATTTTTTGCCCCACCCCCCCAACTTCATAGATTGTAATCCAACAAACATATAGTTCGAATGAATGCCTTCAAAGGAACGACACAATCACATTAAGCATCAAAGGGCAACCAATTCAAGCTCGATAACCAACATAGACTGATGAATTACACATTGTTCTTCTCCTGTTGACTTGAGATCCTAACAAAAGAAAGCAAAAATATTAGTCAACCCTACCATGATTTTGGGACTAATTTTTATCTCATGTAAAGAACAGATCACCATGGAACACAGGAAGGGTGGTGATGATCGCCACAGCCTGAGACCTTTGCCGACAGGACTGCATCCAGTTTTGGAGATCAGTGGGGCTTCCATTGGATCCACCAGCAGACACAAGTCCTTTTACCTTTCCCAAAAGCCACAGCGAGATCAGTGGGCCATCTCGGTCCCTCAGAGATCGCCATTTGTTTGTGGTCAAGTACTGCATTTAGATATGATCTCAACGAGGCTTTCATTCCATCACATTGATGAACAGTTGAAAGGTTTGTCAAGATACTCCTACATGCGCTAAAAGAGCTCACGAATCCATTCTGGAGCTCCACAAAGGAACAAGAAATCACCAGTATACGGCTGAATAGTCTCCCCACTAACAACAGTGGCCGGAGATAAATAATCGGCACAACCACGGAGACAACAGTATGGAGAGCCAAAATTATCCTACTCGTATGTATTCCTGTACATACATACGTACGTATGTATCTATCTATACAGCAGCATACTTTAGAACAACTGCTTCGAGCCTTTGTTCCAAGGAAACAAACATCCCAGTGGATGAACGAACCATTGGTCTCCGTAAGATCTCTGTCAAACCCTAACGTGCAGGAAGAGTTGTGGTATGATAAGTGGCAAGTCAACTCTAATTGCTTTCTTCTATTTATACAACCTTCTGAATCTTTCCATGACGATAACAAAGGTGCCGCTCTCACTTTTCTTCGAGAAAAAGAGAGAGGCTCAATTTGCTGGTGGAGATATAGTGAGTTCTTATAGTCGCACTAGTGATTGGCTGAGTTGGAAAGAGAAGTCGCTAAGAGAAAAACAAAAGGAAGGAAAGAGAGAGAGAGAGATGCATCCTTCAAACTTGATAAGGATAACAGTAATCCAAGAACCACATATTGGCTCGGAAGCAGGACATCAACATCCCTCGAGAAGCACCCACCTATCACACACAGCTTGAGTGCACTGCTGGTTCTCAGCTCAACACAAATTGCTGAAGGGATTCGATGATCTTGTGGATGCTGATGTATGATTTCTATCACCCATAATTATTAGAACTCTTCTGAGTCATCGGTTGACCTGATAGAATATATGTAAAAAATAATAAAAATAGTATATTTGATGTTATTATTCAAAATTCAAATAAAAACAAAGAGAAAAAAAATAAAAAGTGATCACCTATTAGAAGAAGAAGAAGAATCAAAGGTGTCGGCGAAGCTCAATGCTTTGAGGGGGGGGGGGGGGGGGGTTTGCGTGTTGGTGTGGGTGTGGGGAAATATAAATTTCTCCAACGTGATTTCGTGCAAACCAAGTTAGGTTCGCAAAGATTCGAGGTGGGGTCCCACACCCTTATCTTCCGCCGTCCCCTCCAAAATAATGTCTCCATCATTAAGATGTGGCCCAAATCCTACCTAATCCGCGATTAACACAAAGCAAAGACATGTCTCCATACACAATCCTACTATCGAGTATGGCTTCCGACCGTCTCATGAGGAAGGAGCTATACACAATACACACATTCAAGCCTTATTGGTTAAAAAGAAATAGCAAAATCAATTATTTAGTTTTTCTAATTGCGTTAAGTTCAATTTTAATTTAATATTTCTTATTTACCCTAACATGATCGAATTAAGGCTCAGTAATTGTTTTTATAAGATTGGGATGACACCGAGAGTTGATGAACCATACACGTACGTGTTCGATAATATTATGATTTGAGTATATTCAATCGAACTATTAGCTGAGGAAAAAGTACTGTCATATTTGTTTCTTTAAATGGATTATTTAAAATATATATAATAATTTAATCAAATAAAACAAACTTAGAGTAAGATAGTGACAAATCCACTAGTTGAATTGTTTGATTTGTTTCTTAACCTATATTATTCTTTTCTTCATGGAGAAATATGATGTGAGTAGATAGATAAAGTGCAAAACATGGAAGTCTATAAATTTATAATATGTCGCAAGTACTTATAAATCGTGTAAAAATGAATAAGATTAAAATTAATTTATTATTATCAATTTTAACTTAAATGTTTTGACAAATGATTTGGGTCAAACAAACCTAGATAGTTATAGTATTAAAATAAATTAAAATTTTGGGTTAATATGTAATTTACAATATATATATACATGTAAGATATAAGTTTTTTATATATTAAAAATAAAATTATTTCTATTGAAAATTTTTGATTGTTTAGTGTATTTTATTTAAAATAAAATAATTTGAGTTTGATTTCAAAAATAATTTTATTTTATTTTAAAATAAATATAAAATTAGGGCCTTTTCAGGGATACAAGTGTAATTTTGCTTAATTGCAGTGATAAAAGACATGCTTAACAAAAGCGAAGTGCTTCGGGTAGAAGAAGAGAAGACTCGGAATTAGAAGCGGAAGAAGACGACGCGAAGGAGATCGAAACCCGAAACCCTAGCGCTCTCTCTCTCCGGTACTCTTCCTCCTCTTACCCTTCTTTGATCTCAGAAGCCGCCGACGCGCCAATTCCGATCGGATCGATGGAGGAAGAGCGGCCCGCGCTGGAACCCGACGCCTCCGGGGGATCCAGCTGGGCGTTCTCTGGCGACGGTGCCGCCGCCGCGATCGCCTCCCTCGAGGACCTCTACGGCGGCGGCGGAGGCGACGGCGAAGGGGAGATCGGTTGGGGCCTGCCGCTGGGTCCTCCCGGCGTCGGGGAGGAAGGTGTGTTCCCCCCGCTTCTCGAAGTACCGGAGTCCTCGTCCGGATCCGCCCCCGCGGCAGCGGCGGCAAAAGCAGCCAGGGAGGAGCGATCGGATCCTCCCGCGGCCTCTGGCGATGCCGCGTCTTCGGTCTCGAGCGAGGAGCCGCCGCCTGAGAGCGACGAGAAGGCGGCCGATACCGCGTGAGTTCTATCTATACCTACAGTCTTCTCCTTCGGCCAGTGGCACTCACGTAATTAGCTCCCAACTCGTAGGGGTGAATTGGGGACGCGAGAGAGAAATTTTGACTCTTCTTTATTCTTTGTTTACTAAATAATTATACCAAATAATCACATTTTGAAGCTAAAATATAGAGATAATGTCGCCACGGAAAGAAATCGAGACGGTGGAATTCTGCCTACAACGATGGCAATTACGTAAATAAGGGGCGTCTCCGGGTGTAAAATGTTTGCGTGGGGGGGAGGGGAGTGCAACTTGCAGCCCGCGTTCCTTTCGATCCTTCGAGGATTACGCGGTTTCCTCTCTCTCTCTCTCTCTCTCTCTCCCTCTCCCCCCTATTGTCTTGGTGTTTATCTCTAAGATGATTAATGGTGGTATTAGGTGATTCCGATTGCTTTAAGAAGTAGTACATATTGTAGTACATGGCATAATCTTCGTTGGTATGTATGGTGTTGTTAGCAGTAATATCGCATTAGCATTTACTTGTTCTGTTGTATGTTATGCACATTTGGTGTCTCGATTCCACCAATGTTGTTGTTTTCTTTTGTGAACAGACAATATATATATGTGCTTTTTATTTGATCTTATTCGACACGACGACAATATCATGTCTAGTGATATTGTCGATGTTGATCATATGATAAATCATTAAGATCTGAATAATATGGTGTTTGAAACAAAGCAGCAATTCGACGTGGTGTCGATAAGAGATTAAAAATCATCTTTATTTTTGATGCTAATAGATGATTAATTCGGACTCTTGAAATGCTTGGCTCCTACTCTGCGAAATCCTTATTGTTGTTGTTGATCTTAGTTCGGCTTTTCTTTTCCGATTGCAAATCCTTGAGCCTCTTTCTTTAGATGATTCTGTATTTGCTTATAGGGCATCGCCTGCCATTCTGCTTGTAGGAATAAAACCTGTAAGAAGGGAATCAAGCGCACTCGACAACCCAGGTTTGCATTCATGACCAAGAGTGAGATAGACCACCTTGAAGATGGCTATAGGTGGAGAAAATATGGGCAGAAAGCCGTGAAGAACAGCCCATTTCCGAGGTCAGTTTCTCTCTAATTCCATTATTACTCTTTGTTTTCAGCTTTTTTTTCATGTCGATCATCTTCCGATCTGCTACTTTTTCTTGTTTGGTTGAAGTCTTCTGTAGCATTTTAGTTTCTGTGATCTTGAATGCGAAAATAGCTTATATGTCACATCCTCATTAGAGTGGCAAGTAGACTCAATCCAGATTTCAGGCAAAAAATTGTATACCGACTCCTGGCTAGTTGTGCAGGAGCTACTATCGGTGCACCAACAGCAAATGCACGGTGAAGAAGAGAGTGGAGCGTTCATCTGAAGATCCCACCATCGTGATCACCACCTACGAAGGGCAGCACTGTCACCACACCGTGTCTTACCCTCGTGGAGGCTCACACCTTCATACCGCAGCAGCCCTCGCAGCAGCTCAACAACTAGCTTTATCGGCGCCGCAGTTGTATGCACCGCCATCGCCGTTCCCTCAGAGCCCTTCGCTGATCCATCCACAGCAAGAACAGCGACCCCCGTCCCTGCTTGACCGAACCCTAACACTTCCTGCCGTCGACGAGGGTCTGTTGGGTGATATAGTCTCGCCTGCGACGAGGAACAGATGAATAATTGGGTACGTTTTACAAACCATTTATGGCTTTCCTTCACGCGTATTATCATTAGCAGCAGAAGATGAGCAATTAGCAGTTGATATAAAGTTGAGCAGACGCTTAAATAAATGGAAAGATTAGGTGAAAACTCAGAATCATGATATCACCTCAATGATGGCACATGCATAACTTGATTGATCATAGAACAATAACTTAATTATGATAATATTCTTCTCTCCACATAAAATGGGTAGTGATGATGATGATGATGATGTAGACTCGGAGGAGTTTGTGTGGCCAAATCCGCTTGTGCTTTATGTGGTTCTTTTGGCGTCCGACTTTGTTTCTCCAATGCATTTATATTCACATGGAGAAGAATATGTCTCGTAGCAACCAAAAATTACTCTTCCATGTAGTCAGTTCATCGTTCTCGGACGAACCTTTTACTTCGCTTCTCTCTTTGTTGGTGTTGACTTGGATGAAACATTGTCACTGCTCTCAGCTTTTACAATCTTTGCAGGCAGCCGTGGCAAACAGTGGATGCATCTCTCAGCTTACGAATGGAGATATTGTTTATGGCTGCGTGGAAACATCCCTAGCTAGGCATTGCCCGTTCAGATGTAGACTTCTCTGACACTTGGCTGGTTTTAATGGATGCCAACTCCTGTTTCTTTTGTTGTCCTTTCGATCAGCTGTATCATTTCTCTACTCTGTAGCACGATTAACTACTGTAGATTTCTCCGGTGCAGGAGCATTAAAAAGTTAGCTTACTGTCTCCTCCATGTAACACCAGATTCAGAACAACCCTAATTTAAGAGTGCTGTTTATGGATCCAGCTTTCGACTATACTCGCGGTCTGGAATGCTGAGTTCGAGGTAAGAAAAAGCCTTACTTTGTTTCCTTGCCTGCAATTGTCTCGCAGATGCACGTACGTGAGAAAAAGTTGCATGTGCTGTACGTGTAGCCATCGTCCTAAAAAGAATAAGCTGATGGAATTTACTGGGGTGAGAGAATGGGATGAGTACTGCATGTTCATGTCAAACCCTAGATTGTCTTTTCTTGTTCTTTTTCCTTGTTTCATTAGTCTTTTATACGATGATGAGATGAAATTAACATGACCACCAGTGTTTAATGCATTATATTTGTTGATTATCTTATGGGTAAATGGGCAAAGAAAGTGACAGTGCAATTAGATTCAAGTCTTTGAACGTGTCAATCTTCCACCTTCTATGGCATTAATTCCCAAAGGTAATCATCCTCCACCACCATTTTAGCACCTTCAAGTCCCCATACCTTTTTATTTTTCTTGCACAAACCCTATAATAATTATAGGAGATGATCAATGACAAGTGAACCAACCTGAGATGCCATCACTATTCTATTGTTACGGTCAATAAGGAATTACTCATTTCCATCCTGAATTGATTCTGACCAGACCAATGACTGACATGCTTTTACACACCCATAATACAATTAGACATCAAAAGCTCTCTTGCTGGTGTCTATCTGCAAGAGGTCAAGGGAGATACTGACAAGACCTTGTTCTTATTTTATGTGTGGTCAGTGGAACAACATTGGTTGGACGGTGGCAATCTTAGTCAGGCCTACTGTGCTTTGCCTTTCTTCATCATGTGAATCCATAAGAAGTGAATCGCGATTGCTGTATGAACTAATTGTGAGAACTTGTTTAGGTGTAATATATCACTTGCAGACGAGAAATCATGAACAATGGAAAAGAGCAGGACTATGCTCATGAACAATGAATGGCATGTCAAAACCAGTGTTTCCCAGTGCTGTCGAGCACCGAGATTGCTTTCATCTTGGATCAGCTGTTCATATGATTTGATTACCTCGACATCGGTTTATTCTACAACACATTGAAAAGGAGAAGGAATCGAGGAACTGCGGCTCCAAAGCTCGACTCTCAGCAGCTCAACGATGGATGGAACAGTAACTCGGCAACCTTTGGAGCAACCTGCACTCCCCTCTCACTCTTCCATCAATTGGAGATCACACCCAGCAGTGGCTCATGCTTGAGGTTGCCTCCCAGCCACCATGACTTGAGGTCTTCGCTTCCATCAGCTGGAAGATTGAGATCGAGCACGCCGGGCTTCTCGAGTGGCTGCTGCCGAATGGCCGCCCAAAGTCTTTTGGAACCAGCGGTGGCCACCAAGTGAGACCTCTTGTGGCCGCCCAAAGCCTGGCCGGAGCTGAAGAACCTGCTGCAGATGAGACACCGGTGGCCCTTGTTCGCCTTCGACGATCCACTGCCGGTGTCCTCCGTCGCTGCTTCGTCCGCCGAAGCATCGGTTTCCGTGCTGTTCTCGGCGACATGGGTCCTGTGGCCCCGGCAGCCTTTCATCCTCTTGTGGCTTGCTCTGTGGCCGCCGAGAGCTTGGTGGGAGTCGAACACCTTGTTGCAGGACTTGCATTCGAACTGGCTTCTCTTCTTGGTAGCCTTAGCCAAGCAATCATTTGAAGAAGCATGACGGAGAGAATCATCGGCAGGATCAAACCTCTCCAGCATGCTTGAAGAATTCCTCCCAAGTTTGTGATCGATTCCGTCTAATCTAGTCTTCATGCTTGTTTCCCCTGCAACAGAACTCGGATCCTCGTTCTTGGAAGGACACAGCGTCGGCTCTTGGTCAGGGTTCTTGAGGTCGTCGGTGATGGAGGCGTAGGCCACGGGTTTCTTGGTTTCGTCGATGTCATCTCTGACGATTCCATCATTAGCACCACGAGATTCCATCTTCTTGAACCCGTTTCTTGGATCGCTCGACTTGGATCCCGTCTTCTCGCTTCCATTCGAGACGAAGTCCCAAGTCTCAAGAACCTCCGCCGAGTTCTTGTCCGACGTCTCGCTGCAGCTGCGGCTCCAGTTTCTGACACCCCTGGAGAGCAGCATGAGGTTGATGGCGCCGTCCTCGTCCTCAGGAGAAGCTCGATCGGTCCGTTTCGATCTTATCCGCCTCCCTGCAACGGTTTCTGCCGCGGCCTCGGTGCCAAGTTGGCTGCCGAAGCCGTTCCGATGGACGACATTGCTGCAGGGGCCTTCTTGCTCTCCTCGCTCCTCGGAAGGCTTCTCGGAGTGGCACCGCATGTGTCCAAAGAACGCTCTCCAGGACAGGAACTCGTTGCCGCACTCCGCGCACTGCATCTCTCCATCTCCGTCGCCGGAATCCGATAGCCGCCAAGTCTTCTTGGGGTTCTCCCTCAGGCTATAGCTGCTCTGCTGCCGCTCGTCGCCTTCCGACGAGGAGTTGGCGGCCACGGTGAAGTGAGACCTCATGTGGCCACCCAAAGATCTCCCGGTCGGGAAGCACTTGCGGCACACCTTGCAGCGATGCTTCGACGACGCCAGCGGCAGCGGCGGCAACAACCGATCTCCTTCCATCTCCCGGGCACTGACCAAGATCAAGAAAAGACAACATATGAGCTCAAATGGGTTCAAGAAACCCCCTTAGATCCCTGAGGCCTCTCCATCACCGAGCTCAAGATCTGATTGGTGGTTCCTCTTCCTCTCGTAGCAGCTTCAGGATGTGTTGGCTTCCGGTGAGGGAGAAAAGAGAGAGGCGAGTGGCGGTTGCTTCTTTAGAGCCTTCTCACCTTTGCGGAGAGGAGGAGAATCCATGCACGGGAGCAAAATGAGAGAGAGAGAGCAGAGTAATCATCAGATGGCGATGATGTCGACAACCGGGAGTGGATGTGCTCAACAGGGAAGGGAGATAAAGGAGTTCACCACCACCACCATTCTTCCCCTGAGACTCTGCTTTCTAATGGACTGCTTACATGTGCACACCTAGTTTGGAATTCTTGATGGCACTTAAGCATGGTTGAAGTTGGAAAAGGTCAAATGTGGGACCTCACCAGGAGAACTCGTGCATGATCCAAGGCAATTCAGTTAATGAAGGGTTCTTCTCCTGGTGAAAAGGTCAACCAAGATCTCAGATGAAGGCATCCTGTGGGTGGGTCTCGAGTGTTGTTCTGGTGGTGCCTCTGTCGACAAGGATTAGATTACTCGCACTGGTTCTGTGCATATTTGAGTAGAGAGAGAGTGTGTGTGTGAAGGAACAGTTGTGTCACATTTCATGGAACTGCTTCAACATGTAATTTTGGTCAGTAAAAGCTTCAAATTTTCTTTATTCTAATGGAAGCTTAAACAGGGCAAAAGGTTCTCAAGTAGTAACATAAACAATATGCTGAATCCTTGAGTCAGAGCACACTGAATCAGGGTAACTATGAGTTTCAAATTGAACACAGTCAAAACACAAAGCAATCAAACAAGTTCCTATGGTTGTATTCACAGTAAAGAAAAAGAAATCAATGTGAGAGACTACAGCCTTGCAAACTCCTCAAAGAGCTTCTAAAAGCTCCTACATGTCTGGAATCCGAACATTGTTCTCACTGCAATATCAATACTACCTTCTCTCAGTTATTGCCAAAGCAAATGACTCTTCATTTCTCTTCAATTATTTGTATAAATATGTGGCACAAGCTAATGCAACTCTCTGCATATTCTATATAGTTATATCAGAGGTATAGAATCAACCATCGAAGGCTTGACATTAATTTGTTTGATACATAACCTTTGTAATACACATGCTTTCTTCCTAAAAAGTCAGTATCAGCACTGGTTAATTATTCGGTTTTAGTCCATCTTAAATCGCAGTTGAAGCAATAACTCGAACCGAATTAACGTCTAATTTATCTCTGCTAAATAAATCCTCTGTGTATGATTCTAGATCAACTATCTTTCTATGAATACATATATAGTTATGCTAACATATTCAAGTCTGACCAACTCTATCCACCCTTGTCTTGCTACATTATGATTATGATCCATGCCTCAGTGGAAGATCACTGCATGATGGGACAGGAGAGATCTATTTTCTTCACTTCAAGTGCAAGAAAAGAAGTAAAGCAAAACTTTCTGGAAGAAAGCTATATCCAACCAGAAGTGTATCAACTGAAACAGCTCAGTTGCTGAGAAAACCCTCTCTGTGTTAGTACAGAGTTTGAGCATGATTTAGTAAAGTTGAAATTAGCAATAAGCATTACAAATAATTGCAAAGAAAGAAATTACAAATGAACAGGATTTCCACTTTCCTCCCTTACAATTGTCACTCCAAGAGTACTGAAACAAAGTGCAAAGTTTGTGCATGTATAACTCTGCAAATACCTACCTAAAAATGCTAAAACATAGCAGAATTATAGGTCCCAAACATGGAGGTGCATGTGTCCCTCTTGTACATCTAATGATGGAGCATGTGTTGCTGAGCAAGATCTCACCAGCAATGCTTGGAAAATACTCAAGAAGAGTCAATGGGGCTTGAATATTTTTGCTTGGGGGCACCATCCTTTTCCTTGTCCATGGTGGATGAGATGGTTTTGGGGAGCAACACCAACTTCCTCTCTACTTTGTTCTTTGCTGAAACTAAAGCATGACATCAAGCATGCTAAGTCTGCTACCAGTTAGGTCTGGCTACTCTTTATCTGTTCACTTGTGTTTTTTCCTCTCTCTCTCTCTCTCTCTCTCTCTCTCTCTCTTTCCTTTTGATTGAGAATAAATGACAATCCAAGCAGTCTTCAGTTAATTTGCCTACAGAAATGTCAAGCTTGCTTTTTGGCATAAAAATGGTGTTCACTGTGTTTGATGCAGAAACTTTTAATGATTCAACATATATACAATGGTAGGACTTAAAAGAGTTATTTGATAAACATTGACTAGGCATTTGACTCAATGTCTAGATGTGATACTCAAACACATGTTTGAACTTAAGAGTCTTAAAAGAAATCAAAAGCTCTTAATTATTTTATGAGACATTAATATTTACTTGCTGGATGAAATTATCTTTTTCTGTCATATTTCCAATTAATGCAAGTCTTCTAGAAATTATTTATCAACTCAATACTCAAATCTTTTCAATAATATGTTCATCAATTTACTATGATTTTTATATCTTGGGTGTCACATAGTTTGTATTACACTAAGATTTCTTGTTCACTAATAAAAAAATATCAAATATATTTGGATTGCATCTGATCCATCATTTATAAATATTCCTTCTTTCATTTTCTTTGTCCCCACTCTCACTTTTCTCATCAAGTAAAATTGTAAAACTAATTGAGTTAAAATTAATCGAATAGTCGATTGGGTTTATACTTACGGGATCATAAGAAACCTAACTTAAATACAAAAATATCATATACATAACACTAGATTTTAAATATAGTAGTAAAGGATAATGTTATCAGAGAAAAATAAAATATTACTTAACGCAAAGCCCAAAATGAAAATAATACAAATTTATTAATTCTACAAAAAATCATTTGTAGAATATACCCAAAAAATTGAAAGCACAAATAATTATTGTTTTTCTCTCTTTTATTAATTCAATAAAACAGAAATATCTTATTTACTTATTTATTGATTGGCTGATAGTGAATAATCCAACGGCTAATAACATGATTTCAAATAATTCAGTTATTTTCGTCTCACTAGTGAAAACTAGCCGTTGAATCGCAACGTTCGAATTCCCACGGCACACGCGCTTCTCCTCTCCCTTTCTTTCTCCCTCTCTCCTCTAAACCTTTCGTCTCCTGCTTCTTCTTCTGCTCCTCCTCCTCCGCCTTCGTTCGGTGATTGAATTCTGAGTGCAAAACCGCAAGAATGGCGACCCCTGCCAAGAGATCCCAAGCCCCGAGACGCCAAACCTCGGAAATACCGAAGCTTTCCGAGAACCTTGATCCCAATCTTCTTTCCACTCCTTGCCGACGATCGACGAAATCTCCTGCAACCAATTCGGTGAGGCCGAAGAAATCAGCATCCCAAACCCCGGTTCGGATTCCGTCATCATCGCCTTCCCCTGCCAAAGACAACAGCTTGGTTGCTCCCAAGAGGAGTTCCGTAACTCCGCTCAAGAGCTTGGACCCCGAGAAGTGTCATCAAGAGGTGGCTCGTCTCAAGGAGAATACGAGTAAAAGCGAACCATTGGCGGTGGAAGATATGGAGGTTACAGATTCGAGAGCGAGGGCGATGAAGCAATTGCTGCTGGAGGAGGCCATGAGCGGTCTACCGGAGTCGGGGGCCGGGCGGGTGACGTACTTGGTGAATGCATTTGAGAGACTACTTTCCATCTCAAAGGAGCCAAAGGGTGAAGATGGAGGAGAAGTCAAAAGAAAGGTGATGAATTGGGCCTTGCCTGGCTTGCATCAGCCACCGAAGGCTAAGGTAAGCGAAAATTCTTGCTCGCCTGTCTTGTGTTCGACAGATTTCCCACATATAGAGGACTCCGAAGGAGATTCTGCCGAGCATTCTTCGGTGAACAAGAAGGACAAAAGGTCAGCGATAGCAGATAAATTCGATGTGAAACAGCCTTATTTTGCTTCGTCTCTGTTATCTAGTGTTGTCTCTAAGCATTTATCTAGTTCTTTCAGATTGAGCAATGGGATCAATGGATCGGACGAAGGGCGAAGAAATAGACGAAATGTATGCAGATATATAATGTTTATCTCGTTATTTTATACTGATTTTTTTCCTCGGTGATATATCTTGGAAGTGAAGCTCTTCTTGTCTGCCATGCTGTTTTTGGTTTTGCGAAAGTAACCATCTGCATATTCCAGAGCACTGGTTTCTCAGGAAGAAGCAGGATCAAGAAGTTCAAAGTGAAAAGCCTGCAACCCTTCAAGTTAAGGACTGAGGTAATATTTAAGTAGTTCAATTTTACTTTAGGAATCCCCTTGCTCAGTTCAACAAATACACATCAGAAGAAAAAGCTAATCATTTGGTGTTCACCTGCCACTTGTTCTACAATCCAAGTCCTATAGGGAATCAAAGAGGATGATCACTACTTCTGGTTCTTGCTTAAGCTGCATTCTGTCTTAATTGTATAGTGAATCCAATAGGGCATCTCCATGTGGAGAGAAACAATTTAGCCAGATCCTGATAGCCATTTTATGAAACATATGGGCATATCATGCCATCTTCTTGATGGTACTCACTGTATGCCAAGCAACTACTACTTACCTGTCCTTATATCATGATCATATGTATGTCCTTTTTGTGTTAGAATCTATCTTAAGCAACTTTTAACAAAATTTTTAGCCTCAGTTTCATGAAGTCATGAATATGGAATTACATAATTGATGAATTAGATCCTCACTGTTGTGAATGAATCATCAGTTTCCCTTTCTTTTTTTTACAGCAAAGAGGAAGGTTCAAGGAAGAGCAATTCATCAAGAAAGTGAACGAAATGCTTTTGGAGGAGGAGAGGAAACGAACACCAATTGCAAAAGGCCTTCCCTGGACTACAGATGAACCTGAGGTGTGCTACTTACAAAGCATATATATTCTGCCATTTTATCTAGCTTGATATTAACAAATATTCCCACTCTACAAAACAAATTTTTCTTTCGTTGTGCAAAATATAATCTTTAACACAGAACCGGAGGGAAAAGTAAATGTAATTCATTATACCAGAGGACTATCACAAGAAAGCTAGTCGTTTTTCCTTCGGTTATGTTTATTACAACTTAGGAAAGCTACATAGATATCTTTGAATTTCACTTTGACAGAAATATCGATAACACATGATATAGTAAAACTTCACAAAAACGAAGATACAATTATTAAATTTGTTTCTTTCCTGAATATATATATATATATATATAGTGAAACGCACCGATGAGAATATTTTGCAAAAGAAGTGTCTGATGTACTAAGACTTGATACCAAGTCGTGGTCTATATTTGATCTGGCACAAACTTGAAAAAACTAAAAATAAAGATTTTACAGTAATCAATCAATATTTTGTTTGTCAAGGCTTTCTGTCAATGGCAATTTTGCAGTCAATCGTTACTGTTCTACTTGATATATGTTAATTTCAATAAATGGAACATATGCCAGAAAATAGTTGCTCATATCCAACATTATATTATTGAGATTCTGTATGACCAACAGAGAAAGCATCACATAGAAGTCCTGGTATATGTCTAAATCTCTTGTGACTAGTCTAGATCTTATTCTTCCGAAGATACATGTTCAGATCAATTAAACTTCATTTTGGAAGTTATCAAAGAAATGTGTTTGTCATTGCAATCAGACCGTGAAGTGGAACCGGTTTGGCGGTTGCTTGCTTTCATTCTGATTGGGATTATATTTTCTTTTTCATCTAGAAACATGCTTGCTTTGAATAAACTGAATATATTTTTGTGGATCAAAACCTGACCCTTTGAAATTCATGTATTAGATTCTGATAAAGCCTCCCATAAAGGAGCGAACAGAACCAATCGAACTTATTCTTCACAGCGATGTACGTGCCGCAGAACGTTCTGAGTTTGATCTTCATGTAAGCTTTCTACAAGCTCATCATCTAAGTTAACTAAATTTTACCTTTTACATCAAAACTTTAATGTGAGTATTTCATTGTTTTCTTGATAGTTCACAGTATACCATCTAATCGACGCTATCTGGGGAACTATTTTGTCAGGTTGCTGAGCGTATGAGCTTTGTTGAGCAAATAAAACTGGATAGAGAAAGGCAGCAAAAGGTACAAAACCTTGATTCACAATAGATGGATTAAAATCTATACATAAAGTACTTAATTTTTTCACCATCATTTGTTGCTACACCTATTCCTTGTCACTGAAAAATGGCTTTTCTGTCTAATTAGCTGGAAGAAGAAGAGGAAATAAGAAGACTCCGAAAAGAGCTTGTGCCGAAAGCTCAGCCCATGCCTTACTTTGATCGTCCCTTCATCCCGAGAAAGTAAGTAGCTCACTCATATTGTTTCATGGTATACAATAAGTTTTTTAGACTCTAAACTAAATCCAGCTACCGATTCTTTTGCCGAACACTAAGCTTTATTTGCATTTAATTCTGACATTCTGTTTCTAATCAACCATTGTTTGCATGACAAAGATCAGCAAAACCCCAGACAGTTCCAAAGGAGCCAAGGTTTCATATTCACCACCTGAAGGAACCATAAGCGTGTGCTGCTTATTATGTTCCTCGGAACACATTTGGTCCATAAAGAATGTGTAGCTTCATTACTTAGTTCTGGTTTTCTTGGACGATCAGTCGACATAGTTTGTCAGAAGATATACCGACAAATGCTCTCCACAGAATATGGAAAATCAAGGAGATGATATCCGATATTTAGAATGTGCAGACTACATGTGATGTGTGTTGGTGATTCATCTGTATAGGAGGCAACACAAGGCTTGAATCTGAGAACAACAAATTGGTGTGGCTTTCCAGTTGCTGTTAGAAGATTAACAACTGATACTTGGTGTGGCCTTCCTTGAGGATTTATTTGTTTGATCTGTGCGATCTATAGAGGGCAACATCATCATTATGCCTGTATGCGGGTACCTTGTGATTATCAATTGTCCATATGAGACCTTTTCCCCTATTTATTTTTTCTTGTGTTACACCAGGATTCCAACTCATGGAAACTGGGCAGATTATTCCTCCTTGGACTGGCTATCCTTCTTATGTGTAATTGAAGCTTTAGTGCAATGATAATTATGTTTAATTGATGAGATACTTGAGGAAGTCTCATCTGCCCTCTTTGCTCACAGTGGTGTCCATGTTATTGCTTATAATGATGACATGATAATGCTTAAGAAGCTTTTACAGATCTAACTCATACAAGGCTCGAGCAAAAGAAGTTGATCATGATCTTAATAAATAAATTCATGAACATTGAAACTATGTCACTGAACCAGCAACATGATGTGATCACCAGTTCTGCTGTCATTCGCTGTAAGAGTCATCATGCAAGTATCGCTGCAAGAGGTGGGTGGCTCATGACACCTTGAGCACCATATGCTCTATCACACTAGCATTTTGGGTCGGAGATTGCAGCTCTTAATGTTGAGTCGATCTGTTGGAGCCGAAACATTTGGCTGTAATCAAATCATTGCAAAAGGTAGTCACAATGTCCGTAATTTTGTACTTTGGCATCACAGCCGAGCGCAGTTATTGGGTGAAAGAATCAACAAAATGGTTCACACCAGCAAAAGGATTGTAAGGAACATTCCACTGAAATAATATGTTCAAAGTAAACCCTACATTTATCTCAAGCAGAAAGATTGTCCAACAGAAGAAATAAATCATGTCAAATGCCCAAACATGTCCAACTTTTGATTAAAACAACTCCGCTACTAAAGCTCTGAGCAAAATCTTTCCGAATTGATGTCATGGAACTAAAAGATCGAGGTTGCACTTAGACACGTCCGGCAACTTGATCAAGATCTCGCTGCCCTTGAGAAGTAATCCTCCTTCCGCTGGAACATCAAAACGAAAAAGTTGAAAGAGCTTACAAGATTTCTCACATTTGTGGTGTTATATCTTATCAACATTGTCTTACTTGAAATGCATTGAAACTACTAGTCTGATCCATTGTCATATATAAAAGTAGTATTGGACATAACACAAATGATACAATGATGGTGAGAAAAAAAGTTAATCATGCTCTAATCCGTCAAGTTTCTGATTTGTGGACCGTCATATCACATATGCACTGTCTACAGGTGCACTGAGATGTCTACAAATTTCCAGTTAGTAATCTGAATCAATCATCTCATATATCCTCATAAAAAATAATAGGAAATCTGAACTGTACAAAAAGATGATGTTAATGTTGCCAAGAGACACTACACTAGGTGTTAATGTTGCCAAGAGACACTACACAGGGTATTGGACTAAAGAACATAAGACATGGGTGAACATACCGGAAGTGCTATTCACAAAGTGAGAACTGTAAGATGCATGAAATTCTTACCCTTTAGGTTCGATTTCAATGATATTCATCCTCTGCAACTGCTGCAAAATGTGGCGAGCAATGGCTCCGCTGCTCTTGCAGAAATGTGGTGGACGACTTCCATTCCTCTTGCGGCCTCCATAAATCTTCTGAAAGCCACCTACTCCAATACCCTGCCTCAAATATATCTTTCTTGCCATCGAAGCTGCAGTAGGGCCAAGACTATATGAGAACTGCTGCAGTTAATAGTCATCCCAGCAAAAACAAAATCTAGAAATGTTGCAAGTACTATTCTGTGTGATATTACCAGCTCTAATGTAGTACCAATCAGGATCATAAGGAGCAAGTTCCTTGAACCTTCCGGTCTTCACAATGTCTGTCCACTCAGGAAGTTCCATCTATTCATAAAATTAGTGCGACAAGTGGAATCAGAATAACATTATATCAAGATCATCCAAAGTGCAAAAAATAAATATCTGTGCTTCTTTCATGTGATATCAAAAACATGCCAGTGCGAGTGACCAATCCATTTGGCTTTAAATTAGTGCCTACAAGACTGTTAATCCTAGAGTTTCTCAAATTCTCAATCCTACTAACCTAATAACCAATGCCAGGGAATTCACTTACAATAACAAATATGACAGCATCTGGCATTTGTGAATTTACCAGTTAACTTTACATCATTTTGTTATTAGATAGTCAATGGCAGATTCCGTTGACTTCAGGTGGACCAAAATGCACCACCGGTAGCTAATGCGAATCTAAAGCATCTCTTACTCTAATACAATAACTTATTTTAAACTGCAAAAAACCAACATGAATCACATTTGAAAAATTATCATATAGAACATGAAAAAGTGGATATCGAGCTGAATTTTACTAATGGGAAAAGGTGGTCATAAAGGAAGTCCAAAAGTGGATGAGGGCTCACACCACATATGGGGAGTTACACAACCAAGAGAGTTTACGCTCAACCAATCACGTAAGGCTAGCACAAGGCTAGTACAAGATGATAAATGACGAAGTCAAAAATTTCTCCACAACAATGAGTAATATACATACACGATAATACCTCTTGCATCTTTCTTGGAAGAAGGAACCTCTAGCGGGAAGTTGGATGATGCAACTTACACTACCAGTGAGACATAACAGGTGGTTACTCTAGATGGCACTTGAGAAAACACTTCACACGCTAGACAATGTATCATTCCTCTTTATTCAGCAACAAGAAACCAAGATAACAAACATATAAGAATCCACTATAAACAAAATCAGCCTATGAATCCCGAAACCTTGATTGCAATTAATATTGTCGGGTGAAGAATAACATTGTTCCGGTGAAAAATTTGACTAAGATAGGAAAAAAGGCAGGTAACCAACTTGAGGCAATATATAAAGATAGCATCAGGTTTCTCTACTTGAGAACATTCCTCATGACGGTTAAAAAGTGACAACTTAGGAATATGATGAAAAGTGCCAATGCAACTCTTAACTGATTCAAATCTGAAGTGAAAAAAAAACGCATATATCTATAAGCCATTTAGGATCAATTGCCAGCACGTAACTAAGAGATCCTCTACTATAAAATAGCATTGCTATCAAGCTCGTCCCAAGAAAGTCTGATGTCTAATGGAACTCGAGACTCCAAGAAACAATATCATCCTTCATGCATCAAAGCCATACACTAAAGTCATTTCAGATCATCTGCATCCACTCAGATCACCTACCTTTGATGAAGTTCTTACATAATCAGCTCAAAAACAAACAGGTATTCAGCACATTAAAAGTAAAAAAGGTTTAATCAACATTCCCAATTAAAACAATCGTGGCTCGCATAACAAGGTGGGCCTTTAAAATCAAGAAGCCAGCACTCCGGAATCACGCTGCTCGATCACGAGAAAAAGCTACGCCATCATCTACCCTTTTGTCGAGGTCAAACTCAACAAATCATGCACCATCGTAGCAACAAATGCCGACTTGTGGATGGAACCCTCACGTAAGGTCCGCCGCATAGAAACCAAAACTAGATGGAGGGACAACAAAGCCTCAAATCTAAACACTACTAACTTTCGGGAGAAAAGATTTCAGAAAAGGAAAAAAAAAACACGACTTTGCGGATGGATTCAGAAAACAAACACAAAAAGAGAAGAGGATTAATCGGACCTTGCCGGATCGCTTGAGGTGGGCGGAGTAGGCCTTGACGAACTCGTGGGGCGAGACGTCCTTAACGGTCTTGGCCACGTCGTTCTCCATGGTGCGCGGTTGCAGTCTCCTCTTCCGCTGCTTCGGGCCTCTTTGCGCTTGCGCCTGCGCGAGAGAGAGGGTCGGCGATCCAAGCAAACTAGGGTTAAGCACGGAGGATGATCCGCCCCTTTTATAGCAGGAAATGGTGTAGTATGTAATTACACAAAATGCCCCGAGTCCGGGCAGGGGCATAAAAGACTAACCACTTTGGCTATTAATTAGTTATTTTTAACATTTTGATTTTTATATTTTTAAAATTTATATTGAGATTTTTATGTTTACGAAAGTAAAACTTATTATTGAAAAGATAATTTTATAAAATTAAAAATCAAGAGAGAAATTTTATTAAAATAATATAATTAAATATTTTACTTTCGTAAATAAAAAAAATTATAATATGATTTTTGAAAGTATAAAAATTGAGATCCTAAAAATAACTAATTACAGGGATGGAATGATATATAATTAACTCAACCTCATGAGACCGGATAAAATATTATAAATTTATGATAAAAATAATATATATATTTTTCAGTATTTTCGATTATTCAATTATACGATGTTGAAACGTACGTAATATCTCCAGCATATTAATTTTGGTATCGACAATTTTTTTTTCTTGCTATCAATATTCTTTTAATACGATCATCATATATTATCATATATCATCCGATGCATGCTCAAATTCCTTTTTGCTTCTTGAAAATTGTGTTAATACATCAACCATGAATAGACCATAAGCTATGTGTTCTTCCATCGGTGTCAGGGATCTGCTTAGCAACATCGATATTCTAGAAATATGATGGTTGGTTTACTTAATGTGGGAATGGCAGGTATATGCTATCCATATCCTCCGATAATTAATTATTATGTTAATGGATGCTACCTGTTATGCTAATTGATATCTATATAAGATAATATGATGGTTGTATTAATTTTCCATTAATACAACCGACCACATTAACACAAATAAAATTATTTATTTTATTTTAACAATATAAAAAAAAATTAATATATATTTTTAAATAAAAAAACCAGGATACTTAATAGGATATGTATTATCCCTTTAGACACTAAAGAGAGATATAAATGGCATTTAATCCTATCACACAACAAACACCTCAATTTCTGGGTAAAACAGCACATCCAGGTCACCTTCCACTCTCTTGAATTCCTAAATTGTACATACAGATGGAAAATAAAAGATGCATCTCTGGTGAACATCCGTCACAAGTGCACAACCACATTGAACAATTAACCGGAAGCAAGATTGTTTCCAGTCCAGAAAGCTGAGAACCCAAGAAAAATGAAGAAAAGGGCAGGTAAAGCAAATGTAATCTGGCAGACTATTAAATGCAATTGTGAAGATGTTTAAACTAAGCTTCGATGCATCAGCACAGCAAATTCCTCCTAGCTTATCCTCATATTTGAACACAATGTCTTCAAACATATAAGGGTAAGTGAACAGTGATCAGTCATGACGAGACAGCATCAAAATATTTTAAGATGCCAACCAAATTAACGATAGGCACGTGGTGCACCAGCAAATGAGTAGCGCGAAGAAACAGGTGCATTTGACATAGCATGCCTGCTTGAGATTGGCCTCTGTGAGATACCAGAATAAGCCCGGTTTGGATCTTCGTATCCTCCTGGTACGTAGCTAGGTTGTGCGGTGATGACTGGCCGTTCCGAGTTGTAGATCCCCTCCATCCTCTCAGCATGTGAAATAATTTCTCCCTCCCTCGCTGTAACAGTGTGGTAGTCCCTCGAGAGCAGTGGATCCCTCGGAATTATCTCAGGAACTAACCTATAAGTGAGACTGGAGACGGAAAAAAAAAAACACTTTAATTGGGTCCCCATAACGAAAAGAATGTAAAGCAATTCCCAGTAACAACCAAGAAACAATATAAATATGAGAGAATAGCCACTTATAATATAGTCATTGGACTCTTGTGACAAAAGCCGAAGAAAAAGAAAGAGCTAGTGGTTGTGAAAAGAACAAGTTCGCAGCTCATAAATTTTGTAATACCAAAACAATTATGAAATTCAGTTGCACCAAATTGATTTTGAGAGCCAAAAGTTTTGGTGCTTCTCATGTACCATCCTCAACTGCAAACATCATATCTTCAGCCCCTACTTTGATTAACCATTCCATCAAATGCAAAAATATCCTCAAGTTCTACTCAAGAAATTCTAGTGTCATATCAAACTGTTAAAAATATGCTTATTTTAGCAACAGAACAGATTAGAAAGCAAGTTATCAATATTACAATACCAAAATAATCAAGAATCACTATGGTTTAAATTGAAGAGGCTAAAGCACGCTAACTAGGAAAAGAATGTCTCCAATACGGGATATATCTACCAAGGACAAAAGCTTCCAAAGCACCTAACACACTTGGAAAAGAGGCATTTGAAGCACAAGGACAAAAGCTTCCGAAGCATCCACTTAGGATGAAAAGTGTCCAACACACTTTAACCAAGCGAAGCATAAGTGGTTAGAAGTGTCTAATTCACTTTAACCAGGCGAAGCATACATGATGTGTCCACTATGAGGACTAGCCGATGCACTTCAATGAGGTGAGCGCCTAAGCCTAGATGCCAGGTGCTTCAGGCGAGCGCCCGATTCATATAAGGCAACCAGGCGCCTAAGTGGTTCAGTTTAAGGGCAGTTAGTTGGTTCGATTGAACCAACTAACACAATTCCTTACCTCAAAAGCTACCCTTCACGCGCGACCCCAACTCCTTGAGCCAACCCTAGCGTGTGTTTTCTCCTGCTACCTCTGCCACTGATGTTTTCTCTCGTTGCCTCCGCCGCCGATGCTTTCTGCCGCGGACGTAGCGAACAGAGTCTTCCTCTATCGCCAACCGAGTCTTTCTCCTGCTGCTGCTGTCCGCTGCCGCTATCCGACTGTTGCCTGCTACTACTGCTGTTGTTCGCTGCTTTCGTCGCTACTGCTGTTGTCGTTCGCAGTGTTGTCGCAGTTGTCTTAAACTAATCATCCACTACTACTGCTTCTCACCGTTGCTTCTCTTCCGACTTTTCACTGTTGATTTCACTCTGTGATATTTTTTATCCCTTTTATTTAAATAATTATATTTATTAATTATATTATATATTTTAATATTTTAAAACGCCTAACGCCTTGGGCATTTTGGGACATTGGCGCCTAGCGCTTTTTAAACATCTTTGGCATATGATGCATCCACCCAAGATAGAAGCATCCATTTAATGCATCCAAACATGCCTTAACCAAGCAAAGCATCTTTGGCATATGATAGAAGCATCCAAATCCCCAAACATGCCTTAAAAAGGTGAATCATCTCTTGTACGTAGTGCGTCAACATACCTTAACTAAGTTATGCATTTCTTGCACGTGATGCATCCACCATGAACAAAAGCATAGAAAAGTCTATCACACTATGCCCTAACCAAGAAAAACATCCATCCATGCCTAATGTTCTAGCCAGGACAAAAGTACCCAAGGCACCCCTTAATCGTCTTTTTGCACAAAAGAACTATTGAAATCCCAACATCTTAGTTGAGACACCGAAATTGGTCAGTGTATTGTTGCACAAGTGATAGGCCTCAAGTTCAAGTCTGCATATGAAATTCATGCACATCATTTGATGTAATAATTAAAAAAAAAATCTAATGCCAACATTGTGCTCTGGCATGAACAAGCCCTTACCCGAAAAGCATGGAGAACAAATGATATGTTAGTTATCCATGACATATCAAGACTCAACACGTGGAGCCCAAGCAACTAAGAAATAATGACATGTCAAAGAGACATGTCACGTCAATATGACATCTAAAGAGAATTTTTCCTTGTTAGTGCATTTAATCTTTTGTAACCAACAATGATTTCATAACCAAGACTATAAACGAGGAACTCTCTAACTACATTCCATAACTCAAACTCTCAAACCTCATTCTAAACTCATAAACCCTCCACAAGCCTTTTTCACCGCACAAACAAATGCTGACTTAAGCGACGGAGGGGACTTTCCATGCACGCAATGCAAATTTTGGACCCGTGATGACCGAACTCTTTTCGAACTTAGGACTCACCTCCAACCATCTCACCCAACAAGTGTCAGGTCGAGCTTCCTAGACAAACTGTCAGTCACACTCCATCCCAGAGTGGCCCTCTCTCAGGTCCAAATGCAAAAAAAAAAAAAAAAAACAAGCTAAATCGAATCAACTTTATCACCTCTGGTTTACTAAAATGTGCACTTCGGATTCCAAAAAAAATTAGAATTATGAGATAATGCCCTTAAACTAAAGAATTCATATCCTCAAGCGTCAAGTTAATTTAATCAAATGTTACAATAACCTTACATAAAACACATTCTATAATAATATCTAATAAGTTACAATAATACCATAACAAAATACTTGATGCAGAAGAATAAGATAGAAAATGATATGACTAACAACTCTAAAGCACATACTCAAAGCATGGTGCTGGTATTAATCACATACCGCTCAGTTCGAACAGGGTTTTCAGGATAGTAAGCTCGCATAGTCTCCGCTTGATATGGATCAACTACGGATGCCTGATAGTATGGACCACTGGCAGACACACCAGGTGGTGGAACCTTTCTAGGTTCTATTGCATAGGAATCACTTACATGGGCTTGACGAATATATCTCAACTCTAGAGGTGTCACGTGTGACATATGATCCGACCTATATTGCTCCTCAGGAGGCAAATGAGGAGATGGGTGATATTGCTCCTCGACGTAAGTAACCGAAGGTGCCTGTTGAGGAGGTGCCTGTTGAGGCATCTGACCTGCCGGACGAAACAATGACAACAACTTGCGAACCTGCGCTTCATATCAAGTAGTAATAAAGTAAAACAAGACAAATAGAGAAACCCAACATTTGATCAAACTACAATGCACTATAGGTGAAACTCCTATATAAAAAGAGCCACGAATAAACAATATTGAAATACCTGTTTTGAGTTAAGCTCTGGACTAAATTTGATCCTTGTGTAGTAATTTTCTTGAATAGCATGTCTAAAGGTAGTCTCCGGTAGTGGTAGGCAATCCATGAAAACCTTGAATTTCACCTATGCACAAGAAAATATATAAATGTGACATGTTCCTCGTTAAATACTAAACTTAAATCTTACTCAATGTGACACTAAACTATAGTAGGTAATATCTTGATCCCTAAAAACTAACCTATATTAGATAAAAAGTTGAGGTTAAGATGATATCCGTCTAAGTTCCTTGATGATGCATATTTAATATATATATATATACATGTACACACACACACACACACACATATATATATATATGATAATCTTGAACACATAAAACATTCATGAAAAGGAAAAAAGTAAAAGTAAATAACAATTAAATATTCAGCCAAACATAAATGGACATTTGTATTTCATCCAAAACTAGCAAATATCTTTAACAATTTAAGCAAGTTGCATCTATTCATACTATCTAGTGATGCATAAACAACTAAAAGTTTTGCCTTGCTTTTCAGTGTGTCAATGTTCTTCTCTAAAGTTCATTCTACAAACTAGATTCAAGTTCCAATTGAAATATGGAAGTACTATAATTCCTCAAGTAGAACCACCAAACTACAGGATAATGTTGTCCATCTAAATGACTATGATGCAATTATGAAGGAAAAATAACAAGCAAAAAAGCTAACTTCCAAAGTCATTCAACCGTCAATAATACGTATTTGGACAAATAATAATGTTTAATTGGCACCTAGGAACAAAAATAAAAGATAATCAACATACAATGCATGGCCTATAACACAAAAAATAAAAAATTCAAAGTTATAAAGACAATAACTGAACTTTTCTCTTTTTTATCCAAGTAAACAAGGGGGAACCTCTTTTATAATGCAATTAAACTTTGGTCACATGCTGGTGATAGTTAAGAACTTTATTCAACAAATGTAAAGTCATTATGAGCATAATTGTCAGCAAAATATCATTATAAAGAAACTATGCTTCCATGAGCTACCAAAATTGTTGATACAAAAAATAAAAGCCAATATAGACGTTGGCATCACCAAAAATGTTAAGGGCACCAATCATCTTCGTGGTCAACCATAACAATAAATCCAACAACAAAGGTCAAAATGAGAAAGATCCTTGAGACAAAAAAAAAAAAGTTTTCAGTTCATTACTACTTTGTAGTCTTTTGGGTGGAACAAAGGCTAATAGTACGAATCTAAGATGCAAATATTCCATTATTCATACATATGCATTGCATATCAAGAGTGGATCACAGAGCACAATCACAAGACTGTCATACCTCGCTCAATAAAATTAGTACAATGAACTGCTTTTCTAAAATACATTATAAATTAGCCGCTATTACTGTTTTCTCTATAACCACTACCACGAAAGCAAAATGGCCTAGGTGGTCAACATTTAGCTTGATCATGGTTTATAATAGGTTAGAACAAGGAATGTCATTTTGGATACTGGATTGGTGCATACCAATCAACACCGGGGTCCTGACACACAGTACATTAGTAAGTGGAGTTCAAAGAGGAAGAAACGATGGAGAAAGAGGAGGAAGAAAAAGGAAAAAAAGGAAGCGATGGAAGAAGAGAAGGAAGAGTACTCACGATTGGCTGCATGCAGTGGGCGGTGGGGAGGTAGGCACTGCCGAAAGGCAATGACAGGGAGGTACGTGGCATCGGACAACAGTGGCAATTCTGTGCTTGCACATCAGGGGCCAGCACGAATTGAGGGAAAACTTAAAAGTTTTTTCCACTTTTTTAATGGTTTAAACCAGACTGCCAACACAGGTATGTACCATCTGATTCATACCGGTCCGAGCAAAACATCATTCCATGGGTTAGAATTATTCAGCAATTAGTTTGGATCATGGTGCACATTAGGTCACCGACTCATATTGCTTACACGTAAGAAAGATTGATCTATCATATTACACATCTATCATATTAAAACAATGGTAAGAGTTAAAAGCTATAAACTTGTTGATTTCTTTTCAACTATTTAGCTCTTTTGCTTGAGACTTAAAAGCTATAAACCAAGGTTTTAAATCTTGACCCAGTAACAACATTGATCCTTGGTTGAATGGGTATGGTACCTATACAATAATTCATCAACATTTGGCATGTGATGGCAATGACTGAATGTTCCAAACCCTTCCAAACACTCTTCGAACTATTATTTATCATATATCGAAGTAAAAATTTCTATACATGTTTAAAAGAATGTACATGATACTCATATCTATACTAATCTGCATCAATCTAACCTAGATCTGCATGATAATAACCAAGAAATACATCAATTTTCATTAGCACTATATGGATCTAAACTACATCTATGTAGTTCTAGGTTAGATTTGGTCGGATCTAACGTAAATCTATGCTATTCTACATGAATGTTGGCTGATCCGCATGGGTCTTTCAGATCTAGGTTGAATCAAATGATGTATAGCTGAAATCTAAGTAGCAGGGATATGCACACACTAAGAAACATGAGTCGTTGACATACCAGCCAGCATACCACGGCTTCACATGCTCAGCTAGGATTTCTTTATTGGGCCCTCCTATTTTAGATAACATATGCCAAGGTAATCAAAAGACTAGCTTGTATGATATCATCATGTCATCAAAGACCTTCTGCTCTCCAACCTAATGTAGGTCTTCCAATTACAATAAGAAATAGCATATCTTTGCAAGCAATGAAAACCAATAATCATAATCTAAGATAGAGTAGAACCAAAAATGTTAATCATACTGTCTTCCAATATAAGCAGACGTCAAGTTTGTTAAAACTGAGAAAAACAACAATATGAAGGCATATCTATAAGCAACATATCCCAGAACATCAATTACCTGAGCCGGGTAAGCTCCTCTGAAGGCACCTCGATCTAGGTCCATCCCACCCTGGCAGGTGGCCTTGTAGACACCATACAGAAGCTTCAGATCGTAATCGTACAAGAACAGTTTTGCGCCTAGTTTAATCTTCTCGACAGCCTCCTTCCTACCCTTGGGGAGCCCAAAGACGTGGTACCGGAAGCACTCGGGCTTCGTCTTGCTGCTGCACATGAAGATGAACCCCGAGCTCTTCTCCTGTACGGCAGGCTCCTTGTGCTTCCCGCCGTCCGCCTCCCTGCTGCTGTTGGCAGCAGAAGTCGCTGCTGCGTCCACCACCGCCGTGGTGGCGTCGCTCACCTTAGGCAGCTCCTCCTTCTTTATCTCCTTCTTCTTGATCTTCTTAAAAGGGGTGAGGGAGGCAGCTCCCTTCTTCTTCGATTTGTTCGGCTTCGGCATCTCGTTGGGGATAAAGAAGGAACCAAGAGCTATGGGAAGAAGAGAAAAACCCGATCGAAGAATCGGCGTCTATCGAGTGGGGAATTGGCGACGGAAACGACGAGAAGAGACAAGCGACTGAAACCCTAATCGGACGGAAGAAGGGGACGCCTTTATCACCTGTGCGCAGGAGGGGATGAGAGGTTTACATAGCAGGGGATGTGGAGGCAGGGGAACGGTTGGGATCTACGGAGAGGAGCGTACGGGCATCGGATGGATGACACGTGTATTATGATAGCCTAGCTGTCCCCCAAGCCATACGTGATCCAAACGTTTTAAAGGGACGATCGGGTGTTATTTATACTCACCGACACATCCACTGCGTCTTATTCTCTGCACCGAAGGGATCACTGGGCTCGTTTTATTGGTCACAGTGAAAGCAAAATTTTGGATTATTATCCTCTTTATAATTAATTATTTTTAACAGCCTGATTATTATATTTTTAAAAAAATTATATTAAAATATTTATATTTAACATCGTTATTTTAATAAAATTTGTCTGTCGATCTTAATTTCTAATTTTAATATTTTATTTTCGTAAGTGTAAGGATCATAATATAATTATTGAAAGTGTCGGGATCAAAATATTAAAGATAGCTAATTATATAAAATAATTTATAATTAATCTCAAATTTTTGATATGAAATGATAAGTAATTGTTTTAAATAAATACAAATGCAACTCCTAAAATTTGTCAAATACCCATAGGAAATACATGAAATCCGATATCAAAATCAAACTACCCAAATTTATATTTTTGAATTTCAAAAACAAAACCAATTGTAATAAAAAATTGTATTAATTGATATATATATATATATGTATGTATGTATGTATGTATACATACATCAGCCGTCTATATGATATGTTTATGTGTGTTTTTGAAATGTTTTATATTTTTTAATATTAATTGTTCCATATATATTATTTTTATATCTATATTAGGTTATACTCTTTTATTCTGAAATCCTTTGTTTATATTTACATTTTTATTTTTTTACATTCTTGATTTTTTTTTAATCTATAGATTGTTATATATTATATTATATTATTATTTATCTTTGAATGATAACATTTGATATTTAGTATTCGAAAATGATCCAACAAGTTCATTCTAGTTTAATCATACTTTAAAATTAGATAAAATTTATAATGAATATATAAGGATACGAAGAGTATATTATTGTTAACTTAAACTTATTGCTCGATCCAACTTTTACGGAAGGAAGTCTTAACAATTTACGAACTAGTCATGACGTTAGCGTTTTTATTTACGAATCCTTTTGTTTACTCCTTATAAGTAAAATAAATAGAAAAATATACCTTACATGCTTTCTTTCTTTCTTATTTTATTAACTTGAACATAAAATTACCTTTGCTTATTATATTATTGAAAAATATGTTTTCTTATCTTATTGAAAACTTCTTGAAAATTTCAAAAAATAAACAATTTCAAACAAATTCAATTACTATTTTTTTCTCTATTGTCATTAAATAAAGTGGAAATGAGATTAATAAAAAAAATGAGATTTATTCTTTATTTTAGTAATAAATCTAAGTGTAGTGTTGGATGTTTTATGAAATCTTAGTATCAAGCTTGGTGTATTGATGAAATCATGGTATAATACTTGGTGTATTGGTTTCTCTAGCAAATGGAGTGTGTATTTCTTTAAGCCCTTTCTTTATATTGTAGTAGTAGCATGGAAAAGGTGTAAATTACTTCTTTACAAATGGAATAAGAATCTCATATGTTAGAACCATAGCATTTTGTGACTTATGATAAATATACTTTCATTCTCTATCAACCAATAATGTGAGACCATTAATAGGGTTAAGGCTTAATTGTTTAAAGTCCAAGTAAAACATGGTACTCTTTATACATTTATTTTAAAAATAATAGGTAATTTCTTATATTTGATATACAATACTTTCATCGAAAAATAAAATTAAATCATTTATTAGAAAATTAGCATATTATCCTTTTTTTTAATCTAATATCGAAATGACGACCTATCTATACTATTAAAATAGAGTCATTATTGGACTCGATGAATTCAACAAAGCAAAATATCAGCATTATTATTCTTAATATTTTTTTAAAATAGAAAAATATAGATTTATAAAAATAAAAATGATAAAGGAAAGATCAATAAAATTAATCTATAATTAAGGAAACAATTTTGTTGATAATTCTATATTCATGTCTAATCTAGTCAACATGGTATTTATCAGTTTTGATATCTTTGAATACAAACAGATAAGAGCTAAATGAAAACAGATTCATTATATGAAAAAATATATATTAAAAAAATATTTATATCATAAATAAAATAAATAATTAAGCGTGAGAGCGAAATGAATCGAAAGATTCTTATTTGGTTTGGTAAAAGATAATGATATTTAACTCTTCATGTTTCTTAAAGTTTTTGGAAAGGAATTTTAGTGTCGATTTGAGTTATAATGTTGCTATACAAACTGTGAATAAATGAAGATAATAACATATCTAAAATTTTGCCTGCTCAAAATTAGGGTTTTATTTTGGCACAAAATATATGGAGATTAACAATCCATTACGTGCAATAATAATAATAATAATAATCCATTACGTGAAAAACATACGTCGTATGTTACGGAGTTCGATATCCAGAGGCTAACAATGGTACCATACGATCACGTGAGACGCGAACGCGTAAATCTAACGCGTGACGGAAGCAAAAAGCGACCCACGAGAAGGGTGAAGAGAGAGACGCACGAGCGAATTCGCATCGCTGCTTCGAAGAACGAACGGGAGTCAGGAGGATCGATCGATCGATCGGCCAAGGGCAGATTGAGAGGGAACAAAGGAGTGGTGATTCGGAGGGGAGAGAGATGGTGGACGAGACGAGGAACCAGATGATGCAGAACCTCTTCGGCGATCAGTCGGAGGAGGAGGAGGAGGAAGAGGAGGAGGTCGACTCCGAGCACCACCACCACGCCGTCGCCGCCGCCAACCATTCTGATTACCAATCGGTATCACTCTATATCAATTAACCCCCCAAAAGAACAAGGAGCTGGATGTTTCTATTAAATCGGGTTATATTCTTCGACTCTTTTGCGTTGCCCTATTTGTTGTTGTTTCGGAGTTCATGCTGGCATAATTTTTTGTCAGAATTTAGAGTGTGAACCCGATGTATAATCGTCAAAGGTGTCTTCTTGATCTTCTTTGTCGTGGTAAAGGAATTACGGCTATTAATGCGAGGTGATATTTCTGATATTTGTTTCTGACATGTTGGATTGTTGAAGAAATTTGTTTCTGACATATTGATAAAGTGATGGTTTCTATGGTCTTTATAAGATTGATATCTTCTATTTTATTCTGGATTCTTTTGGTTTTGAAAGAAGATATAAAGAACAATTGGGTGAATGTCTTTGTACGATGGAACTTTTCTTTATGATTAAACAGCGACTTGATATCAAGAATTAAAAATTGATAAAAAAAATGTATGGTCTTTGTAAGATTGATATCTTCTATTTTATTCTGGATTCTTTTGGTTTTGAAAGAAGATATAAAGAACAATTGGGTGAATGTCTTCGTACGGTGGAACTTTTCTTTATGATTAAACAGTCACTTGATATCAAGAATCAAAATTTGATAAAAAAGAATGTCAGTGCTAGCTATTAATAATGACTACTTGCTCTTTTGTTTGCTCTACACATGGTGTATTGGATGCTTTCTCGAAATATCCATTTCTCTTTAATAACCAAGTATTTAATCATTCTCATAGATATTAAAATAGAGATGGATACTTTGAGATATCATCCAATATGTCATGTCCGGGAAGTATCCCATGTATACTCTGTCCATTATGGATGCCACAATTTGTTTAAATTATCCATGTTTCAGGTCTAAGTATGACTTGCACAAGTATGCATAAGAATTTGTGTTTTTATGGTTAAACAAAATCTGCTGTCTATTTTATGTACCTATGCTTATCTGTGTCTGCATAAAAGAATTTATGCTAATGTGGTAGCATACATGACATTCATGGACAGTTACTTGCAAATTCTCTATTCATGGAAATAAATGTGGTAGCATACATGACATTCATGGACAGTTCATGACCCTCTGATATGTACCTCTTTGTGGAATAAATGGAAATATACACTCAGCTTTCTTTATGTAGCATACTAGCATGTCTTCTTTGTTGAACTATATATTAGTAAAAGGTGCACGGTAGCTTAAGATGATGACCATATAAAAATTAAGCAGTGGCCTCAGATGGTAATTATTCAAGGGTGTGTCCGGCAAACATCTTGTTGAGATAACCATAATGTAGTGTGCTGTACGCTCTGCAGACTTTACTAATCAACCATTGGACCTGGATTGAGTTTTAGGTATCATAATTGCAACCAAATTGAAGCTGTTATACAGTGATGTCATTTTATGACCTTTGTTTTGTTTACCGTTATAGTTAATTTTTTTACTTAAGAATCTTGCTGGGTAAATCAAGAATTTTCTCATAAACTTCTTCTTTCTTCATTTTAGGATGAAGGGGAAGGTGAGGCTGAGGATGATGATGGTGAAGGTGAAGGTGAAGGTGAAATTGAGGGGCAAGAGGAGGTTGAAGTTGAAAGTGAAGCTGAAGCATATAATGTTGATCTTGAGCAGGGAGAGAGTGAGGGGGAAAGGGTTCAGAGTTCTCCAGAAAGAGAAGTCAGTGACCCGAAGATGGAAAGTGAACCAAAAGATGCTGAAAGTGAAGAGGAAGGCTATGGACAAAGGGTAGTGACTAGCAGGAGAAGAGAAGTGGTGGCCAGTGAGTCTGAAGGTGATCGTGAAGATGAAGAGATGGACTCTGATCAACACAGGCAACCCAGGTGAAATGTCAATGAGTCACATGTTTGTCCACTCAATTAGATGTGCTTATGGTTTTTCACTTCTATGACTATATCCAAGTTCTTAGTCAACAAATGACACGCTTGTTGAAGTAACTCCTATTTTTATAATTCTGTTTGAACAAAAATCTCCACCAGATTTCTGAAGTACATGTTTATTTCTAGTTTTTAACTTGATTTTGTTGAATGCATGACTTGGCAAACAAGATTTGATAATATCTGAAGGGTAACTATGACTTTTTTTAGTTCATTCTGAATGCTTTGTTGCTTGACATTTAAGGCAATCACTTGGTAGGTTTCTGAGCCAAGTATCTAAAGTGGATCCTATGTGCCTGATCTCACAGGAACTAGTGCTAACTGTTGCTCGGGGCCTCCGCTTCGAGGTGTTACAGTTGAATTACAAGGAAAGAGTCTCACGATTGTATTCAATTTTGCAGTAGAAGGGGAAATCATACTTGTTTATACATCATGTGCTCTATTCCAGTTTACTTTTGTTCTTTAGTGTTGATTAGCTTGTTTTCTATGCATCACCCTGTTTTCAACTTTTCTTTTGCTTGTGCTAATAATTTCTTGTGGACCTATGGCAGGTTAATGAGTGAGCAAAAGGACCATGAAGTTGTTCGTAATGTATTTGGCGATTCTGATGAGGATGAACCAGCTGAATATGGTGGTCGAGATGAAATTGAGCAAGAATTACATGTGTGACTGCTAAACTCATTGCTATTTGCTTTTTATTCTGAAAAAGAAAATGCTTTTTTTGATGTTGTCATATTTGATTGATTGAAATTGGTTTTCTAGAGTCCCCTAGTACATTGTTAAGATTTCTGTGTTTTAATGTAATTATATATGTAATTTTTATGTTCTTCATATTACATCTTATCAAATATCCGTGAATGATTGTACGTCTTTATGGAAGCTAATGCATGTACATCTATTTTGGTGCATGAGCTGCTTCACATGAAATTTTTTAAAATATATAGTTACTTGTTTTGGTTTATTTTTGTTCTTTATTGTCAAAGAGATTCCATATGTATACAGATTTTTCGTTTTTCTTTGTGCCAGAGATCTCCTATGGAGGAAGAAACAAACTATGAGAGAGAGATAAGACCAGAAGATGTAGTCCCTGATGATGATATGCAGTATGCTTCAGAGGATGATAATTTTGAAGAGAAACCTAAAGATAAACCAGTTGGCCCACCACTGGATTTGGAGTTTTCATCACAAGAACCACCAGGGCGACCTGATAAGGTGAGTTCCTTCTTCCCATTTTTTCAGAATATTGGTTTCAATTTTTGCTAAATGCCTCCTAAGATTGTACAGCATATTATATGCAATAGCTCTGGAATACAGGGGAAAAAAATACTGGTTAACTAAATTGATTATGATCGATCCTTCTGTACTTACTCAGACCTTTAGTCTCTTGTTCCTGTGTCTGTACTAGAGTTTGTGGTCAAAAAGCATCTCTGTAATTTACTCATTAGCCGTGTCATTTATGGAACTTTGCTTGTCTCATTGTCTATGTTAATTCGTGAGAACTATTTCACTTTATTCTTCGCAAAAATAACACTTGTTGATGTATTGTCTTCACAGCCCTGCATTGTCAACTTATACACTTCTTAAGAAATCGACAGTTAAAGCCAGTAACTTATCTTACCTTATGGAGTTGTTGGCTAAACGGAAGTTACTAGTATGTCTTTCTTTAATAGAGCCACATGTATTTATCTAAATAAAAAATATTTTTGTTGTTATGCCAATTGTGCATGACCGGTTTGTGTACACTTCTCTAGTTTTGTAAATCTTTTTGCATTAACCTCATGTCTTTTCTAAGGTAATACTTTTCTTTTCAGATGAACGCTATTAAAGTCTCTAACATCATGGGTATTGAACCAAAACCCTTTGATCCTAAGGCATATGTAGAAGAAGATGTTTATGTGACAGATGAATCTGGTGCAAAGAAGCGGATTCGCCTAGAGGACAATATTGTGCGCTGGAGAAGAGTCAAGAATCGTGATGGCACAGTCTCTGTAAGTAATGATTTTAGTCCTAATCCATAATATCAAATCTGGAAAACTCTTAATCATTGCCTTTTAACTTTTCAGTATGAAATTAACTGGGTATACTATAAGTAATGAATTTTGTATTGCAGTATGAAAGCAATGCACGGTTTGTGAGATGGAATGATGGAAGCCTACAATTATTAATTGGGAATGAGGTTCTTGATATATCGGTGCATGATGCACATCAGGACCAGAGCCACCTATTTCTTAGGCATGGAAAGGTGTAGAATCTGCAGATAGTTGTTTGTATTAAGCTTCTCATTAAGATCTAAATACTGGTCCAATACTGGTTTTAGTGATTGCTAGACCAGTTTAGGGTCATTTCATATGCACCTATGATTTAGGTTTTTATTTTTTTCAATTCTTAACAACAAATCTTTAAGCTAGTTAAATCATATATGAGTAATGCAGGGAATTCTGCAATCTCAAGGGAGGCTTTTACAAAAGATGAAGTTTATGCCATCTTCATTATCTTCAAAGTCCCATCGTTTGTTGACTGCTCTTGTTGATTCACGTCATAAGAAGGTTTATAAGGTGAAGAACTGTATTACAGAGATCGATCCAGAGAAAGAAAAGGAACAAAAAGAACGGGTAAAGAACTCAGCATCCATATATTTTATTTGTTAATAAAATTAATCTTTTTTATACTTATATTGCTTTTAACTGATCCTGAGTAGATGAACTGAAGCTGTTACCTTCTAGTATGTAAAAGTACTCTTAGAATGACTTGATTAGTTACATTAATAACTAATGCACAATTTACAGCTGGATATATCTTATCTTCTTTTGCCCTCCTCCTAGACTTGTGATCCCATTATGATAAATAAAATAATTGCAGGTTGAAGGCCAAACTATTAGAGCCAATGAACTTCTTCACAGGAAAAGGGAAAAAGTGAACCGCAAGTATGCACAACCCGTCCATAGAGGGCGGCAGCAACTTTCTCCAGGGTTTTTGGAGGATGCACTTGATGAGGTCTGTGTTCCATTACAAAAATTATTTAGCTTACTTGGAAAGCCAATTTATATATGACAACACATCAACATTAACAACACTATTGGAAGTTATATTGAAGGTGCTTTTGCAAAAGTATTTCCTAATTAGGCGAGTTGGTTATTTTGTTTCATTTGCTTGATTATATTATTGATATACTATCTTGTTATAAGTTCTGCTTCAATAATTAATTCCTTCTCAATTTTCAAATGCTCGAACCTCGAAAGGATTTGTACCTAGACACTGTTTTGTGAGGATTGTTGAATAAAATGCATTATCTCTTGATTGTTTAGTTGGTAAATGTGCTGTGTTATCTTTGATTTTTAAGCTGGTGTCTATTTATTGAAGCTTTTTGTCATGTTAGACATGGATCTACGATTCATCAGTAGTTGCTGCTTGTGTGCGCTTGTCTTTTGCTCTCGGAGCTTGTGTTGTGGCCTTTGCTGGTGTTGCTAGATAGATATTAGGTGGTTATGGATTTGTCATGGTTTTGCTCATTGGCTTTGGTAAATTATGAATCACTTGGGGTCAGTTTTTGGTGTTATTTGATATTTACTTCTTTTAATAGAAGTAAGAAAATGTTGAATTTGAGAACCATTGGAGAAATTGTTTACAAATATCTTCATTTCTATTTTTGTACTTTACAATTACTTATGTACTTTATAATTTCCAAAAGTAGCAACTCTTACCCATCTTTGGGAACAAGTCTGGCTCCTTTGGGCCTTTATGACTGACCAATGATCCTGACATGATGACTTTGATCTTTCAATCTTCTAGCTGGTGACATGCCACTAAATTTGTAAGTATGGGAAACTAAAATGAATTGGTTACAGCTTTTCTTCTCAATTTTGAAACATCAAAAGCGAAAGTGATAACAAATTGGTTCTTAGTTATGTTAGCAGTCATTTGTTTCATGGTTTATATACAATTTGGTTGGTTGAATCTTGATTACGTGTTATCATTTACTGCAATAAACAGTAGTTTTATGCTTAACATTTCTTGACTGCAGGAAGATGAGGCAGATGACTATTACAGTTCTCATCGGACTTCGGCTCATAGTCATTTTGAGGAAGATTTGGAGGCAGAAGCAAGGGCTGAGAGACGCATAATCAACGCTAAGAAGGTTAGTCCAATCAAAGTTTCAAAATCTGGTTCAATACTAGTATTGACAACATGTTGAACTTGTACCGCACAGAGATACCAAGTGGTATCCCAAGCTGTATCTCCCAATGTCACTGAAATGAAGTTGATACCAGTTGGTGTTGTTGTTTGGTGGATTATTGGAACTGGGTCCAATTGTTTTCTTTAAACCATGAATCCAGTAATGATTTTATGGTTAAGTATATTTATCATTTTGTTTCTCTTTATCCTGATGTTTCCAACAAAATATATTGTTCATCAGTCAAATGTACATATGAATGCCCAACGAAAGCCATCAGTGTCTGCTGCTCGTCAATCAAGGCGCCCGCTTGATGAATATTCAGAGAGTGAAAGGGAGGAATCTGAATATGAAAGTGATGGTGCGGAGGTTGATCGGTCTCCACCGCATGCAAGAGATGAGCCAGACCACGAAGATGAATATGAAGAAGAGGCAGATGAAGAAGCTGCTGATGCAGTCTCTCCATCGGAAGGAGATGAAGATGAGGTAAGATATATCTGAATAAATTATATAGCAATCTCTCAATCTCTCTGTTGGAAGAATATGAAGAAACTTTCTGTTTTTATAACAATCAATACTCACAAAGGATGGACGTGGTTGCTTGTTAGCTGGTAACTCAATTCAATTGAAAATTTTTAATTGCTTGATCACACCATTAAATATATCAAATTTGCATGCTTATAGTCTTGTAATGATGATCGCTTCTAGAATATAAATAAGCTAATAAAAAACATGATATTTTCTCTGTGCAAAGTCATAATAAACTAAAAGTGATTGTTTAGAGATGATGACTCTTAGAACAAGATTGGTGTGGGATCGGGATCAGGTCAAATGTCATTAGAATAGTTGATAACTGGAAAAGTCTTATCAGATGCGACAGCTAAGAAATTAAAGTTGTGTATGTATATCACATAAGTTTTCTTAAAAGATGTGGAGCTTACATTGGCAAGTCTGTTTGATGCTCTTTTTAAAATGCCACAAATTTCCTAGCAAAACAATGAGTTGTTGGCTTTTATTTATTTGTTAAGTTTATTCTATTAAAGAAGTGGTAGATCAGAAGGTGTCAGTTAGCTTAGCTGGTAAAGACCTTGGTAGTTTATTGCAAGATCCTGAGCTTGAATCCAGCCTTCACCATTTACCCTTTGCAGAAAGAAAAAAGGGGAAGTGGTAGATCAGGACAAGTAGATTAACTGAAAAAATTCTAGTTGTGAGGATGATATGGTTTTAACTTTTAACTAGTATCTTGGGTGGATCTTTGAAGTTCAATTAAAAAAAATTGTGTTGACATTGATTTAGCTCTTAAAATTTGATAAAGAAAACAAATAAAGTTGACTCAAGACACATGAGCTTCTTCCCAAGTTTGCAATATTGGTAGTTTTTAATGCATGCACCAAATCCCTATAGATATCAGCCAAGGCTAGATTGGTATATATCAGTCAGAATCAGCTCGAATAGATTGAATTCAATTGGAAGTGGTTGATTGTGGTCCATTCTGGCCAATTTGATAGCCTTGAAATAAGAAAAGGAAGAGGGGAAGAGGAGCAAGAGTATGGGAAGGAAAAGAGGGAAGATTACTGTTATCATGGTTCCATTGCCGGGAAGGTCAGAGGGATAAGGAGAGGAAAAAAGTTACCTAGACCTGTGAAGGAAAAAGGGATGCCATCAAATAGAAGGGAGATGCCATGAAAATTTTTTATTGATCCAAAATTCATGGTCATTCTTGTAAATTTTTTTGTTTGCCTTTACATTATACATCATCCACATTTTAGTTCCAAGGGCACTGGGGTCACATTTAGGGCCATTACTATCCTAAAAGCTACATGTGGATAAGTTTTGCATCTCCTTAATGGCATATGTGCACAGTGTACTAGTTCTTTATTACATCTTTGTGTAATATATTTAAATAAATATTTTGTACTAAATATATCATAGTTATATTTTGATAAATTATTCTTTGCTATTTTTCATTGTAACTTATATATAATTTTATATATTTTATATTCTGTTTTCATTTTTTTTGAAAGTTAGATATCTTATTCAATATGAAGGTAAAAGAATTTTTGGTATATTTTTATTTTCCCAAATTATATATTGCATGACCTATGTTTGTTATTCCTGATTTTTATAACATTTGGTTCTCTAGATTATTATCTCAACAGATCATTATGGAACCCTTCCTACCAATTCTGAGCATATCACCCCTAGCCGATTGCAAACCAGATTTGTGAACTGTATTCTTAATAACTGCTGTTGCTATTTGCACAAAATAATAGTTGGACTGGTTTTTGCATGAGAACTGGTTTGATTTACATTCACAAAGTGCTTCGGTATTTTGACACCTTGTAGTTAGAGGCACAAAACTTTGTCCAGGATTGAGTTTTCATTGTACGGTTTAGAAATATTTGTGTTGATTTAACTTTGTGATGCCATAACCTAGTTTAAGCGAACTTGAATTGAGATGTCGGACTGGTGCCTGAGATGACGATATGGCTAAGTGGTGCAGAGATGTACTTCCTCTGAACAAGTAAAACTGGACTATATCTAAGTTTGAATAAACTTAGATATTGTCCAGTTTTAATTGACTGATACTATCTGCTGTTTCCTATATTCTGAAACTTATGCTGGTCTCTTTACCTGCTTTAGGAGCCAAGGGGCAAGACGAAGGAAACCGGAAGCAGCTCTCTGAAACGCAAGGAGATCGACTCTGACGAGGAATCTCCTCCCAGAAAGACAACAGTTCATCGGAGAAAGGCAGTTGTGTTTGATAGCGACGAAGACTAACCTTTCTGTGACTGGTGGTGCCTCTCGGATCTTTTTCCTAGGAAAAAGACATGCTAGCATAAGTGCACATTCATGCGACAAAGTTGCGCCAGGATGATTTTGGCTCAGAAGAGAGATTGCATGGAGGCAGCTTTACCACTTACAGTATCTACACTGACACACAAAAGAATCTTCACAAACTTGCATATTTTTCCAGTATATGATGCTTGTAAGACTTTTGAGTTCATTTCTGATACTACCTAATGCATTATTCTTGTCACGTTTCAATGGCAGGAATTCTTGGAGACAAATTGATGCAGGTTCTTTCTTTTCTTGTTGCAGTTAGAACATTCCCTATTGTCAACATATACATCGTGTTCAAACTATCACAATTTCTTTTTCTTAGCTGAATTCTGCATGGTATTGATATTTATATGTGTATATAATGGAAGTGTCGGCCCATCGGTGTAGGGTACCGGTCGGCTTAACGCGCGAACCGGTCGGCAATTAACATGGGTGAGCGAACCGGCCTAAACCAATAGGTCAACGTGTCGTGCGTTTTCTGCACCTGCGTGATTTGCCCTGCGAGTGTACCTGCTTTGTCATTGGCAAGAATAGCAAATCTATGGGTTTTATGCGGGTCCCGCTTGTTTCACTCTTCATGTCACCAAGAAATAGCCATCCGGGTAGGCGGGACCGGCGTGACTTGGCCGTGTAAGAAGTTTCAGCTCTTCGTGATCGACCCTTCTGCGTTCATCGAGAGTGCATAAAGGTCATCGGTTCGCAGAGGAAAGCGGAATTAGGGTTTCGGGAATTCCCCCTTCGAGCTCCCAATTCTCCCGTTTCGTTGTGCTCCCATCTCGACTTGGATCGGGTTGGGTTCGAGGGTAGTCCTCGGCGCCGATGATCTCTGCCTCGGATCCGCTGAGATGAGACCGTTAGAGGACCTCCTCACCGCGGTCTCCCTCGCGGCCGCGCCGGCGGGGACGGAAGCGGAGACGGTTGTGCTTCCGGGACCCGCAGACGGGAGCGCGTCGGTCTCCCCGTCGTGGCTCGTGGGTTGCCATGGGCTCCTGTACAATCTCGCATTGATCGTCCCCTCGGTGATCTTTGTCGCCTACCTCGCGTCTCTGGCGCGGAAGAGCTTCGCCAAGCTCACGAATGGCTACTCTTATGTCATGATTGCCTATTACGCCCTCCTCTGGCTCATCAGCGTTCTCAATCTTCTATGGTGCCTTGTCCAGGTACGGCATTTTAGCTCTTCTTTAGTTCTCCGGATATTTTAAGTGGTAATTGAGTCGCCTGTGGTAAAAACTTGTTTCAATTGTTTATGAATATTGATGGTTCAGTAATTGCTCTTTGGGTCTCGCATGCACTCATAGAAGATTGGCTATTACAAGTTACCCTAGTGCATGTGTTCGATGTACTCAAACTTAGGTGGGTGTTGTCCTCAACATGTTTCAATATCAGGTAAAAAAATGCAGGAGACACCACTTTTATCCATTGATGACAACTCAACCTACAATCTGGAGAATATCATAGCTTAGTATCAACTATTGTTTGTTTCCTGGTACCCTTCTGCGTACGTTGATTCTTATGAAGTTTGTAATTAGTTTTTATTTGTATTGAATATTAGATAGATTACTATCTATTCCCTGATAAATAACTTGAATCATATCACTCACATGATTCTATAGTGTCATAGGTTCATCAAAGGCAGGGACTTCGGCGTTGGGCCTGTAAAAACTTCTTGCTTACTGCAATCTTGTTTTGCTTATTCACAATTTTGCATGCATAAGGAGTAAAATGGAGGATAGTTGCTGGTTTCTGGGTTTTGTCAAACATTGGCATGCAAGCAAACTTCTAATGGAAATTAATATCATAGATTACCAATTCTGATGACAGATAGATGCTGATCATGAACTATAACAATAGTCACTGCTGTAAATGGACATTAGGAATCATTGTGGGACAACAAATGTCCCTATTATTTATTGGGAAACAAGTAAAACTAAAAGCAAGGTGTGAAACCATGTGCTGTAGAAGTACATTAAATGTTTGGAACCATTACATGTTTAGTATGTTTAAAGGGAAATTACTTGCAGGAAGCTGATTAATGCAGTGATTTATGATTTTTGAACCCTTACTCATAGCAAGCCAATCAAGTAATGTGAGTCTATCTCAATGTTCTCTCACCTGTTTATTTGGATGCAGGCATGGCAATGTTCGCCTGAGAAAGAATTATCTTGGAATATGTTGTCATTGTTCACAGAATCTGGGATGTTATTTTTAGAAGTTAGCTTGTTGGCCTTTCTACTTCAAGGAAATCATGCAGGTGGATTGGACGTTTTAACACGTACATTTGTAATATCTGCAGTAATTGTTGCTGCTGATACATTATTGAAGGTAACTAATGATGCTAAACGTTTGTTAATTACTTTAGCAATTAATGTTTTAGACAGAGTTGCTTCTCCAGTTCCTTTATTCTGCTTCTGTTAATGGCCATCCTTGTTGGTATGTGATTGGTAAAAGTTACTTTGTCTTGTTTATGAGAATGTGAATTGAGAGGAACTTAAAGTCATGGTATGTGAATTGTGATAGTTTTAGTGAAGAGACCCATAATAGATAAAATAGCCATTACTGTGAGTAAATTGACATACAATATGTCAGAATTCAAGAACATCCCTAGTTGTATGATCGGAAGAGAGGTTTTTAATCTTATGACAATTAGGAGAGGAGCACCATTAACCGACTAACAATGGTATTTATGAGGATGCCGGGTGAATATGCCCAAGGGGAGGCTAGATCATATCTGAACAGCAGAGGTTGCTGAGCGTGATTCACAACAGTAAAGAGAGAAAACACTATCTATCACTGGTAACAGTCTAGGGGTGTTCAAATTGAACAGGGAAATCGAACCAAACTGAAACCAAAGCTAAACCTAACCGGTTCAAAATCAGTGAACCGGTTCACCAATGGTTCGGTTTTGAAGGCTATAACAGTTTTGGTTTGGGGGTACCCTTTTTTGGCTCAATTAATCGGTTCGAGTAAAAGATATCAATCCGGTTGAGTTCACTACCCTAAGCCCTTAATTGGTTCAAACTGATTAATCAAACCGACCCAAATGCCCAATTTTACAAATAACGTGAGCTCAATTTCACAAATATTGTAGTGTTGCCCAATTTGACTCAGATTCCGGTTTGGTTCAATTGAATTGAACCAGTTCATTCGAAAAAATATATATTTTTTTTAAATTACTTGAAATTATAAATTGATTAGCCGAACCGGATTAATCGGTTTTGAATTAGTTCAGTTAGGTAGATCCCGATCAATTCTGGTTCACATTATCTTACTGTAACCAAACCTAATAAAAAAAAATGGTTCGGTTCAGTTTGGCTCTTAACGATTCGGTTCGAACCAGTTTGAACACCCCTAGGTAACACTATAAGAAATGCTGATTATAGTAGTAGTTGTGAGAGAGATGAAAGAAGTATGAATGGTAGAAATAAGATAAACTGAATGGAACGAGATACGGTTAAAAATAAATTACGAAGAACAAATACAGACATAAGACAATCAAAATACACTATGGATATGCCAACGAGGGAAATCTTAAACAGTAGAACATGACTCAGTAGGAAATAGCAATTATCAAATGTGTTTTCAATATGCTGCTGTAATCTTATATATGAAATGAAGATGCACTTTGTACAATTAGATATTCCATGCTCAACAGAACACATTACATTCACAAAGTTACTTCAAACTTGTGCATAGAACATCAAGGAGATTCTTAATGATCATAACAAAGTTAATGTATTTAATATGTCTAGGAATATGTTGATGGTGATGGTATACTTCTCCCAGCTCCTCCCCCTTCCTCTATCTAGGTAGATCATTGTTATATCTAGGCAGATTATTGCATCTGATGCTTCTTTTTTATATTCCCAGCTTCACCACTTATTTGATTTTGTGTGCACAGCCTATATATGTACATGTGTATGTAGTGTATTTTTTTGTTGATGTTTTTCTTGTATGTATGTAAAGCATATATGGTTCAGCACATGCATTAATGCTTCTACGATTGACTACTTTGCGTATGAATGTGTATTTCATATGTAACATTTACATATGTTTATGTATGTTCTGCACTTGTGCTTATAAAAATATGTATTTCATGAGTACTTTATATATGCATGTGTTCTTGTGCATGCATCTTCGATAGGTATTTTGTTTTTTGTTGTGGATAGACTGTTATTGTGGCTCTAGCAATAAAATAGCTAACATGAAGTTTCATTTTCTTTTTCAGGCAATCTATATATTTGGTTTCGGGGTTCCATTATTTGCAGACAACAATGAAACAGCACATCAAGCAAGATGGGGTTTGTGGATTGTCCACAAGTTGTTGCTTACTGCAGTCTATGGCTCCATTTTCTTCATGCACCACTCAAAGTGGAGAGAGAGGTTGCCAGGTGATCCTCATTTTGGTGCGACTATTATGTTTAAACGTTGTGTTGTATGTTGTTCTCTTGGAATCTTTTAATTTTTGTCTTTCCTGTTAGCAGCAAGACCAGCATTCTACAATTATGTTTGTGTTATGCTGTTATTAAATACAATGTCCCTGTTTGGTTGTCTGCTTGCGGGAAATGGAGCTGGATTCGGGATCTGGTATCAATTATAGTCTTTTCGATCCTACAGATGTTAGAGGTTTTGCTGCCAAAAGCTAATCCTGCTTCTTGTTGCAGGTTGTCCAATCTTATAACCATATGCTACCACTCTCTCTATCTTCCACTTCTCTATGTGATCTTCCTGGCAGATTTTTTGCAGGTCTGCTTCCCTGTTCCCTTGCCAAAATTTCTCTGGTTTGGCTAGTGTATTTTTTTAAGTTTGATATTCTACAACGACTTGCTGTATGAATTTGTGTACAGGAAGAAGATTTGCGCTTAGAGAACGTGTACTATTCCGAGATGAAAGATGCTGGTTTCTTCGATGACGATTGGGATTAGTATGTCAGTCGGATAGGTTATATCATCATTCTGTCACCTTTGTAAATAAGTGCATCGCAATTGTGTTTAAAAATACAAATTCAGCAACTATATGAGTCTTATTACATATTTGATATTTCAGTACATGTCTTTGTTCTTTTGCTCCTTTTTGATCTTCTAGGACAAGTTGCAGCTTGGAATATAATATTATTTATGTGGTGATGACAGGTCTACTATTCTGTGTCACTTTGCTCGATGCATGTCGTTTTTTCTGTAACATGATATCAAAGAGGAACAGCTGGTGGCAAAATTAAGGTTAAAGAAGAAAAGTGAGTTGTATGAGCGGTATGTTTCGGTTTGACAAAGGATCGATATCAATGTATCTTGTATCAGTATAACTCGGTAGATATGTATTGTATCGATAATTGATCGTTATATCGGTATAATGTAAATCATGATTATTACTGCAAGAGGACATATCAAACAAGTCATATAATTAATTAATTATATGGTGGTATTTGTTGCATGCCCCTCATTCTAGTTGCACTTGGTACCACTGTATGGAGCCAAGCTGGCCATCGATCTCTAGCTCGCATACAGACCTGACGAGGTGAGAAACAGCATCATCAACAGTGTTGAACTCTGCAAGATCCGGTGGCAATGCATTGGCAGGCCAGTTCTCCAGCCAACCCTTCAACCTCAGCCGGAGTTCTTCCTCTGTTACAAACTCTTCGCTTTTGCCTGGCTCCAAAAGGACGTAAGTGTCCGACTGTAGATATGCTCTTCTCCTTCTTACTGCAGAAACCTGATCACGATTTCCCAGTCGATTATACAAGATTTGGATTTCCTAACATCGAAATCCATAGGAAAAGGAATGAAGAAAAATAATAGCATATGTAACGGTAGATCTCATATTTGATAAGGTTATTTAGTTTCATATTGGTTGAGGAGTATGAACTAAGAGTTCATAAATCCGTCGGGTCTCTTTTACGTTCAGAGATATTTTTTGAAATTCATATATTCCGAAAAGGATAATCATGCAGGTATGCTCATCGCTTAAAGAGGACAATTCCTCGCGAGCCTACGGATCACACCAATGATCGATCGACCAAATGATCCCTTATCAGATTGGCACTAGAAAGAGAGCCCGAGGCCTACACCTCGACCGAGCAAACTCGCTCCCAAGCTCCCCTTAGGAGGGGGAGAATACTGATAAGATCATTTAATCTCACATTGGTTGAAGAGTATGGTTTCGTTGAGGAGTATGGGAACCAAGGACTCATAAGTCCATCGGATCTTCCTTATCCTCGTAGGCTCCTTTTGAACTCACATGCTCTGAAAAAGATAAAATAGTACAGATACGTCCACGAGCCTACGGCTCACATCAATGATCTACCGATCAAATGATCCCTTATCAGTATCCTCACTAAAGTTACGTGAGAGAGAGTTCTAAGTCTTAAAATTCATACTTCTGCTCACTTCTTTACAGCATATACACATCTACAAAGAGAGAGAGAGAGAGAGAGAGAGAGACAACGGGCAAAGTTTGTGTCGAAACTAACCTTCACGTGAAGCTTGTCATGCATCAGACTGTTTGGTGGTTCCGAATTAGGCAGAGAAAAAACATTGCCACCAATGATGACCGGCCGTTTCCTGCTGTTGTATGAAGATCGCCTGTGTAATCTTGAAAGATGATTATCTACAGAAAAGGCAACGCATGAGAATTCTCCCTTTCAATTAAAATAATCAGGTTCACAGTTTATAAGAGCTTCTCAGGTATAAAAAAATTGGTTAAATTTCATAATTGCACCGTACAACATTGAGATTATTCACAACAATTATTTGTAAAACCAGAAATTAAATTTAGAACTATGTGATGGAGGGCAAGTCATACATTTTGAGTAAATTTTCCATAGATGTTGCCCCTTTTCTAAGTTCTAATCATGACCATCATCAAGTAAAACTCTATGAGTCGAGTCTGTCTCCTCTGTTGAGACAGAGACATCCAACTTTGTTCGTGCTTGTGCACTTGTTGCACAAGTGATAGGTCTTAGGTTCGAATCCATATATATATATATATATATATATATATAAGTGTCATGTTGCCCGCTACTAGTCGAAATCAGCATCGAGCTAACCCTAAGCATAGACATATTTATTGTCCAATTAGATCAGAAAATAATGGTTGTAATAAAGCCAGGAGTATTCTCCAACATGATACCCGTCTCTAGCTAGCCTGCCTAGGTACAACTGTGATGTCATACATCAAAGAGAGGGTTTGAAGGCTCAAGCAAACAAACATGGGAGTATACATACTTGTGTCTTTGGAAGGAAACCCGAGTGTAGGCTTCTGCAAACACAACAACACCTGAAATTTCTATAGTTTGATGGAAATCCAACCAAATAAATATGAAGATTATTATGGCGTATCATCATTTAGTTCATCCTCTCTTTTGATCACCGATGCTAGACTAGAGTAGTATAAATCAGCAATATGAATGCTTTCGTAATGGTCGATTTGGGTACCACCAGCTCTGCATATGGGGTGATCTTGCAGGACTTCTTGGCTCTTTCGATCATTTCCTCAAACATCCTGTCTTCATCTCCATTTCCTTTACTCTCCGACCGACCAACAGAAGAAGCACAGCACATCTTAAATACTCGCTCCTCACAGATCTAACAAAAGGAATCCAACCTAAACAATCATCAGCTTGGCCCAAACTCACTCCTGAGTTGTAGCAACAGAGTGGCAGAAACAGTTCATGTTTTCACCCATACGCCACTCACGATTCACCGAATAAACTCTTCTCTGCTTGCATTAATTCCTCCTAATCCATCATCTCATATATGCAGCACAAGGGAAGAAAAGAAAGAAATCTCGAGACCAAGAAAGGCATACCAGGAATCGTCCGAAACCCATGCCTGAGAGGATACATCCTGCAAGCCATTAGAACTCTCATCCGTCGCGAGTCCCACCGCTTCTACCCCGAAGCATTCATTCTTCTTCGTGGAAGAATGAGAGGTCCGGATGAAGCCCGGCGCGGGAGGGAGGATAACGAGAGCTCGCGTGAAGATAATGTCAAATGGATGATGTGTCGCATTCGACATCATGTTGTAATGTCATATTATCATATTACGACGACATATCGTAAGATATCATCATTTAATTAACATATATTAAAATCCTTCACATGTCATATTTGCCCCCTTTTAAATTTAATTCAATCACTTCCTGCCATATTAACATTAATCCTTTTTAATTAAAAAATATATATAGAAATATAAAAAAACTTAATGCTAATATTTTTCACATCACAACAAATTCTCATAAATGACGACTCCGAGAGATGGATATTCTTAGTTTCTTGCCATCGATCATAAACCAATCATACACACAAATAATTTTAATACTAATTATGTATAATAATATAATAAATAATGATATCCACATAAAATATATATATTTATTCAGCGCACAAGACTCCCGCTAATATCAGTAATGGTTCTCATACTTAAAATTTGATCTCCACATATATAAATCAAAATATGCACATAAAAACATATTAAGCTTCATAGTTTCTCCGTATCATACATATCAAGATCCAAATAGATTGTTCGCATGATAAATCTTTCAATGAAAGTCGAGAACTAAACACCAACGTTGCACGTTTGGCAATGGATACATTTTACACTGGCTAAAAATGTTCATTCTCAATCATAAGAGGAGATCATAAGCGCAATCTTGTGCAGGAGGCCGTATGCGCTCTTCTCATCCGTGCCAGATGCAGCTGCCCACTCCTGATACTTGTGAAGACTTCCAGTGAAGTCGGTGAATAATCCATCGACCCCAATTTTGTTTAGCCAGTACTCATACTCGGAATATGGGTCTTGATGGAAATCAAAGTGTAAGAACGAATTCTCATTCCTGTAGGTGTATGGATGCACCTGCGATTAACAAAAAAGTGTAAAACAATCAATATCAGCGAGGGGATATCAAGGATAAACTTCTAAACCATCTAAGCACATGAAATGCTGAACAAAAAGCAAACGATAAGCTGTCAGCAAACAAGTAATCAATGGCAACATGTAAAAGAACATAGTTCTGGGTATCATACGTTAGGTTGGAACTGAACTCAATAAGATCAAGACCAGACCACAAGTCACTGGAAGCAGCATCTCCCAGGTAAATTTCCAAACAAAATTATGACTATACAACTCTCAAGGTGTTTATTATGACCTTGGTTGTACTTCCAAGCAATAAATTGCCTATACAAATGATCATCGTAAACTGAAGAAAGTAAAACAATCACTAACGTGATTATTGCAAAGCTCATTATGTGCATCTGCAGCATAAACAAAGCACAACCAACAATACGGATGCAGAAACATAAAGAAAACCAATTAAAGGCAGATGATAGATGGAACTAACAGAGAGGAGGCACGAGAATGAACACAAACAGCTTACCTGAAGATTATGTGCATGTGCTCTATCAACAAGATCAGAGGGTGTAGTCAAGTGGTTATTTTCTGGGGGAACAATTGTGTCCTTCCATGGTCCGATGCCAACCACATAGCTTCTGATGTATTCAAGAAAACTATCTGAAGTAATTTCCCAATATGACTGCAACAAACAAATAAAACTTAGTATGCGTAGTGAACCATAGAAAATTGCAGAAGATAGTGACCAAACTAATTATGTCAAATCAAATATAAAAGTCATTGCTAAGATATTCTTCAATCAACATAAATGTATTTATGCGGTCACTGATACATAATTCAGCACTCCAAATTTAGTTTAATTAAAAAATATAGCAGAATATCCTCGTTTGGGCACAAGCAAACCTGATTTGTGTCTTGTGTTGGCATGGTGAAGTCATCAATTAAAAATATTTTTGGAGAATCTGTCACGTTTGAAATGTATATTAAAGAAGTTGGAGCAAAAGACTGTATGAACACTGGTTGCTTCAGCCAATCCTCCGACATGTATGCGCCTTTATACCCATACTTCAGTAGCAACCCAACAAACTTGTCCTCAAATTTCTTCCCATGGGGCCATTTGACCTGCGAAAATGGAATGGCTATGAAAATCCTCCTAAGAGTTTAATGACAGAAGCACATAAGATAATTAAGAGGTCACTATGTTGTTTGAAGAAACATTACAGGAAAATTGTCTCTCCAAATTTTTTTACATTGAAATGTTTTTACTTCTCGTTAAAAATCTATAATTTGATTTATTGGTGATGCAGATACATTCTCAGGAGTCAGGACAAATACAGATCACTCACATGCTGATTGATGAAAACTGGATTTTTGATCTCTGGGTATATTCCAACAATTCTGTTGGCATCAAGAGCAATGGCAATGAACTCCTCAAACGTGATAATTGAAAATTTACCTGATTAACAGATTGGAACAAGAATTAGTGTTGTAGCAATGTAATGTTAAACAAGCCAATTCTTCTATTAGTCATCGTCAAAAGGTCAACATTATAAAATTCCAACTATAAAGTGCAAATTTCCCAGGACTATTCCAGATGTACTTTCAAGGTCTAGTCAAGATAAATACATGAAACCATTCAGCTACCTGTTAAATTTTCATCCAATTCAATCACTTAGGCCATTGTACCTCGTTTCGATAGACTAAAGAAGTCAACCGATCAGGTTCAGAAACCTACGCTATCATTGTTAATGTTAAATTATTTACTTGCTTGGCAAAAGCCACGTAGAAAATGGGTATCCAAAAGCCAAATCCAGCAGGATTACTGTCCAAGCCTAAGACTGAAATATTTTCAGCCTGAAACATCTGTGCTCAAGAACTGTTCTAGGGACTCAGCTAAACTAAGGGGAGAACTGTTGGCAGGTCATGCCAAAGCATTAATTTATTTATCATATATATGAAGGAAAGATAAGTGACAAAAAAAATTGCGTTGATATTAAATGAATAAAACAAGTAATTTGAAATAAAAGGAAAAAGTATTATAAGAAAGAACAATGCAAACTAAATTAAATGTTCATATCATTGAAAAATTCATCAAAATTAAACCCAAATAAGCATACCATTATACTGTTGATCTCGGAATGGATACCTCTGCTTCACTCTAAGTGATTTAAGTTCATCAAGTGTAAAATCCACTGTAAAGAAGCCAAACAGTATGATGTCAGTTGCAACGGTGCTGATGCAGTTTATAAGACACGAGAAATCAAAAGATACAGTGATCCACACAATCACTTTCGAGACAGCTGGAAGCTGCTTTCCGGAAAGAACCTACAAGCAAGTAATTAATTTATCTTCTAAGAGCTCCAGTACATCTTGGTTATCTGATATGAATTAACACCAATTGTAACCACAGACTGCTTAATCCTCGGTTTTCCAATATCAACCAAACAGAATTTAACTACAGCAGTCAAATATTTTACATTTGTCATCCAATTGTTAGGACCATTTTAGTAACAAGACATCTTAAGATTTGCAGAGTTGGCCAACAAAATTAGTCTAAAAAGTTTCAAACCATCCAACGTGTGTTGATAAAACTATTTGGGAACAAGACCAATAGAACAATTAATTGTAGGAACACATACCTACAAACAAAACCAATAGAAAAATTAATTGTAAGAACACATACCTACAAAGTACCCAGTCATGTTAGACCCTTGAACTTCATAGGTTCTTTTGCGATCGGCAAACTCCTTATGTTTGGCAATATCAGTTGCATCATCAAGTATTACATCATGAAAGCAAATTAACGAGCCATCTTTACTTGCAAGGATATCAGTCTCTATGAAGTCAGCACCTTCTTCGATGGCTCTCTGCAAGAACAACCAAATACTATTTTAGATTTGGAATAATCAAGGAAGCATTATCACTTCACTACACATAGTTTGACTTTTCATAGCATCTTTGGGCTTCATGAAGGTTCCAAAATAATACTTTTTCTGTGAGGACTCATCTCCTGAAACAAATAGATAGCTTAAAATTTTCTAAGACTATGCCCTTTCTTTTTATGTTGATGCTTACTTGACCATCAAGAGTTGCCTTATCACAAGGTTTCCTAATAATCAACATCAGGTAATAAAATTAGAAATCAAGATTGTCATTGGTGATTGTAGGTGAGAAGAACAAACATCAAAATAAGTAATTTCAGAAATGCAGATATCAGATGGCTGAGGTCATAGCTAGGATCCATTCGTGGACTTTTATTGATGACAAAAATTCAAATGATTCTGTCATGCTTCAAACAGGATCATAAGACAAATAATCCAGTTGCTTGCCTGCTTGATCTGAACTCTTATTCTGTATATTATTACATGTGGTCCTCAGAGAACACAAACTCAAGTAGATATTGCTCAAAAAATAATGTGCAAATCAATTCTCATACAGTAAAACATGGAACATTTGTCAATTGAAAATCAGAATGAAGTAAATAATCATAATGACAGATCACAGAAAATATTCTATGGTCCTCTGATCTTGCAACTCAAGTTGGATTGTAGTTACCATATAGGCAGCAGCTGTTTCTTCGGGAATCTCTCCATTCGAACCCCGATGAGCAATGTTATATGGTCTCGATGTCTGCAGGGGCTGTTTGACTTTGTTGTCTTGTTTGCTTGGCAGCGGGTAGATTGGCCTCCCGACAGTCAAGTTAAACAAGGAGAAAAGAAGCAAAGAAGCAATCCCTGCCAAAAGAAGAAAGCAACATGTTGAGCACCATCTTGAGTCAAAATATCACAAGGCAATAGAAACTAGTAGAAATGATCATCAGTTTTCACTTTCCCAATACCATAAAATGGAACATATGTTTATGAAACAAAAAAGAAGGCACGAATGCATGAGAAAAGCAAAAGAAAATATAGATAGAAAAAGCTCTCAGTTTGAGCACCATCTTGGATCCAGAAGCCAGCACTTGTCCAAATTGAGAACTTAGTAGATATTTATTGTTTCAGGATGATAAAATCGACAACATGTCTTTGTAAAAAAAGCAGAAGAAAGTGGACGTCAGCAATAGGACTCAGGAGTTCGACTGACACTAGCAATGCAAATGAGCAAGCAACACAAATTTCAAATCTTAACAAATGTGATGACCCATAACAACATTTTCAAAATGATCAAATTTACGAGTAACTCACCTAAATGAAGAACAGAACGACACAGATGCATGACAGAAGCAGAAGTAAACATAGCAAAATTACTCATTTCACACACCATCTTAAGTCCATATATCAGAAGAAATGCAAATGAATAAGCAATATAAAGCCCACAGGTGACCAAAATAGAATTAGTAAATACAATCATCACTGGAGTAACCAAAAGTATAACAAGAAACAGATGCATGACAAGAGCAGAAGTATACATAGCATGGTCACTCAAGATGGCAAACGATCACCTAATAACAACCCTCCTACATTGCCGACGTTTGGTTCATATATACTGAACATCAACCATCATTTATTGAC